>NC_143018.1:25940022-26272522 GCF_055824585.1 Amblyomma mixtum
ATGTTTTAAATTATCCAACACACGCGTCTTAAGAGCCTTTGCTTTGCCCAAGTTAAACTTCCGTCACAGAAAAAAAAAAATAGATGAAACGTACGCTGATGCGCAACACATCTACGTTGTAGTACTGGCGACGGCCCTTGCTGTGAGGCTAGTTGGTTGCAGTTAACTTCGGTTGAAAGAAAAGAGGAGGAGGGAAAGAGCAACGAAAGGCTTTGAGACGAAGCTCTGGCACTCTGCCTCATCGCTACCACGCTCACTGTACGCCTGAGCTTGTCTCAGTGAGAGTAGCAGTCGTCAGACTGTAGTTCAAACATGGATGTCTGAATTAATTTCGTCTGTTTGATATTTCGGTAGTGCTTATATAATTTAGCAGTTCTGTCTGCACTAAAATGCATGCCACTTCAGACAGAATGCGCGGAACGGTCTTCGCAGGGACTGTGAACTCAAATGGGGTGTTCTTTGCCTTCGTCTGCATTTTGTTCTCGAAGGTGACCGCGGTGTTTTGGTGCAGATCGAAGGCACTTTTCGTGTGGACGTGCCCGTTGTGCTGCTGGGCTACGCGCACGAGGTGAAGCCGTGGTCCCCGGTGCAGGACGCGCCCGCCTCGAGCACCTACGTGTCCTTCTACCTGACAGTGGAGCCGGGGCTGCAGTCGCCGGAGGTGCTTCGGGCACGGGTGAGGGCTGACTCCTCGTCACATTTCGAGTATTTCTAACCCCTCTCTTCGTACCACCTCTATAGCAGTTATTTCAGAGAGCACTCTCTCTGTTTGCAAGGTTCATGTGACACCGGTATTGAAAGGGGCGTATTCACGCCATTATTAATTTATTTCAGATGGATGGATTACATTTCAAAGATGGCAAACGTGCATATTTCCGCTCCAAAATGAAAAAAATTGACAGCCGATTTCCGTAGTTAAGCCAAGTGCGTATTAGGTGCGCTAACACATCGGTTTTCACTTCAATTCCGGTGTTCGGATAAAGAGGCGTCTTAGATTGGCAATTGTCGAGAAACGCAGGTTGCTTTAACTCTTGTCCTTCTTTCACGGGCTTTATCATAGTCATTCATCATTCTCTGCACTGCACACTGCACTAGCTCATCAAGCATATCGGTGATTAGATCACCGGAACAAAGTACAGCAAATGTTTGCATGTAAAAAAAAAAACCTTTTCTATAACTCACCGCTTCTTCTCGCCATTCGCTGCTGGAATCATCTTCCGGAAAACCGGGCATCTATCACCGACGATATATTGCATTTGTTGATAGCTTAAAATGTTTCCTAAAGTTAGGAATGTTGTGCGAGCAGCACAGGTCGCCTTCAATGCGCCCTTTATTTTATGTACAATTTTTTCCTGTTTTTTAAGTGTTCTGTGTATGGTAAACCACTGTTGTACTCCCGTGCGGGTCTTTAAGATAAATGAATGAAAATATAAAAACAGTGATGGTATTTCACCCAAATAGGGCGCTGATTGTTCACCCCTGGTGCTCCTTCTCGCCGAAGTTGCGATCCCTATTGCACGGGGCTAATGATCACGATAGCTTAAAAGAGGTCAGAAGAGAAATATAATTGCGATGTAGGCGTGTAACCCGAAAAAAAGTCACAAGAGAAATGTAATTGCAATGTAGGCGGTAACCAGCTAAAAAAAACAGAAGCGTAAACACTTAGATAGCCGCAACAAAGAACAACATGATGGTAGAAAGGAAAAAAAATCACGATGCACTGTGGGTTGCAGACGTCCTTTTTCGTGATGTGCGACTAAATAGATCTCTAAGTAGAAAAAAAGGACATGAATACGGCGAAAGCGGCGAAATCATTGGTGTCGCCACTCCTGACTGGATGTATTCAAAGCAAAACGACAAAACCCTCCTTGGGTCCTGTGGCGTTCACGTGCGCAGTGCGACAGCGATGAGTCGCCGCAGATGCTTCAGCAGGCGGAGGAATGGCAGAGCTCTCTCGAGTCTCGATATCCTCGGCGCTTCGTCAAGGCTCTCGCCATGGACGCCTCGGGCAAGTGGGTGTTCGTGCCCCGTTTCCTGCGTCCACTAGCGCCCCCTCAGCAGCTTGTTGATGCCGCAAGGCGCGCAAGCTTCGTCGAGGACATCTCTGCTCCTGCAAGGGACATCATGGTGCGTGTTCAATTGCGCACTGAAAAGGAAAAAAAAATAATGATTGCCTCGTCGGACACTTTATTTTCTCCTTAGTCGCATGACACGTCGTTTGAAATGCGTCTAAGACTCATATTTCAACCGATCCTTATAACAAACCAATATTTAAGACCTTAACTGTTACATCGAAGCTGTGTGCTGCAGGTTAACGATATAACGAAGCACAATGCAACGAATCAGTAGTTTGAAATAACGAAACACAGACCCGTTAGAATGCGAGGCAATTTAACTACAGAGATTACAAAGGAAATGAACCAACCAGCAGATGAACCCCTTTAAGCACGCGCGCCCTTCGCATGCGACGAAGCTGTTCACAATGAGTGCTTGGACCTCCGTATGGTTGCTACGGTAACGGGTGCTTTCTTGCACAGACTTCCTCACGGCGTTTGCATTTCTGCAAATATGTGCTCTGCTTAGCGGAAGCGATTTGCGGCCGATAGCTTTGAAGACCCGCGGTCCTTGTGAGGAAAATTTTAAATTCTAGTTTGCGGAGGAATGCGGAGATTTCCAGCTACATAAAAAACAATAGGAAAAAATTGTGCACAATGACAACAGGAGCATATAAATTATTAATTATTTAACGCGCAAATCGCATGTCACAGCGTAAAAGCATTGTTATTCTTCCCCCGTCGAGACTCAATTACCTTAAAACATTACTAACGAGGCCGACTTGCATATCACTGCAAACCACTTGAAGGAAGAACAATTCTGTTCAAAGCTGTGCTACTTTCACTCCGGCATCATCGGTTGGACACAGTGACATAAAAGTTGTCGATTTAATCTTTACTCGCTGCCCCAAGAACTGATTCCTCACCGTCTGCACAACTGAAAGCTCGACAACGTCGCGGACACCTAGCCATGCTAATTCTGGGAGAGGCATACGCTATGCACTATAGTTTTGGCCTGAACTTTGCTCGGTGCACATGCAGTTTGTCATCTGTCTATCGGATATATGCTCACACGGCTGCTCTGTCCTTGCAGGCCCTGGCCGCTCGCTTTGTTTCCCTGATACCTACGATGTCGGACAGCGTGCTGTTTCCCGGCTTGTGCGACATCTGGAGCACCTGCGATGTGAGCAGAGCTACTACGGGGACATCACTTGTTGCAGGGTGCCTTGATGCCCAAGAAGTCTTAAATGCTGACTAGGGACATACGTTTCTGAACTTTACGTTTAACGAGGCTTCGATACCTGGGAACAGGCATTCTGTGGCCTCTGCGCCTAGAACCGAAAAGGCTCTCTTCCATGGGTGTTCTGATAAATGTTTAGGAGGAGCAAACAGAATGCAGGTATTTACGGACATTCTCAACATTGCCATCCCAGTTCTCCTCTACTGGATGCTGTACTCGTCAAGCAGTCGAAGAGACGTGCTTTTTTAAAAAGCTCCATGAAAACATGCATGGCTGCAGGGAAGGAATTCCTTTCAAGCCTGCATTAAGGAACTTTCGAGCTTAAAACATCTAGGGAGTGCGCTGTTTCCTCTGTAGAAAGCCAGCCCATCTTTTGACTTCTTCACAGCACGCATCGCCAACTATCCCGGCAGCTTGCTCTCCTGAACTGCACGCCTATTGAATCTAGGCTCCTTATGGGACTAACAGTGTAGTCAGTAGAAAACTGCTCCGGTCACTCTAACTTTCGGTTAAGTGATTGGAGGTTGCGGTAGACGCATCTGCCATCTGGCGGATGCGGCGACCGCCCCTGGCGGCTACGAGACGTGCTCGATGCTCTCGTTGCACACGTTTCCTCCTCTCACCCGCAGCAATTCCTCCGCGTGCTTACGGGTGACGAGGAGGAACATGCTCTGCTGTTGTGCAACTACTTCCTGCACCTGGGTCGCGAGGCCTACTTGCTGCTGGGAACGGGGATTCCCGAGGGTCAGACGGCGTATGTTCTCACCCGGGAGCACCGTGCGGGTGACCGCGACGACGTACGCATCTGGAACGCAGTCACCGGGCGGTCGTACAGCGCCACCGACAGCTACGGGCCGCTGCAGACCGTCGGATGCCTTGTGGGCACCGACAACGTGAGTGATAGGCTTAGCCGCTTTTAGGCTTAGCAGCGGCTTTAGGCTTAGCAGGGGCGAAGTAACGGCTTCGCCGCTACCGCTCTTAAGAGGGCCCTGAGGCTTTATATAGAAAGAATGAATTTCCTCTCTAATGAGAATAGGCATTTAAATTCCGTAGGAAACACCTCCTAGAGCGTCTAAAGTCGAAATAGTGGTTATTTTACATCTGTTTCGGCTTAACGTAGCGGCGTTATTAAAAAATAATTCTCTTACAATAACGAGATTACATACAGTGTAATTTACGATGTCGGTCGTTTGCTTGGAGCTGCGTTCATATAGTGCCGAGAGGTTATATACCTTATTTCTCTCAACGTGTATGGCTGTAAAAGCAAAATTTTAACGGTCCAAAATTTACTCATTTTTTTACATCCAACATTTATTAACAGATAAACTGCAATGATGGAAGGAGAGGGCAGAGGTGAGTAGAGCAAAGTTCGGTTTCAGAAACAACTCTCAGTGAAAGGACCAATCCAAGCAAAAGATTAAGAAACAACTAGTAGGATTAAAAAAAATTATATTTTCTTGCTAAAGACAGTCGAAAAAAAAACTTTCAAATAAGGTAGTCAGAAATGAATAACCTCTGAATATTTTCCACACAGCCTTGAGGAAATGAAATTTCATTAAAAGTAATTGCTTTCTTACCTTCTTCATAGTGCAACCAATGCCATCTAAATTCATTCCATGCTGCTAGCTATAAGGTATTTCAGCACCGCATGTATTTGAATGAGCGCAATTGAGTGCCAGTTACGGCTGCCTATCGAATAAACAGAAGCCTTTAGCACTTTCGTCACTTGAATGCAAGACAGCTCCAGTCCTTCTATGTCGCAGTGTTCGCTCGCCGCGGAGGCTGGCCAGAAACAAACAGTTCCAACCCTCATTGAGCATTATCTTTCGTCCTTCAAGATTTGGGCCAACATCCAGAAGCACGAGCACCCATCGAGGCTGTCCTACAACCTGAGCAAGACGAGCCAATGGAAGCCGTTCTTCGCCAAGGGCAAAGTGCCGCCGACTCTAGACTCCGTCCAGGTGCGTTGGCGCGAACGTATGTACCGTATTTGCCGAAAGCAACCAAGCAACGGCTTGCTTCTCAGCCGTACAGCGAAGTATTTACAGCACCGCTGTAAACCACAACTTAGGAAGAACAGGACAAGAATTTTTTTACCTTGCACACATTTAGAGCATAAGGGATACCGTAAGACCTCCATCATCATCATCGTCGTTGTCGTCGTCGTCATCATCATCATCAGCCTGACTATGCCCACTGTAGGGCAAAGGTCTCGCCCATGTCCCTCCAATTAACTCTGTCCTTTGCCAGCTGCGGCCACTGTATCCTAGCAAGCTTCTTAATCTCATCCGCCCACCTAACTTTCTGCCGCACCCTGCTACGCTTGTATGCGCTTCGAATCCACTCCGTTACCCTTAAGGACCAGCGGCTATCTTGAATTCGCATTACATGCCCTGTCCGAGGCCATTTCTTCCTCTTGATTTCGACTGGGATGTCACTAAATGCACGCCTGAGAGGCAAACCCCGTTACTTTGTTAGTTTTGGCAATGACGGTACGAGGAAGACGCTTTGGTTCCAGCTGCGGTGCTTTAATACCAGAAATAATTTAAAGATTCCAAGGAATGTTTCTTTAACTTAAAAGGCATAAGGACAGAGCAACTCCCTTAGCATGCAGGCGCCGATGGCTGACCCGCTACTAATGATGCATGCCTCAGAGCTAGTGGAGCCACTTCACTTGAGATATAGAGGCAGTGTTCTTTATTGAACATGGGTGTGTGCTGTCAGCAACTGTAACTCTTCGACTGGCCGTAGGCATCACGTAATCCGTTTTCAGCGGTGTATTCTCTTTATCATGCCCAGCCAAGCGAGCTGTCGTACGAGCCGACGGACCCCACCTACGTCACCAAGCTCCAGCAGAAGATAGAGTACGCCCTCAAGGACAGCGTCATGAAGTGGCGGAAGCGGTTCCGCACCTCTTGGAACCGATATGCTAGCCAAGTGCTCCGGAAGATACTTCCGAGGTAAGTGGGCTTGTTGACGAATATTTTTGTTTTGTTAAGATAGTTGTTAAGAGCACGGTCGATTTTCCTGCGGCATCGGTGTACTTAGCATAACACCTCACCACGCTTACTGGTCAGCACGCGGCGACGTCACGAACGACGTCACTACAACGCACCGCGATGATTGGTCAGTATGCAGTGACGTCACGCATAACTCAATGAATATTGTGCCATGGCAACATGCAACACAGTCCATGCACACTGACGTCACGAGTGACAGTGCGTCACATCATACAGTGGTGATGTGAGATTACGGAAACAAATTACGGAACAGAAAGCAAACAGCGCAGTTGCCACGCATCTGTATGGAATTGATTGTCATCACATATCAAACTGCTTTATAATCCGCACTCAATTAAGGAGTCATTAAAGACTTCATTTTCCGCTATGTTTCGAGCCAACGACTAGCGCATTTTTTTCGCCTCTTACTTTCCTTGTGTGTATTAATCCATTGGTTTTTCAGTAATTTGCAAGCATAAATTTCTTCAATAGGTTTTTTGTTTTGGCGTTGTTTGTATATTTAGAATTTTTAATCTGTTTTATTTTTCCTCGTTAGCGTTTTGTAATTTAAGTTTCAAGTTTTCCACTCCTGTATGCTGCTCTGTTATTTAGCTGCCTTGTAAATTAACCATCAAATTTATTGTCCTTCATGAGACGTCCATCAAATAGTGTATACTTCGGGACCCCCTCATGCAATACTGATAATTCTATGCTCGAACATGTATCTCACGACGAAAATAAAATGTGATGATGCCCATCATGAGCTGCGGAGGCGCATCAACTGATGGGCTTTGTGGAACGGGTAACACGTGGTTTAATCTTCATTTGCACATATATCGCTGTCACAAAATGACATCACCATGAGTGAGCTCGCGCTGATCAAGCGATTGCTTTCCAATTTTCGCTCCCTTCCAGGCTCGAGTCCATGGCATCGACATCTTCCAACACGGACGATATCCAGGAGCTCTCCGAAATACTCACTTCTTACAAGGTGACAACATGCCCTTAGAATGTAGTCCTTCTTTGCCCTTATGCCTGCCGGTTATTCAAACTGTGCTGAATAGTAGTGGCAGCCCGTATTTTTTTTTCTGGCTTTTCTTCATCGCAACGTTGCAGTCACAGGCCGATCAATCTCAGCGCTGCCTATACTTTATTGCGTGACAGAGAATGATAATACCCACAAAAGATGAGCAGGTGAGAAGGGCAAATAAGATTGGGAGCATACAACTTACGATTACTCCCGAAATGTGAGCGAGAAGCACATTTTTTATTTTTATTTTCTTCGTACTTTTTCACAGGAAGGATTTCTATAACACCTATTCAAGCTCTGCGGAGAAGCAGATATTGCATATCGTGTTCTTTGGTAGAAGGAACATGATAGTCAGGCAAATGGCTTATCTTAGAATTCCCGCTACCCTTTCCGAGTTACTCCAGCTTCAAGCCTCACTTAAGCATTACGGTCTGCAGCCTTTTCTTTTTTTCCAAGGAACTTGGTTTGCATTACCATTTGCGCGGTACAAAGTTTGAGCAACCCGCTGTAACGGGTGCCATGCTGATGAGACGGTTCGTTCCTATTTCGACTAATTAGCATTCGTGTCACAGTCTCTGTTATTCAAAGCCTCCTCAATTTATGCACTTCTGAAGGATAATTGTCGCTGACGCGTAGCTGTATTCTGCCACCAAAGATCTGATCGCAGCTAGCGCATCGAGGTTCTTTATTATCATTTTGCATGCTTACTTTCGAAGTCTTTTTAAACTCTGAAATCAACGGTCAGCTTTGGAGAAACGTGTCTCTTGCGTTCGTACTGTAGAAAGCTACCTGGACTTGTTGCAGTGCGGAAGGTAATGGCGGTCGTCTGCACGGTTTTCTTCGGAGACAGGGTGTTTATATTACTTTAAAGTTGTTCTTTCTTAGATTTTTTTTCCAGTCGCCTAATTTTTGTAAGTGCTATAGAAAGCGCATTAAGTGTTAATCCTGCTTCGTCATTGGAAGAAATCCGCGTATAGCTCTGTGTAACAAGCAGTCTCAGGAGCAAAAGAAAGTCAGTAATTAACGGTCAGTGTTAAGTGGAGTCCCTGTGCCTTAAGAAATGTTTATCTTTTTGTTTACTTGCAGATGAGTGGCTTCCCGCTGTCTATGAGCTTCACAGATGTGGGAACGGTCATAGAGACAGTCCTATCCACAGGTGTCCACCTGACGGAGTCCAAGAACGTCGAGTTTGCCCTCGCTGTCCACATCCACCCGTACCCGTCCAGCGTCCTTGCCGTATGGGTGTACATAGCAGCGCTGACAAGGAAGTCCTGATGCGTAAACAGGATGGTGCAATGTGGTGGCGGGTTCTTTGAACAAACACGCCACAGTCGTGATGTCATAGTGTTACAACATTTACCATGTATACCTGAGACACTGGTTGCGACATCTAGTGCCTAGATAACCCACTAGGTATTGCCGCAAGAGACGCGATCCTAGTCATATGCTTCTTTTTGGTGCAGCAAAGAACGGGGAGTAGAAGCCAGGTGGTATGTTACTCAGGCATGTGGTATGTACCACATGCAAGGTGGTACCATACATACTACCTGGTATGTATAGCTATTTTTTTCGCCACGGACATGATGAACGTCCGGTCACATGTTTAGGCAGAGAATAAAAATTGGATTTCCAATTGCAACGTTTGCGTTTCTTTCAAGGGCGTTTGATCATGGTTGTGCAACATGTGCTTGTGCTTAAGTCCTGCGACAAGTTTAAAGATGACAGTGGTTTAGCGTTATTGCCTAGGCCAGAAGGCAGGCAGTCTTGAAGCGTTTAGTTTCCCGGGTAGTCGAATAGCAGCTGCTGAGATGCTTTGAAAGGGCGGTGAATTTCTCGTTGTACTTGGGCTCGGAGCTACTACTACACCGCGACACAGTGCGGCTGCTCTAGTGCTGTACCGTCATTGTGGCATCACGCTACAGACCACTCAAATTCTCCCAGTCCTGCGTCGGTTTCGGTCATCTATCACCGAAGATAATGAGAGTGTGTAGTTTAGATTCTAGATTCTGTGCAGTCTAGATTCTAGTCTAGTCTAGAAAGGAGCCCATAAAGTCAGCGAGAGAGGCCTTCATTCTGCAGTCGTGTTTACCAACCCTATAGCGGCGATCATGTCCGAAAGCTGTGCTGCGGACCATCCAGTGGTCGAGCCAACGTTTATATGCTGGCACAAATAAAACCATGGCTGCCATGGTTGCGCATAGATCTCTCAGCCGCATGCTAATCGGGGCGGTTGTACATTACTGAAAGGTCGCTGGGAGAACATCCTGCGTACACGGAAACCGAGACTCCTCCGGTCGTTGTTGTTGTTAGCCTTTGAAAACATGGCACATACCCACACTGGGGGATCGGCCAAGAATCGGAAGGCGAAGGTTGCTATTCACCTGTACATACTGTGGGCAATTCCTCTGCGCGGGGACGCACAGGCAGTCACTCGAGGCAGGACTTCGTACAAACGGTTTATTCTCACATGAGGGGGCCGGTCGTCGTCGTGGCAGCTGGGTCAGGTGGTCCGTCCGCAGGGCTGGTCCGAGAGCAAGAGACCGCGAGCCTCTCCGGTCTCGCCTTATAAAGGCTTTCTCCCCGCCTCTCTGCCTCTCTCCCCCCGCCCCACCACTCGGGAAGAAGGGTCCGAGACTACCCACGGTGAGCGGCGCGAGATTTGACTTGCCCGCGAGCAGACCCTACATCTCCCCCCCCCCTCAAACGTCCGTCCCGGGGTCCGCCAGTAGGCGTTCGACGACCTCCGGGTCCGGGTCCATAGAGTCGTCGCAGGGGGGAGGGGTGCTCGCCGGGGGGCCGCTCACCGCTGGCTGGACGGGCTCCTCACGAGCCGCCTGGGGGAGCGAGGCGCCTGGCTCCGCTGGGGGCCCTGCCGGCAGCGCCCTCCAAAGCTCCTCGGCCGCCGTGGACAGCAGGTCTGGGCGGCTGGACTGGAGGATGCGGAGGGCCGCCTCCTCCGGGCTGCCCCTCTGCAGTGGCGCAACGGGGGAAGGCGCTGCAGCCGCCAAGCGCCTTTCCGCCGCGAAGGGGCTGCGCCCGGTCCCGCCACCTGGACCGCGCGCAGTACGAGATGGCCGCTCCGTTGGCGACCGTGGTCCAGGTGGCCACGTGCCGCAGGACCCTGGGCCGCTTGGGTTGCGGCTGCTCGGCGGCCGAAGCGCCGGCTGGGTGCTGAGGGGGGCCCTGCGCCTGGTCGTCACTGGCCCTCTTGCGTTGGCCTGCACCACTGGGAGGTGCTCTCCAGTGGTTAGGCATGTGGTTTGGCGGGCGGTGGGGGCCACCGCGGCCGTGGAACCTGCGCCACTCGCGCGGCTCCTGCCGCCAGCCGGGTGGCGCGCCTTGATGGCGGCCACCGTTCGACGGTGGTCTGCCTTGCCTTCTGGAGTCCGAGCCACGGGCGTCGGTCCGCTGGAGCTTCCTAGAAGACATACTGAGAGGGCGAGAGCACTGCGAGTGATAATTGATCGAGAGACACGGGTGCTACCTGGTCCTCAGGTTGTAGCGTCGGTTGCAAACCGCACCGCTACCTGCTCGTCCTCCCGGGGGTGAGATCGCCGCATCGCGCTGATTTTCCACCGCTTCGCAGCCATCGTCCTTGCGAAGGTGGAAAGCCTTCAAATCAGCGACATGCACCGGACCGGCGGTTTCGCCGTTTGTCAACAACCGCAACTGGTAGGTGAGCGGCGTAGTCCGTGCCGTAACTTCGTACGGCCCAGCCCACTTGTGCGCTAGCGACGCGGCGAAACCGCGCGCTGCGTTACTAAGTGGGTGCGTTCTCTTGAGTACTAGGTCGCCCGTGTTGAAAACGACGTGACGGCGACCTTTGTTGTACTGATCCGCCTGCTCCATGCGCGCCACATCGAGGTTTTCGCGGGCTGCTCGCTGCGCTGCCTCCAGGCGCTCCCGGAGCCTTGCCGCGTACTGCGAAAGCGGAGGGGGCGCAGGCCCCGCCGCGTCGAGTAGGGCATTCTCTAGCGGAAAAGCGATCTCTCTCCCAAAATTCAAGTAAGCGGGTGTAATACCCACTGACCTGTTCACGGTTATCCTTGTAGCGAACGCCAGTTCGGACAGCCGCGCGTCCCAATCTCTGTGCTGCTCGGTCGTCGCGACCAGCATGCTCTTCAGATTTCGATTCACCCGCTCGGTTATGTTGCTCTGAGCGTGGTAGGGACTCGTTCTCCTGTGGCGGATTTGAAGCGCCCGACAGGAGTCCACAAAGACTTTGCTTGTGAAATACGAAGCATTGTCTGTAATCAGGTCGGAAGGGAAACCGAAACGAGTGAAAGTCTCCAACAGTTTTTCCCAAATTCGTTCCGACACAAGCTTCCTAAGGGGGAAAACCTCAACCCACTTGGAATAGTGGTCCGTTATTACCAGGATGAATTGGTTTCCGCGTGCGGACCGAGGGAGGGGTCCCATGATATCGCACGCGACCACTTGCCAAGGGTAGTTGCTAACTACCGCCTTCATCATGCCAGCGGGCTTGCCCGCCCGAGGCTTGGCTACCTGGCATACCGGGCAGGTACGGGCGTATCCCAGCACATCCTTTCTCATGCCTGGCCAGGTCGCGACACGGCATAACTTGTCGTAAGTCTTACTGCCGCTGCCATGGCCTGCCAGCGCTGAGTCATGGAAGTACTGCAGGAACCGCTTCCGCAACCTTCTCGGGACCACGACTCGGAAAGGGGATGCTATCGCCGCTTCCTCGTCAAGTTGGGGGATGTAGCGGAGCAGCAAGCCATCATCGCCCAGCAGATACGCGTCGTACTTGCCCTCAGCGTTCCCGGTGCAAGCTGCGCTGCTCGCAAGCTCCTTCAGCACCCGCTGGCAAAGACCGTCTGCTTTCTGGGCCTCGATCAGCTCTTCTCTACTGACCGCTACTCCCCAAGACAGATTTCTTTCTGCCTCGCTCCTAGGCAGGCGAGCGGTCGCCGCCACGAGCTGCTGTGTTTCCCTTCCGTCACAGCACCGTGCGGGACCTTTGTCCGTCTCCTCTCTCTCCAAACAGGGCGCGACACTCCTGTCCGCCCTCTCTTCCTCTCCAACAGCGGTGACGCCGCTTTTTACAAAGCTGGGCTGCGCCTCTGAAGCGCTTCCGCCAGCATTCCATGGTGCGCGCGATAAAGCATCGGCCACCTTGTTCAAGCTGCCCCGGCGGTACTCGATGGCGTACGCGTAACGTTGTAACGTTAGCGCCCATCTCGCGAGTCTGCCTGCGGGGTTCTTTAGCCTCTTTAACCAAGACAATGCCTGATGATCTGTCTGCACGGTGAAGACCGCTCCGTCTAGGTACATGTCGAACTTCGACAATGCGAACATGATCGCCAGGCATTCTTTTTCGGTCACGGAGTAATTCCGCTCCGCCGATGTGAGCGTGCGACTAGCGAACGCGACAGGGCGCAGTTTGCCCTCGTGTTCCTGTAACAAAACAGCTCCAACACCGTAGTCACTAGCGTCTGTCTGCAAGACAAACTGCTTGTTCAGGTCGGGAAGGCGCAGACTAGCGGTATTCGCTATCGCGCGAGCCAAGGCAACAAATGCGTCACTCTGTTCCCTGCCCCAGACCCACTTCGAGCCTTTACGCAACAGCAGGTTCAGCGGCCTTGCAAGCTCCGAACAGCGCGGGATGAATTGCCTGTAGAACGCAACCATCCCCAAAAACCTCTGCAAGCTTTTCACATCCATGGGGCAGGGGTGGTTCAGAATTGCCTGCAGTTTGTCATCATTCGGTCTCAGTGTGCCATCATCCACGACAAAGCCCAAGAGGTTCACTCTCTTCGATGCCAACTGCACTTTCTTTGGATTTATGGTTAGACCGGCACGTCTCATTCTATCGAGAATGGAATTCAGGTGAATGAGGTGCTCCTCGAACGACTGTGAGAATATCACAACGTCGTCGAGGTACGCCATGGCGTAGTTGAACCTTGCATCGCCCAGCACGATGTCCATCAGTCGCATGAACGTGCTCGGGGCGTTAGACAAACCAAACGGGAGTCGAGTAAATTCGAAGAGCCCGCGGTGGCAGGTGAATGCGGTTTTCTCAATGTCACCTTCGGCCACCTCAATCTGCAGGTACCCTCTGCTTGCATCTAGGACTGTGAAGAACCTCGCGTTCCCTAACGCGTACATCACAGCCTCGATCGACTGAAAAGGGTACGCAACCGTAGGCGTCAGTGAGTTGAGCTTACGATAATCAACACACAGCCTGACCGATCCATCTTTCTTCGGTGCTAGAACCACTGGTGACGCCCAGGGACTTTGTGAGGGTCTCACCGCACCGGTATTAATCATCTCGTCAAGGGCACAGTCGAGAAGCTGCCTCTTATGCGCACTTAACGGCCTCGGGTTACACCTGAAAGGGCGCGTATCACCCGTCTGAATCTCGTGCTGAAGCAGGTCGGTTCTGCCCGGTTTCTCCGTGAAGCAATCCGAAAACGGGAGTAAAGTTTCCGCGAGCCTTCGGCGCTGACTACTGGGTCCTGAGAAAGACGCAATAATCGCTTCTAACGGGCCACCGTCTCTCAGCGTCTCGAGGGAGCTCACCTGCCTTTCTGTCGCACAGGTGTGGACAACCACCTTTTGTGCAGGACAGCCGGGCAAGGATGCGCTTTCGAAGGGAATGAGGGGGGCGAGCTGGCTGTAACGATAGCCATTCTCCCCCATGTCGAGCACAATGCCTTCGCTCGAGAGAAAATCCCTTCCCAGAATTACTGGTATCGACAAGCCAGGCAGATAGACGAAGCGATGTCTCCGCTTTCTGCCGTCAAAACGCATCGTAAGACGCACTGCTCCCTTTGCCCTTGCCGCCCCAGCTGCTAAGCTTAACGGGGTTTCGGCCGGTCTGACACGGATGTTACCTATCCGGCAGGCCTCGTACACCTCGTCACCGACCAGTGACAGCGTTGAGCCCGTGTCTACGAGTGCGGAGTAGCATCGACCCGCTAACTGCACTAGCATAAAAGGGCTTGAGCGCGGAACGACTCCCTGAGTTCTACAGGCGAGCGGGACAAAGGCCTCCCCGTCGCCGGCGCGGGAGTTCTTTTCCTGACTAGCGCCTTGACAACCATGAAATTCTCCCGCTGACGGTGAAAGGCCGCTGCCACCAGACATCACCGCCAGCGCCTGGCGTTTCCCTGCATACGCCTAGCTTGGCATTCGCGTGCCACGTGGCCGGGCTGGTTGCAATTCCAGCAAAGCCGGTCGTTGACCCGCCGCGTGGACGGAGGACCCCTCGTTCCACGAAGCGGTTGGGGACGACTCTCCCCTTTCTCCGCGCATTCCTGACGCTCGCTCCGCGCGTGGCCTGTGAGACCGGCACGACGCCGCTGCTCGAATGCGTACGGGTCAAGCGCGCGAGGGACAACAGGGGGTTCCGCCTGATTTTCCACGGCCATTACCTCGGCGCGCCGAGCCCTCAACTCGCATTCTCGGCCTCCATCCCATGCGCATCCCGGTTCTAGTGATTCGGCCGGCCTGGGGGGCGGCCGGTAGCGCAGTTCGGCGAGTAAATCCGCCTGCACGGTCTTGGCCTCCTGCGCTAGGGCCTCGAGGTTTGTAAAACTGCGGCCCCGCAGATACGGCTTGAAGCGTGGATGGCACTGCCTGATCACACGCGCAACCTGATCTCGGTCGGTTGCCATCGGATCTGCCCTCTTGTACAGCTCCTGCATTGCGCGTACGTACTCGAGGAGGCTTTCCTCTGGGTGTTGGGTGCGCAACGCGAGCTCATCCAGCATCCGGCGCTCATAATCAGGCGGCAAGAACTCGGCGCGGAAACGGTCTTTGAAGTCCGCCAGCGACTGGAAAGTCGGCTGGCAGCGCCTCCATCGCGCCGCGCTCTCGACGAGTGCTACAGGCAGGACCTGCCCTAGCATTACGTCATCTGGGGCGCCCAGAGCCGTCTGGTAGTCCTCGAGTTGCTGCAAAAACTCGTGGACTGATTTCGCGTCCGTGTACCCGGAAAAGGAGGGGACCTCCATATTTATCCTCGGGCGCGAAGCTGTCGCCGATGCTACCGATGCTGCGGCCTGGTTGGCGCCAGCCACCGAACCGAGCTGACGGGCTAATGCGGCAAACATCTCAGTCACCTCCCCTATTACGGCCGCCGCGTCGGCCATCTCACTACCGGCTGCCCCGCCATCCAAAGCCGTGGCTGAAACATCCTTTCTGGGAGGCATAGTTCGCGCTAACTGTCCGGCCGCACCGGCTAACTGCTCATGGCAACAAGAACATTCACCTACACAACAATCTATCTACAAACACGCGGAAATACACAACACAAAACGCCCGAAAACTACATAAATAACACAAAACCCCTAACAAATTTACAACACTACACAAGTCGCTACCCCGCGAACATTCCGCCTGACCCGCTCCTTAACCCTATCGGTCCGGCGTGGCCCTGAACAAAGAGGGCCTGCCGCGAGTCTGGCTGCACGTCCCAAAATCGGCAGAGAAATCGTCCACAAGGTGTTAATTAAAGCCACACGCTGGGCGCCATTATTTGTGGGCAATTCCTCTGCGCGGGGACGCACAGGCAGTCACTCGAGGCAGGACTTCGTACAAACGGTTTATTCTCACATGAGGGGGCCGGTCGTCGTCGTGGCAGCTGGGTCAGGTGGTCCGTCCGCAGGGCTGGTCCGAGAGCAAGAGACCGCGAGCCTCTCCGGTCTCGCCTTATAAAGGCTTTCTCCCCGCCTCTCTGCCTCTCTCCCCCCGCCCCACCACTCGGGAAGAAGGGTCCGAGACTACCCACGGTGAGCGGCGCGAGATTTGACTTGCCCGCGAGCAGACCCTACAATACTAAAGCCAAAAGAAAAGCACACGGGAGAGCAACACCGGGGGAGTCTCCGGTCCCGATAATAGTTATGGTAATGAAGGCGATGAAGCAAAGGAACTTCGCCGGGTGGTGGCTTGAAACCAGCTAGAGCAGAAGACAGAAGAATGGGTTCTTGACTAGAAGCGCAAGGAGGAGGCCATTACAGACAAGAGCGTTTGAGGCCCATATTTGATGCGAACTCCGTGTAAAGTACAATAATTATGCACACATGATAGCCACCAATGCGGAGGGTGTGAAACAGAAACAAAAAAAAAATTCGTGGGGGCACGAGGAAGCACGCGCAGAAGACAAGAAGAAGAAGAACAAGGCATCCGAGTCGAGAGGACGGTCGAAGAGCTCCTCGGTCAAACAACCAACTCTGACCACAAGTCGAAGCAGCCGCAGCCATGACGTCCAAGCCTCAGAACACGGAGACCGCGATGACCGACACGGTCACGGGGACAGTCGGCAGCGCGCACGAAGACACGCATCAGTCCAGCGACTGCAACCCGGCTGGCAGCCCGGGAACGGTGCAGGCCACGGCGGGCCGCACGCCGCCCCTGCGCTCACGTCCCTCCTCCTCCTCCGCGCCCAAGGACAGCAAGGCAAGCAAGAAAAAGAAGCCGACCTCGAAGGAGCAGCGGAGGAGCAGCGAGTCCAAGGTCAAGAGGAGCAGGCGGAGCAGCGTATCCAAGGTCAGCGGCTCCAGAAGCGTCGACGCTAAGAAGAAGGACAAGCCTTCTGCATTCCTTCTAGAGGCTTCTTCCACCGAGCCTTGGAGAGTGGAACAGGTAATTTGAAGAGGGCAGCCATGGGCTGAGTTGTGTGCCTTTTGTTTCCATTTTCCTTTAGTTTTGTCCGAGGTGGTGGCTTCAAGGCGATTAAGGCAGTGGCTGTTGATGCCAATTATAAGGGTGGAAAGTGAACACAAAACGAAACGCCGCCGCGGTGGCTCTGTGGTTATGGCGCTCGGCTGCTGACCCGAAAGACGCGGGTTCGATCCCGGCCGCGGCGGTCGAATGTCGATGGAGGCGAAATAATAGAGGCACGTGTACTGTGCGATGTCAGTACACGTGTCAGGTGGTCGATATTTCCAGAACCATTCACTACGACGTCCCTATAGTCTGAGTCGCTTTGGGACGTTAAACTCCTATAAACCAATGAACCAACAAAACGAAACATCCAAAAATTTGACCCCGTGGCTGATTTGTTGCATCCTATTAGCCGCTCCCACGGCCTCAGCGCGGTGCCTGTTGCGGCTTCTGAAAATTGCGTTGTTGGGTGTGACAGAATGGTCTCGAGGTCACGGAGGTTGGACCTGCGAACACACGCTCCGTAGACAGTGCGCAGTATGTTTTATGCGAAAGCGTATACAGCTCGTTCGGTCGAGAAGCCGTCGGCGTAGTCGGCACCGCGTGACGAAAATAATCGGGGGCTGCGTAAAAAACAAATCGCACCTTGGTATTTTTTGGTTCTAGTTATTGATGATTGTGTGCGATAGGCAATGACGAGTTAATGAAGTCGTTCTAATTAAATAAATGAAAAATACTGGAAAAAGGGGTTTCAGAGGTGTCAAAATATTCAGAACGAGAAGCCAATGCTTGATGATACTAATTACGAAAATGTAGTGTTTAATTCATCAATACATAATTGAAACAATTTAAAAAGTGAAATGCGTTAAAAGGTGTCAAACTGCTCACAATTGAAAGCCTAACCCACTACGCTATCGCTTCATACCCATAAGGCGAAGCTTAAGTGTCGTCTCCAATTTTTTTGCCTTTCCATTCCCCAGTTTTCCCCCATTCGCTTTCGGGCAGGACACCCAGTGGCTTCTTAATATGAACTCCGTGTCATTGTGCATTTTCCTGTGAATGATCGGATTACTCCCTGCAATGGTAGGGTCATCAGCCTGCTTGAGCCACTTACGAAGAGCGTAAAATAAGGAATAGGGTGGAATGAAAATGAGTGTTAAATTATACCAGCCAAGGTGTAGATTCAGTGTTAGCTACCGCGCAATTCTCTTAATTCTTAACTTCGTGTAACCTCTCCTAAAAGCGCGAGAGCCAATCCCTGCCCACGGGTAACCAGTTAATCAGCCTAGTGAAAGAAAGTACCCACACGGAAATAATTTGTCCTCGAGAGTTTGCTAAAAACACTCCGCGAAGCCCACGTACAAGATATAAAACCAGGAAGGCTGTAAACATAGGCTGACTCATTGTGTTATGCTTACTACAGGGTTCCTCCAACCGGCGTTTAAATTGCGGAGTACACACTCGTCTTTGGATTTCGCCTACATCGAAGTGTGATCACCGCTTTCGGGATCACCGCGACTTTAGGCTGAGTAGCTTAACGTCAAAGCTATCGATGCACCCGGGCGGGGCGCACCAGGCCAGCATCGCGGTCTTTGACATCCTTGGGTCCTCGCTCTGAGACTGGGCAAAATCTTCGAAACAACATGCAGACCCTTATCAGTCACTCTGCACGTGGTGGAATGATCTGTTTTATTTGCAGGAATTTCGCATTTCTCCACAATCAAGTAGAACAACCGCCTCGAGAAGATCATGGACCAGGCAATACACGTGACGCATTTCCTCTACAAAAATGGTTCCTCTGGCTTGCGCCTGTATTTTAAACAGTCGAGATAGCTCGGCGCTCGATACGCAGAGGTCGCCAATATTGAGCCTTTAACGCAGTGTTCAGAATTCGAATCTTTTGACTCCGTCCGTAGCTTCAGGTTGAGGCTTTTAGACAATACAGGCCGTGTTTCAACCTTGCTGAAAACTATATGAAACTGTTTATGCTGGATCTGCAGACCAGCATCATTTGCTAAGATATACATACTCTGGGAATCTATGTCCGATAGGCGATGTACTGCTGCCGCAGTCACAGTGTAGGTGTGGAAATTAACAGCAAGAACTTCGTTTTCTTTTCTGACATTCCCCTTTGCATTAGTGAATTCCTCCTTCCGATAGCTGCTGTGTTGTCTCGGTACAAAATAATTTGTTGCCTAGATCTGTTTAACACACACTAAAAACTGAAGCACACGGTCGCTTTCTTATTTTGTTCTAATATGACTATACGCTCATCCAAATCTGCCACCGGTCCCGCAGCTTTGATACAGCAACAGACGCACATCTATGGCTTAGGCTCTTTTGTTCTTTCTGATATGAGTTGAGGCTGGGGACAGTAAAAGAGCTGTCGTCATCATCATCATCATCATGAGCAGCAGCCTGACTGCGCCCACTGCAGGGCAAGGCCTCTCCCATGTCTCTCCAATTGACCCTGTCCTTCGCCAGCTGCGGCCACCCTGTCCTCGCAAATTTGTTTATCTCATCCGCCCACTGAACCTCCTGCCGCCTCCTGATACACTTGCCTTCTCTTGGCGGTGGCGTAGAGGTGTAATATGCGCGTCGCGTGCAAGACGACCGGGGTTCGAATCTCGGTTCCGCGAAATTCTCACGTAAAACTGAATCAACCAAAGTATGCAGATTGCATAAAGTTAGTAAAAGATAAACTAGAAGAAAAATGGCAGTCTACGTGGAATAGTGAAGAAAATAACAAACTACATTTAGTAAAACCCATTCTAGGAGAATGGAGATCATGCAGGCATCAGGAACGTGCTATAAGGTAATTTTATGCCGCATACGCATCGGAAACGCACACCTAACACCTAACTTTCCCCTGAAAAAACAAGACCAACCTCTACGTGATAAATGTGGAGGTGAGCTCACAGTAAATCACATTTATTTTCGTTCAGAGAACTCGAACAACTAAGGAAAAAATATTTTACTGTATATTACAGTGAACACCTTCCCTTCCATGACAATTTACTTTTAGGAGATAATTCTCTTGTAGATATTCCATCTGTTTGTAGTTTCATGAAAGCAAACTATATTATCGCAAAAACTATGAACTCTAAAAGTTCTTACCTTGGGCTTTGACACATTTCGTGATGGTCCTCATCCTTTTCTGAGGCCATAGAAGAAGGCTGAGGTCATTACTTGATTTGTTGGGCTCTTCGGAGTCCTTGTCCGGACAAGGACTGTGACTGAGGACGACCAATTTTTGAAAGAAATCATATCATGTGTTTGGCGCATGATGGTCTGAGTTGCTTATGCGCCATAAAACCCAATACAATACAATACAATACAATACAATACAATACAATACAATACAATACAATACAATACAATACAATACAATACAATACAATACAATGCAATACAATGCAATACAATACAATACAATGCAGCACAATACAATATAATACAACACAATAGAATACAATACAATACAATACAATACAATACAATACAATGCAATACAATACAATACAATGCAGCACAATACAATATAATACAACACAATAGAATACAATACAATACAGTACAATAAATCAGTCGGTCAGCCTGTCGGAAAATTTTTGTACATCATTGTAACAATCATCACCAAATGCGAATAGGAGTGGTGGGCAATGACGAGAGAGAGAAAAGGAATGAGATAATGAGAGAGAATTAAAATGAGAGAGAATGAAGAAAAAGAAAAGAACCGTGCTATACAGGTACAAGCGTTCATTGGGTGCACTAATCTCTGCTTGCCGTTGTTAAATGTACACAGGATCAGGCAGCGCACCCAGTGTCACCGGGCGCGACGAGTGAGTCCCTGGTGACGATCTCCAGGGACACCGGGAGCACCGACGAGCCGCTGTCGCCTTTGAACAAGAAGCGCGGCCTGCTCTCCGGCTCGTCGAAACGTCCCAGCGCCCTCGATCAGCCGACGAACTCGGCCAGCAAAAGCAAGCAGGACACCGCGCCGCCATCACCGGAGCAAACGTGGAGCTCTTCCACCGTCCCACGGGATAAGCAGGACGCGAGGCAGTCGGGTCTGTCTTCAGCTGAAGTCACCCGATCGACGACGAAGTCGTTCAAGACTCCCGCGGGGACATCCTCCGAAGGGTCGCGCAGAAAGTCCAGCGTACCTTCCTGCTCTAGGACCCCAAAGCTGGGGCCTCGGAAGGGTTCCGACGTGGATGCCTCGCGTCTCCTGGACGTCCTGGTGGGGAGTATGCGAGACATAACCTCTGACCAGAGCAAGGGAGGGGGCGCAGGCTCTTCGGTCGAAGACAGCGCCGTCGTGAGGCTGCCCTTCAGCTCCTCCGCCAGAAGTGGTAAGGGCGGCCAGTTTACGTCCTGTGCGGAAGATTTTACACCGTATTAGAACAGTATGTTGCAGCATGCTACTGTACTGAATGCAATGAAATGCAGGGGACACAGGTAATCAATGGAACGGTCGTGTAGCACAGTAGATTTGAAGATATGAAAAAAGTAGGTAGAGGTTAGAGTAGGGTGGGGAGATCACATTATCAATGCAGGGATACGGTGGCCGCAGCTGAGGTGGGACAGGGCCAACTGGAGGTGAATGGGGAAGTGTTGGCCTGGAATGGACTTTGCCACGGATGCTTACTATTAGAGTATAGCAGAAGCTTGGACGAGTTGCTATGCCATTTAAGATAAACACCATGAGCTTAGATAGGGAAAAAAAGAATACACACAACGGCGCTCCTTATGTGTATTCCTATTGTCGCTGCCTTAGTTCACCCTATCTCAAATGGTTACTATCGAAATCCTTGTCACGCATAAGGCAGAGGGGCGATCGCTTAGCTGTCAAACGACTTGTTATGTCCCAAACTTTCCTGATCTGGTTGCTCGCTTACGCCCCGTGAACGACAATGTGGTTACAAGAAAAAACTGGTAATGACGCAAGAAACGGGGACACAGAAGGCACACAAAAGACAGGACTGACGCCAACTCGAGACTGGCACATTGAGACGGCAATCAGGTTGAGACACGTAATGGCAGGTTCGGTGCGGAAGCTTCGAAAGAGGAAACAACATGAAACAACATGAACCAACTCGCCCAAACTAGTTTTACTTGACCATATTTCTCCTACAATGGGCCCTTTCCTCTTTCGAAGCTTCCGCACCGAACCTGCCATTACGTGTCTCAACCTGATTGCCGTCTCAACGTGCCAGTCTCGAGTTGGCGTCAGTCCTGCCTTTTGTGTGCCTTCTGTGTCCCCGTTTCTTGCGCCATTACCAGTTTTTTCTTTCAGCATGAACCAACTCGCCCAAACTAGTTTTGCTTAATGTGGTTACACCGAGAAATAGTTGTTGTACCCGTTATGAAACCTGTGATCGCGCATCGTTTTCATTTCTTTTTATTTCTTCCTGAGCCGCCCGAAAGCAAGCTTTGGTGAGCTCATTGTATGGGTCTTCAAGTCTGGCTGTGAACCGAGATGCTCCCCACTGTATGCTCCCCATAAAACTTTAGAATTTGCCGTCCGCAGAAGGCAATAGGCACCGTTTTCATCAAGTGAAAAGCAGGTAGGGGCACTTATTCTGTTTTTTTGTTTCAGCGGTGCCACCAGCGCCGCTAGTGCCTCCAGTGGCGAAGCGAGAGGTCCGAGCTTTTGGACCGCCGGCCGCGAGGCCTGTACCTCTGGACAGGGGCTGCGACGTCATCGGGTTCACCGCCGCCGTTGGAACAGGCTCGCTGTTCCTCGTGGTGCTCCTCTACCTGCTCAAGGGATTTCGCTCCCACGTTCTCGCCTGCGGTGAAAACCATAACTGCAGCACTGCGAACGCCACCTACCCTCCGCACACTTGACGTTCTTGTCTGTGATGGGACCGAGAGCACATCGGAGCACATCCGCTCAATGATGAACAAAACCTTCCTTGATCCATATATAGGCTGCCTATAGATGTTGCTATCCTTCAGGCCAAGACATTCATTTAAGCTCATACTCTGAATCATTTGTGAGATCTCTTTGAACAAGTGATAATAATGTGCGCACAGAGGACAATGAATTTTAGCGCCGCGCTGACCGAAGTTTACGGGATGAATTTCGAATGTTTATAGTTTTTCAGGGCTCACATTTTTAAGCTAACTGTTTACTCTTTCCTGTAAACTTTTTTCTGTGAACCAAGTTTCTGAGGCGAAAACTGACTCACGATGCCAGGCAGCCTAGGCGTGACCCTTGCCCTGCTTATTGGGGGTCTTATCTCCTTTGCACTGAACACATGCGACGGAGAAATGGGCAGTTCCGCAGTCGTGGTGTTATGAACGCTTCACGTTGTTTTCGTAAGTTTGCACACAACAGTGGTCTCCTGGCTATCACGCAAATAATTGCTTTCGTGATTTTGCGCTGAGCATTGTCCTGCTGGCTCCCGAGTCCGCTGCTTTTGTGCAATGGGTTTATTATAACAGCAACACGGGAATGAGTCCCACTTCCTCGTCTTGTTCCTGGTCTGAGCAGGTGCGTGTTCTAACAACAACAGCAACCAAAAATAGGGCATGGTGCCGGAACACCCTTTATCTAATTGCTGTCTGGCGGCTGCAGCTATCAGTTTTTTCGCCATCAGTTTTGACGGCATGCGGTAGCTTTCGCGCTCGCTATCTTTTTTGTAGGTATGGCCACCCACACGCAAGCTCTTAGGCGGCAGTGCATGGACGAAGCGTACAAGAGATAAACAAGATCTTAAAATAAAATCGACAATAATCCAGGAATCAGCCCTTTGCTTCTTGGTGTGCGCTGTCAGCCTACCACTGCCTGAGTCACAAAAACTCTTTGCAAGACTTTCGACAAAAATGGAGCGCTCAGGTTTGTTTACTATTGCAAAGCATTAATGGCTCTGTCGCGACAGTAAAGAGACCGCAAATGTTTACGCATGATTACGTCGTTCCCTGAAGATAAATGTTTGAAGTGTGACCGCGACAGATAGTGTGTGATAAAATTTGGCTGTGGGAAAATGTCCTTACGACCAAACTAATCCACGCAGGACATCCGAAGTGGTGTCAAACTGGTTGCCTTCTTGCGCTGTATACGCTGGCATCAAAACAGTAGATATCCGAATGTAACGAAAAATTTGTACCGGATAAAGTGAAAATGGCTAATGACTCAACATTCAGTCGATATTGCTAACGCTCGATACTCGTACGGTGCTTCAGCGTTTTGGTGATTTTTGTAGCCTGAGCTGCACTGGCCGAGGTTGAGCAGTTTCGCGTGCTCTCTTGCACGACCATACTGCGCATGCGCGAGGAGCAAGTGACGTCACTACGCGCAGCTGGTGCGGCCGGAGCCGACAAGAAGAGGAGGATGGTGAGGAACGACAGCCAGCCTACAGCCATGTAGAAGGAAAGCAAAGCCGCTGCTGAGCGGAAAAGTTTAATTTTCCATATCCCGAAATGGTTGCCTGCCATTTAGCGGTTAACCACAGGCAGAACGAACAGGCTAAGGCCAGGCGCGCAGCGGAGACGCCATAGCAACGAGAGGAACGCCTAGCAAAGCGGCGTCGCCGAGATGTGGACACCTCGCCCTCACCTCACGCTACGTATATCCTGGCATAGCAGAGCGAAGCCAAGGCCAATTTTTTTATTAATTTAAATAGACGACACATAAAAACCCCCCGCAGTTTCTAACAGTAGCCTTTTAGTTTGTGCACTTGCTTTCACTAATACATCTCAAAAGGCGCAAAAATCAACCCGAATGCAACAGAACGCTACAGTCATAAGTGACATATAGAAATGCGGAGAGTGAGAAAGAGGAATACTACACGCTACACTGCATCAGTATTTATGCGCAGGGAGCCTGTGATCTTCCATTAGGTAACCAAAAATTCCCTAAACTGGGTCCGGAAACCCTATTTCACGCCTGTTTTGCCTACAGCCGCTTGAAAACGCCGGCGATATGAAAAAAAAAAAAAACCTTAGGCAATTTCTGCACTTAAATTGTCTAGAACTCCACAAAAATTCCGTTTTCGCAAAACTTACCGGCTCAGATTCTGTGAGAAAGGCAAAATTTTCTGAAGGGAGCATCGCTGCAAGGAAAATGCTCTGCCTGCAAAATACAGCCACATCGCCATTCACCCAGGTGCAGAGGCCTCCTTTAGTGATACCCGACTAGGTATACGCTTAGCACTCGCCGGCAGGTATACGCTAGGCCGCACTCGCCGGCACATACCAAATTACATCTTAAACGCCTCTACAGAGTTACGTAAATGTATCCACCATCATAATGACACCCGGGCCCACTGAATCGACTTTATATTCTTTATAAAAGTTGAGTTTCTGGTTCTTTTGGATATATTAATCTTTTTTCCGGCAGCAAAAGACAGATTTATCCTTGAGAACATTGATTACAAAAATTTTTATGCCACATGATTCAAACTCGAGACGTCGACAACGAAACCGACTCCGTAATGCCTGTTTTCAAGTGAATGGCGATGTTGCATCATCTGCTGGATCCGCGCGCAAAAAAAAAAAAAAAAAGAACTGCCTCAATGCAAGGTCACTTGCTTGCGAAATCGGCCAATGATGGCATTTCATTTTTTGGAATTTTCTATTTATTTATTTATTTACAGATACTTCAATCCACAAGGTATTTTAGCAGGGTGGGAGTGTAACAGCACAAAAATAACTGTAGGCCGCAGAACAAAGTGAAGACAAAACACACTGTCATGATACTATACACAACAAGCACCCTTTTTCAAAACAATGCACTGCAAAATAGGCAAAACAATTAATGCCCTGAAAAAAAAAGCACAGTAGGCACATCTGAGCTTTTGCGCTGTCAGCACAGAATGGCGGCAAACAAAGAAAGTAAAGGTTGAGTCACTGTGGTATTATTTAAGTTATTCCAGTCAGTTAGAATCCTGGAAAAAAAAAAGAATATTTACAACTGTTATTTTTTCACATGGAATGGTGTCACAGTTAGTTGATGCCTTTGCCTGGTGGCATATCCGGAGGAAAATGTAATTACATCCCAGATGTTAACGTTGCTGAGATGGTAACTTATTCATTACAAAAGCTCCTTTTTCAGAGACACTACAGTTTTTATCACGTTAATGCCATATTAAATAGATATAATTCAAGTCCAGTTTGCCGGCTTTGTCCGTTTAAGGTGAAGTAATATATTAACTCAAGAGAGAAACTTCTCGAAACAATAGACACGAGAATCATGGGTTACAAATATAACAAAAGAAGACCAGAACAAAAAGAATAGCGCAGTGCATTTCAGCAAAAGGAGTAGCAAGTAAGGACACGCATAAAAATAAATCCAGTAGTGCTGGTTCCTAACCCAGCCACTTCGGCACTGGTGGCTTTGCGGTGGCCTTACGTTTAACTTTTCCTCCCTTGGGGGCTAACCTAGATGGTAACACGTTTCTTGGGTCATTTTTCTCTTTGCACGAAACGAGGAATTCGACAGGCGGCGATGACGGCTTAACAGTAGCTTTTTCCGTTATATTTACGTTCGGTCGTTTCGTATATTCATTTGCAATACTTAGTTTGTTGCTAGCGCACACGCATGCCGTGGTAACCTCAACTGTGTCTAAACGAACGGACAAATCTTTTCCCTCGCAAAGCCACACATCAAATTTGCTCTTCACTTCTTTACACCTGAAGTCACCGGTGGAAGCGCAGAGGCTCTCCGTGCAGAGGCACTTCACTCTCGGTATCACACGCGGGAATCTGTTCCGGATGAAGGTAAACTTCCTTATATAGGGGCAGGTCGAGCGCATCCCCATGTCATCGGCATTTTGTTGCGGCCGACAGCTGCTCTCCATGGAGAATTGCCTGGCTGGCACTCCCCTAACAAAATTCAACGGATCTGCTACGCATAGAAGGAAGTATGCGAGGAATAGTCCCCTGAGCAGCATGTTGTAGGAAGGTGTCTAAAGGGCTTGTATCTCGGCGTTGTTGCTGTTGCAGTTAACAGTCCAACGAAGGCACCTGAAACGTTGTAGGACCTCGACCAATTAGCAGGGGTAGAACTGTTGAGGAACTTGGCTTTTCTTAACTTTTAAGAAACGCCTGTAGGCTCCTCCTTTCAGTGCTTGCAGTCTCTTCGCTCCGACTTGAGCCTTCGTTACGGACACAGAGAAATACGAGTGCACAAGGCCGAAAAAGACTGCCGTAACTGGCACCGCTGTCGTCTTTTTGGTCAGAAGCAGATGTATACACGAAACTCTTCTTTACACGGTGCGACTGGGCGCAATTTTTTTTTGAGCAACTGGTGTCTAGAATCCAAGTTCTCACCCTTGTAGTAAGCTTCGATGATCACGAATGGCTCCAAAAACTACGTCACGTGAAGTCTTGTCAGTGCCGTGCAGGTATAGTTCTTAAAAGGGATGGCGTTCTTCACACCAGAGACACTTTTGCAGCTTGTTCCACAGGGTAGTCTTCACGTGTTGTCTTCTAGGTGGTCCTCTGTCTCGAAAGCCAACAAACACCAGGCTCCTGAAGCACCAGGTCTCGCCGTAGAGTGAGCACTGAATTAAATAACGGAGTACCCACGCTTTTGTAGCTTGGTTTATCTTAGCATGGCTGCAGAAGCTCTAAATACGGGCACGGAAATGGCCAGAGCACACAGCGTTATCGATTGGATCTTATCCGTTGTCAATGACGCTCTAGGAACAATGACCAACTGCCGCAACCTCTGTTCCTCTTATCTTGATCTCTGTCAGAGCTATTGAGAGAAGAAGTAGTCCCTCTCTGTCCAGTCCTTCGATATTATTTGGATTCGTTAGTTTGCATAGCTGCCGTGCTCGCAGAAAGAGGGTAACTGCATTGTTCTCCAATCTGTCCCTTTTTGCAACAATGCGGGGAAGTGCGTGGTTTTTTGGTCATCTTCTTCCTGGTCTCCCATCGTGAAAGGTGAAACAAGATAGCTACGAACGATCGGCAAGGTCCACTGAAAGGCCAGGTTGCATATTCTTTGCAACACAACGCGAAAGTGATGTAAAAACGGCAATACGAGATGGAGGGCTAGATAAGCACCGGGCAATAGCCACGCACTTGACTTGGCCTCCAGTTGCCATGGACCCATTGCGAGCCCTGAATAGAATTTTCGAGCACTGTTTGGACGCTGCACCTTTTGAGATGTCGTCGCAAAGGAAGATACCCGGAGACCTATTCTGAAGGGCTTAGGGCATTAATCAGCGAAAGCTGTGATAGTTCTAGCTTAGCTATTCAGCGAAATCGGCGTCTACGCAGCGTGTACAATAAAAGGGGGAACCTGACTAAAGCAGATGAGATTACACGGATCAAGGTGGAACGGATGGGGGTGTCAAAAAGTACGACAGCAGATCACATAAGTTCTTTTGGCGAACTTGTAGCAGGTATTGTCTGAAAAGCACAAACTCACCTTTTAAGACAGGCTAGGAAATAAATAAATTGTCTGCTAAGTCACATGGGCGTCATTGTTGGTTTCATGTGACCAATATTTCAAGCTTAGGTCAGGTGATTAGGCTTACTAAAACAGGGCTTATGCAACGTTCTTTTTTTAATACCCCATCCCTCGCATAAACGGTGTGGACCTTTCAATTCATTGTTTCACTCTTTACTTCTAGCACAGCAAAGGCGCACGGGCTGACAGTGGCTTGTTGGGCGGCGATGAATAGCTCGCCTTTTCTAATCGGGTGCAGTGAAAGGGAGCACAAGTGGTACTGGGTGCTCGCCTGATCGTGCTTCAGAAAAGGCTGTCGCTCTTCACCTGTTTCGCGAACAGTCATCGTCTCAAAAGAGCGCATGCGAGACTTCAGAGCCATCACAGAGGATATTGAGGATATTGTGATATTGTGTGTCTTCTCTCCGTTCTCGTCCTGTGTCCTTGCGCTGTTTTATTACAAGATGCTTAACCAACTCGCCCAAACTGCCATTTTACTGAAGAAGACGAAGCTGGCATGTGGCGCGGGACGGGGCGCTCATTCTAGTCCAGCGGTCATTACATCATCTCTTGCCCATTGTCCATCGCGTCTCATTCTTCGGCTGGCCGCCTCGTAAAACATATGTTGTGAGGTGCTGGGTAATCATCGGCATCCTAGTCCTAGAGCTTCGGCGCCCTGCGTCAGCCATGATCGTCAGCCGTGACTTCTTCGCCTGTAATGGCAGTCTGAATAAGTGATTCTATGGGCACACGAGGTTTATTTACACCTCTGAAAATAAGTTGTTTTCATTTGAATTACATAAAAGGGAATCACACAACTACAAAGTAAGTAGAGAAGCTGAATAAAAACACTACGCTTCGCTGAAAAGGAAGCCAAACAGGGGTACACATATGTAGTATTCTTGCAAGCCTGTTATTGTTTCACACAACGGCTAAGGAGCACTGTCCACTCTCTTTGCCGGTTTTCCTCTGCCCTAAGTGCCCTGTGGCGACGTAATTCATGGTATAAAAATGGCCTCTCGTACCGACCCTCTTGGTCCGTTTGTCGGCAACCGGAAGCAGCACACGTAGTACCTTCCTGGCAGCGCACACGATAATCTTCACAATATCAATGGCACCCTGATTAACCGGTCTTTCATGGCTATAATGCTGCAGTTATCATAGAAACACAATAATTAGTTTTCAATACTTTTGGAGCCATAGGCATGGTACTCAGAATAAAGCATAGAAAGAGAAGCTCTTGCCAAAAAGAAAGGAATAAGATTTCAAGATTTCTTTATTTCTTCCTTATCAAGAAAGAGGGAGCTGAGGCAAAAGGCTGTAGTGCCTGACGAGGCCTGAGCTTCCATGTACAGTTTGCAGTACAGTGCAACGGGAGAAAAAAAAAATGAACATGTTACAAATCAAACAAACATCCAAGCGAACTGAAACTCAAACGTGGCATTCAGGTGCAATGATGAGCCTAGAAGCTTACATATAGTGGTAGAGCAGCCCGTTCCGGCAGCGAATGTAACCGCACTGTAAAAGCTGTACAGGTGGTGTAATTTTCACAGGATCGCATAATTTTCTTTTCTCACGGTACCGTTTCTACAGAAAGAAATACCTTCACTACACACCGCTATCCGATTTCTTGGCGGCAGCGCGTTTAGAACTTTTTTTTTATGTGTGTGCGGGTGCATGATCTTCCTATGCTTTACGACAACGTATCACATTGGGGAGATGGAGCTTTAATAAGCTCTGGCTTCCAGTGGCCGATTACGCTCCGCATGTACCCATGATATGCCGGAGCTAATTTACTATCAGCGCAGACACACGACGTTGTAATCGTTACAATGCGTGAAACAGCAGACCGGATTTCGGTTCCGTTGCAATACCACACTAAATAATCAGTTCTACGTTCTTTGCACCTGCCACCACCAGTGTAACTGCAGAGACTTTCCGTGCTGAGGCACTTCACTCCTGTTATCCGGGCCGGAAATCTGCGCGAGCCAGTGTTCACAATTTTTCATACGGGCAAGTCGAACGCTGTCCCAATGTTTCACATTGTGGCCCCGGAAACAATATGCACAACTAATATAGTCGACCAGTGATCGTCGTATCCGCTGGGCAGAGAAGAAGGTACGCGAAGAACAGTCGGAAGTGCAGCATGTTGCAGTAGGGGCTGTCGAGAACTGATGGAGGGGTCTAGTATTTACACTCGGGGAGGAAATGAAATTTAGATTTTTCTTTAGATTACCGTATGTAGAATCAATAAGCCGAATGGCTCTTCTTCACCTCAATTAGGGATCTTGATCCTTCAGGCTATGTTCAGTCTTTTCTTCACCGCCGCCTTTCTTGATGAGCAACAAGCAGTGCAGAGCGATGCCCCAAGGGAAAGGCTGCGGCAACTGGGCTTGCTGACATCTTGGTGGTTAATAGCGGGGGTTTGCACCTCGTCTTTCCTAAGAACAATAGGAATGAACGTAACTTGTTCTTCGAGGTCATAGTTCCTTCCCAGCACTGTCGTGGACACCCACAGATATCGAATCACAACGCCTAAAAACTTCCAAATAGCACCTAAAAGTTGACCTTGGGTGAAGGTTTGTCAGAGAGAAACAGAGACTGCCTGCAAAACCAAAGAAGATCTTCACTGCAGAAGAGCTTCTGGATCTCGTTCCTCAAGGTCTTTTTCTCGTGTTGTCTTCAGGTTTCCGCTTTTGCCGCGAACTCAAGGCCGACACCAGGCTACAGGCACACCACATTTCATAGCAGAAGGATTATTGAAGTGGATGACAATATGCAACGCTTTTTGCCACGTCGTTATCTTATTCGTAATCAGGACAGTCGAGGGAGGAAGGAACTGCAGCAGGTTTTGCCTTCTATTATAGGACGTCGTGAGTTTGTTCTGATCGCACGTTGGAAACAAGAACATGTCGCTGTTGTTTCGTGACCTCTTCTTTATCACAGAGATGCGTAGCTGCGTCCGACTTTGTCCTTGCGTTGCTCCTGGTCGCCACAACTCAAAGCCGGAACAAAGTACAAATGAGCGGTCGGTAAAGAAACGGCGGGTCGAGACCGCCATTGCTATCAAAGGCAGCGCGAAAGCAATGTCAGAAATAAATGTGTTACAAGCAGCATTACGCGCAAAAAATGCACGCACTTAGATTGTGCTGCTCTCCATGACGTGTGTTGTTTGACTCCCTGCGTGCCATATTGCTGTACATTTTCGCAATTTTTCGCTATGCATTGGCATCATCGAGGCCTGAAATAGTCACTCACAATTAGGGATTATTGTGTCTTCACATCACTGGCTGTAAATCATCCCAGCCTTAACAAACTAGCAGGATCATCTGTAAAACTCTTAAAGCACTGCGTCACCACGGTTAGTATGGAATAATCAGAATTGCGTATGATAAACCAGTTAAACGGACCACTAAAGAAAATCTGTGACAAACCCTATAATTTCCGACAGTGAGTCTTAAAAGTACGTAAGCCATGGAAGTTGAAAACTTTACCCAAGCAGCTTGTTCCTGGCCTGCGCAGGTGGGAGTTCTAACAACAACAACAACAAGAATTGTGCATGGTCTCTGAGCACCCTTTCTAATTACTGTCTGGCGGCTGAAACTGTATCAGCTTTCTTGCTATCAGTTTTGAAGGCATGCGGTAGCCTTTACAGGTACTGCAACCCACACACGAGGCCATCGCCGGCAGTGTGTTGACAAATCATACAAAAGATAAACAAGATCTTAAAATAAAATCGCAGCAAAGCAACAATCCAGAAATCAGCCCTTTGCTTCTTGGCATGCGCTGTCAGTCTAGTACTGCCTCAGTCCCAGCCAATCTCTACCACTGGGTGAGTCACAAAAACTCTTTGGAAGACTTTCATCGAGAAATGGGCGCTCTGGTTAGTATATTAAGCAATGCAGAAAGTTGGGCGAGTTGGTAATACATGTTGAACTTAGAAAAGCGCAATAAAAAGACAGGGACAAGAAGAAGAAGTCACGTCAGCAAAAAATGTCAGCAATTTTGTGCGCACGATTACGTCGTTCTCTGAAGATAAACGTCTGAAAGTTTGGTTTGGTTTGGTTTATTGGGGTTTAACGTCCCAAAGGAACTCAGGCTATGAGAGACGCCGTAATGAAGGGTTCCGGAAATTTCGACCACCTGGGGTTCTTTAACGTGCACTGACATCGTACAGAAGACGGGCCTCTAGAATTTCGCCTCCATTGAAATTCAGCCGCCACGGCCGGGATCGAACCCGCGTCTTTCGGGTCAGCAGCCGAGCGCCGTAACCACTGAGCCACCGCGGCGGGGCAAACGTGTGAAAGTGTGACTGCGACTGATAGTTTGTGATAAAATGTTGCCGCGCGAACAATTTGGTTGATTAGGTCTGATTAGCTAATTAAACGCGAAAGACGCGAAAAAAATACGCTTAGACATAAAAAAATCCATTGACGTCGATATAGCCCATGGACGCTAGAACAGCCACGGACGTCGATATAGTATGTGGACGTTTTGCCTTCGCATTGCTCCAATGCGGGTCGCTGCAGTGACCTCAAAGTTTTCCTTATTTCCATTTGTCCCTTTCTTGCCGTCTCCATGTTGATCTTGTGGGATGCTCGCTCGTATGCGTGAGCTGAGCATTCTAACGAAATGTGTTGCACTGTTACAACTGTGGCGGAATAGGGGATATTCAGAATTCCGCAAGTGCACTTTCCCGCATAACAATGTTGCTCAAGACAAGATGGATGACCATGCGTTTCCAGCTGAAACAAACCAAGAAGGACTAGCTTCTTGTTTAATTCTTCCAAAATACGTTTCTTACATTCTAGCAGAACTAAACAGCATTCGCACGGGTTCTGCTCGGACTCCATCGCAGAGGCATACAACAGGATTGAAATCTGCGCTGTGTTCCTTATATGGTGTTCACAGTGATGTACCACATTACCTTATGTACTGCCTATAACGGAGCTTCTGATCGCTTCACTAAGAAGGGTGGCAGGAGTGCTATGTATTTCTCTGCAAGACAGTCTTTCTTGCCGGTAAACTAGATCCGTTGGGGGCTTTACGGCTGCTTCTAAACAACCTTCAGGACATTTAACTAGATTATACACATGGGGCTGGCCTCAGCGGTAGGCTTTTCTGTGTTCTTATGCAAGTGATGGCACATGACTGCTAGGAGACGAAGAATGCTTCCAGTAATGATCGACCTAGGCTGTTATCTAAGCATAAGCCCCTACGATGGAGCAGTTCATGGTAGTACTGCAGAAGGCTGTAGTAGCACCTATAGTCTACAGCTTCAATGTAATGATCGTGTAATCAACCCGGACATCCCTTAGCTTTAAAATTCGCAGCATTTACAATGACAAACTTACTTGACTCGTGTGCAGCCGGAATCTCCGAGACAGAGCACACTTGATCCACCTGGGGTGTTCGTTGTGTGAGGACTGTTGTTATAATCTTTTCAATTGCAGTGGACAAGACATAAAAACCCCGCAGTTTCTAAAATAAGCCTTTCATTTGGTGCACTTGCTGTTACTAATACATCTGAAAAGGCTGAAAAATCAATCCGAATGCAAAAGAACGCCACGGTCAGAAGTTACAATGCGGATAGCAAGAGAAAAGAATACTGCACGTTACACTGCATCAATATTTTTGCACAAGGAGCCTGTGATCGTCCATTCCTTAACCGAAAATTCCCTAAACTAGGTCCGGAAATCCCTATTTCACGCCTGTTTTACCTACAGCAGCTTGAAAACGCCGGCGATTTGTAAAAGGTGAAGCAATTTATGCTCTGAAATTCTCTTACACTCGGTAAAAATGCCGCTTTCGCAAAATTTTTCCGCCTCAGATTCTGTGAGAAAGGCGAAATGTTCAGAATGGAGCATCGCTGAAAAGAACGTGCTCTGCCTCCATAAGACAGCCACATCGCCATTCACTCAGGTGTAGAGACCTCCTCTATAGTGATACCTAGCTAACTAGGCCACATTCGCTGGCGCATACCAAAGGATATCTTAAACGCCTCTAGAGAGTTAAATGTATACATCTTCGAACATACGCTGGGGCCACAGCATCGACTTTATTTTATTCGTAACAATCTATTTTTGGCTCTTTTCTGATCCAATATTTTTTATTCGGCACCAAACGAGAGATTTATTCATGAGAACATTAAATACAAAAATTTTAATGCAGCCCGATTCAAACTCCTGACGTCGACAACGTGAGCGACTCAGTTATGCTCGTTTTAAAGTGATTTGCTGAGTTGCTTTGTCTGCTCGATCCTCGTCGAAAAATTTTGTCGACTCAACGCAGTTTAGTGGCAAAATCAGTCCAACGTCGAATTGAATCTTTTGCATTTTATTCGCTATAAAAGCTCCTTTTTCAGTCACAGTAGCGTTTTTATGATTCTAATGCAGTATTATATCGACATAATTCAAGTTCACTTTGTCCGAAGTGTGCCTTAAGTTAGAGTAATATAGTATTTCCGACATCTCGAAAACACTTCTCAAAACATTGTAAACGAAAAGCACGGAACGCAAATATAATGAAAGAAGCGAAGACCAAAACAAAAATAATAAAACATTGCAGTTCAGAAAACCGAGAATCGTGGAAGAGCACACATAAAGATAAATCCGGCAGTTCGGACCGGCAAACGGTTAATTCCGATTCTTTTTCTCTTTACAGGAAACGAGAAATTCGACAGGCGGCAATTTCGACTTACGAGGAGCTTTCTTTGTTGCGTTTACATTCGTTTGTGGTTCCCCAAAATATCCATTATATGCTTCGCTGATAGTTCACACGCATGCCGTGGTGACCGTAACATTGTCTAAACGAACGGACCAGTCACTTCTGTTGCAATACCAGACTTGAAATGTGCTTCTCACTTCTTTACACCTGAAGTCATCGGTGGAGCCGCAGAGGCTTTCCGTGCAGTGGCACTCCAGTCTGTCTATTTTGCGGGGAAATCTGTTGCTCATGATGGTCGTCTTCCTTGTATACGGGCAGATCGAGCGCTGTCCGATGTCTTTGGCATTTCGTTGCGGCCGACAAATCTGCTGCATAGAGGATTTGCCAGCTGGCGCTCCTGTAGCAAAATTAAACGGATCTGCTACGCATAGAAGGTATCTAAAGAAGAGTACCCGGAGCAGCATGCTGTAGGAAGGGCAATAAAGGTATTGTGTCTCGGTATTATTGCTGTACTGCGGAGTAAAACTAAATTGTAGGTTCTTGACTAATCATCAGCGCTGCAACTGTTGAGGCACCTGACTTTTCTTCACTACTGGGAACTCGCAGCGGGTTGTTCTTTTCCCGCAGCGCCTCTTCTTCGACTTGCCCCTTGGTTATGAACGCCGGAAACAGATCGAACACGAGTTCACCGGGCCTAAAAAAAGACTACAGTAACTGGTCCTGCTGTTATTTGTTTTGATGGCGAATAGCAGAGTAAGCACGTAGCTCTCTCTCTTGCGCTGCACGATGGTGTTTTTTTTTTTTTTTTTGCGGTGACGGGTCTCTAGTGTCTTCGACTCCTCACCCTCGTCATGGGTTTCGCAGATCACGACTGGTTTCAAGAAGTGGACGTGAGGTTGTTGGCTTAGCAGAGGCAAACAGGTACAGTTCGGAAAAAAGATGATGTCCTTCACACCAAGAGAACCTTTTGCAACTTGTTCGTCAGGGTAGTCTTGTCGCGTTGACTTCTGGGTTCGTCCTTTGCCCCGAAAGCCAACCAACACCAGGCTCCTGACACACCAGGTCTCGTCACGGAGTGAGCAGTGACCTAAACAACGAAAGACTCAGGCTTTTGTAGACCCCTTTATCTTAGCATGGCTGTAACAAGCACAGAAAACGGGTGGGGAAAAGGTGGAGCCAACATCATTATTGACTGGACCAGATCCTTTGTACTTCGGGCTGTTGCAACCATGCCCTCATTCCGTACTCCTTATCTTGTTCGCAATCAGGACAACTGAGAGAGGTAGTCGCCGCTGCCTGTTCGGACCTTCATTATTGTTTGGAGTCGTGAGTTTGCATTGCTACAGTCTTTACATAAATAGGAGAGATCCATTGTTCTCCAATTTCTCCGTTATCGGAGTATTCTGGTCGAGTACAGCTTTTTTTTTGTCTTCTTCCCGGTCTCCTTTCGTGAGAGTATAAACAAGATACCCATGAACGGTCCGCAAGGTGCATCGAAGAGCCAGATCACATTTGTTTTGCTATGCAACGCGAAAGTCATGTGAAAACGGCGATAGAGGGCTAGATAAGCAGCGGGCAAAACCCAGGCACTTGATTTTAGCCCGAGTTCTTGTTGCACATTAGAGGATTCACTACTAGCTTTGAGCAGGTTTTTCAATGAATATTTTGACATTGCACGCTTAAGTTGTTTATTTATTTATTTATTTATTTATTTATTTATTTATTTATTTATTTATTTATTTATTTTACCTCACAGGCCCCGAAGAGCATTGGGTGAGGGGAGCACATCAAAAAAAGGAATATGCCGAAATAATAAACGACAATAACGGTACAACGGACGCGGTACAAGGTAAATACACGAAAGGAACACGAAGTTGATACAAAAGGGAGTTAAAATAACATTAACCAGGAAAAAAGAAAACAAAAAAAGAGCGAAACATGAATATGCGAAAAAGAGGTAACCAGGGGCAACAGAAGCAGTCGTACATCAGAAAACAACGTTGAGGGCAAATGAAACTGTGGTGCATTTCGAACAATACTAGGGCGATAAATATATACATAGATGTTTCTTAAGCTCTCCAGGATCTGTGAGAGAGATTATGTTGTCAGGAAGATCATTCTAGAGCGTAATTGCGGGCCTGAGCTTAGTGGCTTAACGCATTGATTAGCGAAAGATGTTATAACTTTGGCTTAGGCATTAAGCCGAATTGTCGCTACGCAGCGTGGACAAAAAAGGGAAAGTGAAAATGATAAAGTTGAAAGAGGGTCGGAGGAGGGGGGATTGGGGATGTAGGGGACAAAAGCACCACCGCGGACGCTGCAAGTTCTTTCGGAAGAGGAACGAGTAAAATTTATGGTTTTAAAACCAGAGGCTTAGCCCTTAAAGGGGCCCAGAAACACAATCTTAGTTAACTGTTTTGCCTGTTGATTGCATACAGTGAGTTATAATGGTGCTATTAGCGTCGGTAACACCGCGTATATTCCGTTTTTTAATATTTTAATGTCCCCCCCAAAACAACTTCATGGCTCTGATGGTGTCGTCACACAGTCGCGGGTTCTTAGCAGCGGATATGACATCACCTGGCGCGAGCTTGATGACCAGACAAACAGTAAATATACTGCAAATTGTGTGAATAAATAGAGAAACATTTTGTCACCTGTCTGCGTTTTATATTATATCAACAAAGACAATTTGTTTGTCTTAGATAAAAGCCCTGCAAGGCAAGTAAAATAAAAATACACCACCAGGGTCGCTCTGGCATGAAAACAACGCTGCCAGTCTCACAGAGAGCAGGCAACCATGGAGTACAAACTTCCGCGACGTGCTCTGGCTGGCTGTTTTGATTGGTTGCGCCACGTGCCGTCATTGGGAGAGCGAAATAGGAGTGGGAAGCCCCGCCAAAATCGAGTTGAGGGCAGCGTTTTGTTTGCTTGTATTTTCAAATTTCTTCACTGAATAACTCCCGTTCCTGTGCATCGATTCCTGTAATTCTTTTTAAGTCAGCATCTGTGTGACATAAAGAACCCACCTGAAGTATAGCCGGTATTCCCCCAGGCAGTGTTTCGCAGCCCCTTTAAGAAATACAAGGAAACAACTAATGAATTTTCGGCTCAGTCAGGTGCGCGACACTGCAGGTGTTTTGTGGCTAGACGATCCTCCGAGCTTCAGGTGATAAATTTCTCTGAAGAAGGCTTGTGAAGAGCTTTTTTTTGTGAATTTTCCATCCCGCGCCAAAACGATGTGGATATTTCATTGCATTTTTGATTGCTTACGTAAGAAAGCAAACTACATTTCCTAGCATATCAGAAACATGATAGTATATACAGGAAAACAAACCAGAAAGTTGACCTAGCAGCTAAATAAGTTCCTCCGATTTTGCGAACTACAATAAATGAGAAAGCTACTCATTACTGCAGAGCAGGTAACGCATTATTTTCTCCTATTTAGCGTACTTTTCTCCTTTCTTCGCCGCACCAGTTCATAACATGCTTGTGTGTTTATCGAACAGAGTTCTGCTTTCTCTGCAGCGCCTTCTTACCTCAACTCAGGTCTGCCATCGGCCTGTTTTCTTTTCCACGCTCTTCTTACATCGGTGGTTTCAACTTATCCATGACTGTTTGAAATTGGTCCACCATGACTGCCTTCATGGTGAGTGCCGCAGTTTGGACAATTAGTGCTCGATCTTATGTACCGCTGCGATGCCAATTTGCTCCTCGCTTCCTGGAGCCTACCGTCACCGGCTGGCATGCACAAGACGGCCGTTCCGGACGTCGGAATTAGGCCATCGAAAACATGTGGGGAGGGCAAACTCTATAATTGCTTCGCCATGTTCAACTTATTCGGTGGACACAATAGGTGCAAGATGAACATGATGACGGTGATATTGAATTTTAATGGTGTAAGGATAGATTTTGTTAAAATAGTGCCATGCCGCAAGCTATTTTTCTTTACATAAGGTGGACTCAAAGACTCATTATTAACCCACGAGCAGCTAAGGACCAGTTCTGGAAAAAGCTTTTATCCTTTGTATCATCGATGGATACCCGCGGGGACTGAGATCATTCATTTTTCTCGGATCGAACGCAAAATTCAGCGAAGGTCATGGTGTGGGGAACCGAGTTAGCACTGCCAGAACTTGAGGTATTAGAAGCAGGCAGAGATGATTCAGATATAGCAAACTTCTTATATATATGGGACAAATGTAAATAACTTGTCCATCCCTGTCCTTATTCCCTGTTGTGTTCGATTTTCGGCTTTGGCGGAGTGATCGGCAGGCTCCGACACACCAAGTTCCCCAGCTAAGGTATGACTTGCGCTAAAGCAAGTCTTTCTCTCTCTCTCGTCTCTCGTCCGACAACGAGACGTCTCGTCCTTCGGTCTGATTTACAGCCTAAGTGACGGGCGGCTTGTCTCACTTATATTGAAGAGATAAGGTGGAGTGGGTTGTTTTACCTTCAGGTAATTTCGGTCACAAACTGCCCTCGCTGCTGCAATGATAACAAAAATATTGCGTTATTTTCATTCAACCTCTCTGTAAACGCTGTAAGCCGAGAATGCGCTTTGCTCTCTGGTCTCCTTGTAACTGACCTCCAGAGGAGAGTGCTAAAACAACTAAAGGAGTGGGAGGGATCTGCTCACTCTTATGAAGGTGGCTATAAAATGCTGGAAATGCCAACGCGATGTTTCCAACATGTTGCCAAACAAGGGCGCACGGGCTCGGAGGGACTTGCTTGGAATGAGGCGGCGATGGACACCTCGCATTTTGTATTCGGGAGCTGCTAAGAAAAGCACAAGTGGCACTAAGTACTGACCACATCATGTTTCACACAATGCTCGGCTCTTTCTCCTGTTTCGAGAACCATGCTCGTCGCATAAGTACAGCCTTAACCAAAAGTAACCCTGCCCAGGTGGTTTGTTAATTAGCCGCGTAGCGAAGCACTCATGGCAGCCCTTAAGCTCTGATACTGTGTAAAGAAAGGTGAGACCTTGTCCTTACATTATGGCACCGTTCGGTCTTTAAGGCTGCTGTAAATGCTCCGTTATACGTTTGAGAAGCAAGAACCTGTTGCTCGGTTACATTTGGCAAAGGGGGTACGTGTGCGGAAGGCGAGTGGCATGACATTGTCACCCCTGGGTACATCTTTTGGAGCGAGAGCTCCACTCTCCGAGGTGAAACTTTCAAGGTCAAGAAGGTTTCACTCTGACCTTAAGCCAGGTTTCACACGCCTGATGTCATACCACATGATTGTCCACAGCTGGAGCCGAGCTCCGCCTGCGCCGCGCCGCTCGCCTAGCCGCATTGCTAGGCAATAAATGTTTCTACCACCACCGCCTCACCGCTGCGCCGAGCCTCCACCGTACCACGTGACTTGACCACGTGATTAGCCGTATATTGAGTGTCTCTCCACGCTCGCTTCCGTCGGAGCCATTGGGAGAAGCTTTCACTCGTCTCATTAGGTATCACATCCGCACATTTAGTTCAGCGCATGCAAACGGAGATTGGGTGAGGGAACAAACGCGTGTTAATGGCACTTTAGTCAAAATCAAGAGGATCAAACGGGCTTGGGCAGTCCGCTGCTTAGTCCGCTGGACCTGCACCCTAAAAATGTGTTGATGCAACGCCGCTTGCCTGACAAATGGCCCGGAGGTGACGACACCCACATTTATTTTTTTTTTGCATTTCCTTAGTAACAAAAGCTCATTGTTTCAGGGACAGTATCGTTTTCATCTTTATAACCCTGTATTATACAGTCATAACTCAAGCTTGGTTTGTCTCTAGTAACCCTTTAAGGTGCACTACCTAATATATTTCTGACATATCGAAAGAGTAACTTCAGAAAACATTGGAAACTAGAAGAATGGGATACAAACACAAGCACCCTTGGCCCAGGACCTATTGAACGCCTAACAGAAAGGCTGCTTTAATAAATGTGTCACACCACCACCACTACAAACACAAGCACAGAAGGGAAGACCAAGCAAAAAGAATAAAACGCTGCATTTTACAAAAACGTGAAGCGAAGATGGCTGCACATAAAAATAAATTCGGCTGTTGTGGTTCCAAAACTAGCCGCACTGGCATAGCAGGGCTTGCAGTGGACTCAGCTCTAAATTTTCTTCCCTCGTTGGCTAACACAAAGTAGAGAGAAAAACTTAGCTCTTTTTCTTTTTCTCTGTGCAGGTAATAAGAAATTCCACAGGAGGCAATGGCTCTTTGCTCGTTGCATTTACGCTCGGTAATCGAGTCTGGGGCCTCATAGGCCCGGGTACTCCGGGCTCCCAATGTCCCTTACCTCGAGTATCGGCCGCACACACGCATGCCGAGGTGAAAGTAACTTTGTCTAAACGAATGGACCAGTCAGTTCTGTTGCAATACCATACATCAAATGTGCTTTTCACTTCTTTACACCTGTAGTCACCAGCAGAACCGCAGAGGCTTTCCGTGCAGTGGCACTTCACTTTCCGTATCACTTGTGGAAGTCTGTTGGGGACGATATTCACCTTACTTGTAAAGGGACAGATGGAACGTAACCCCAAAGCGTCGGCATTCTGCGGCGGTCGACAAGTGTGCTCCGCAGAGGATTTTCCAACCGGCGCTCCCCTAACAAAGTTCAACAGATCTGCTGCGCATAGAAGAAGGTATCCGAAGAAGAGTCCTCCGAGCCGCATGTTGTAGGAAGGGCTGCTCTCTCAAGACTATTCCTGTACTGAACTGTAGCAATGTGTTTGGAGTATTCTTCGGATAAGTGGCTGGAAAACAGTTGAGGCAGTTAGCTTTTATTCACCTTTAAGAACTGCCAGCTGCTTGCTCCTTCCAGTGCTCGCGGTGACTCTTTTTCGATTTTCGCCTTCGTGATGATTACCGGAAAAAGAAAAATACGAGTGCACTAAGCCGAATAAAGGCTTCCGTAACTGGCCCTGCTGTTGTTTGTCTTGTTAGTCAAGAACAGCGGTATGCAAGCAGCTCTTCTTTACAGGGGCAGAGTGTGTTTAGCTTTCCTTCACGGAGACTGGTCTTTTGCGTCTTCGACTTCTCACCCTTGTCGTGAGCTTGGATGATCACGAATGCCACCAAGAACTGGACTTCAGGTGAAGAGTTGGCAGAGTCTCGCAGGTATGCTTCGGGAAGAACACTCCAGACGTTTTCAGCTTGTTTCCTTGGCAGTTTTCTCGAGTTGTCTTTTAGGTCTGTCCTTCCTCCAAAAATCCAACGAACGCCAGGCTCCTGATGCACTGGGTCTTTTCGAAGAGTGAGCTCTGAGCTAAACAACTAAGGACTCAAGCTTTTGACAACTCCTTATCCTAGCATGGTTGCAGCAGCGCTATATATGGACAAGGAAAAAGCTAAAGGACACGCGTTATCGATTCTATCTTACAAACGCTGTGGCAACCATGACCAAATTCTGCTCGCTTGGTCCCCTTTATCTTATTCGTACACATGACATCAGAGGGAGGAAGTTGTTTGTGCACCTTCAGTCCTTGAATAATATCTGGAGTCGTGAGTTTGCATTGCTACCACGCGGGAAATAGAGAACAGCTCTATTGTTCTCCAATCTCTCCTGTATAGCACTAGCAGCACTAGTCTGGTGGAGTCCGGGGTCATTTTCGTCTTCTTTCCGGTTTCCTTTCGTAGAGTATCAACAACATACTCATGAACGGTATCTTGTTCTCGGTCTCCTGTCAAGAGAATTGAGAGAATATATGTACGAACGGTTGGCAAGCTGCACTGAAGGTACAGGTCGCATTTGCTATACAAAGCGGAACTGAATGTGACAGCGTTAATCTATGTAGGGCTAGATAAACATTGGGCAAAAGCAAGGCAGTTGATTTTAGCACATGTTCTCGTCGCACATTACAGGACTCACTGTGGACTGTGAACAGACTTTTAAAGCACTGTTTTGACGCTGCACCTTAAAATGTTCTCGCTGAGGAAAAATATTTTAGGTCTAAGCATACGAGCGTAGCACGTTAACCAGCCATAGCTGCAATGGTTTTGGTTTAGCCATTTAGCCCAATCGTCGTCTACGCAGTATGGGCAAGAAAAGGAGCGCTCTACTCGCGCAGATTAGAGTGCAAGGGTGGAGGTGAAACGCAGAGATAGGGGAAGCGGTTGGGGGGGGGGGGGGGGGGGGGAGAAGGGGGTAGAAAGCGCTGCCGCGGATGTCTCAAGTTATTTGAGAAGGCCAGTAATAGGTACTGTCTCTTAATGGTCCTCCAAACACCAGGACACAGCGAATAAATGGACGGCCACGCCAGGTGTGTGTGACTGCATATATAAAATTACCTGGCGATCATCCATGTTCACGCCTGGTGATTAGGCTTACAAGATCAAGGCTTGGTCAAAGTTCTTTTTTTTTAATTCCCAATCGCGAGCAAAAATGACGTGGACAAATTATTGTATTACCTTATTATTAACGTAAGAAAACAGAATATATTTCCGAATTTGCCAAGAATAAGACAGTATATATCCGAATGAAATAAAGCAGGAAATCGGCCTTGTAGCTAATGAAAGCCCTTGAGCATTCGTTAACCATAGCAAATGAGAACTTCTTACTGCGGGGCAGTTCACGCATTATTTTCTCGCATCTACAGTACTTTATCTTTTCCTCGCCACGCCACTTTCCCGTACTATAGTATGTTTATTACTCACAGTTGTGCTTTCCCGCAGCACCTTGCTGCCGCAACACGAGGCTGCCGCCGGAATGCTTTCGCATTCCAGTTTTCTTGCCCGCGCTTTTCTGACGCCGGTGGTTTCAAGTTACTCATGACTCTGCGAAACTGAGCCACCGTAATTGTTTTTGCGGTGAGTGTTGCAGTTTCGTCAATAAATGATGGACCTTTTATACCATTGTGATGCCCTACTTGAAATTTTCTTGATGTTAGTAAGTCGCACCGACCAAAAATAATGATGGAAGGACGTTTCGGCTCCCACACGGGAGCCTTGTTCCCAATGAGACAAAACGTTGTGGCGATGCTTCTTATATGGCGTATACAAGTATACACGTATATACGGCGTATATGCGTATATACATACATACATACATATATATATATATATATATATATATATATATATATATATATATATATATATATATATATAGTGTACAATCTTGAAATACTTCTTCAGTCACTGAACATTAAATTTTCTTCAATAGTCCTAACGGAAACATGGCTAACACAGAAACACACGGTACCACACTTGCCTGGTTACAAGTGCATAAGCCTTAGCAGGAGTGTAAAAAGGGGTGGCGGCATAGCGATTTTTATCAAAGCAAGTGTACAGCATGAAGTGTTGAGCGACCTGACCAGATGCGACCAAGATATTCAAAGTCTGTTCGTCAAAGTGTCAAACATTATTGTCGATGCGATGTACAGACCCCCCGCAGGCAAATCAGCGGAATTTATTGAATTCATCGACAGCACACTTTGCTCTTTAAGGGCTCTAACGAAATCATTCGTGCTTCTTGGCGACATCAATATTGATACCATATCAGATAGCCCATACGCTTGCGACTTTCGTGACATCTTGAATTACCACGCCTGTGATAATCTGATATCACTACCAACCAGAATCACATCAGATACTGCCACATGTCTTGATGTGTGCATCTCGAACGTGAATGATAACAATGTTCAAGCTGGCGTTCTTTCAAATGACATCAGTGATCATTTACCTGTATTTTGCTTGAGTTTTCCTTACAACAAGAAATGTGTTTCTCCTGCAGAAAAAAAGTCTGTATCGTGCAATAACAGACGACGCCTTGATGAGGTTTCGTACCCTTATAGAGCAAGAGAACTGGGATAACGTATTCAAGGAGTGTAGCGCCACAGTAGCTTACCAGGTGTTTGTGAAGAAATTCCAGATTTGCTATGACTTGGCCTTTCCGCTCCGAGAATGTCGCAAGAGACACAAAAGAATTAGGAAGCCGTGGTTGACTAGTGATCTGTATATCAGAATAAAAGAGAAAAATCGAAAGTTTCAAGTCTTTATGAACAACAGAGACCTTTGTCTACTGAGTGAATTTAAACAATTACGAAACAAATTGAACTCAGATATCAAGAATGCAAAATCGAATTATTTTCAAAATAAATTCCAAGATGTTACAAAAAGACATGGGACATGCTGAATACCATATTAACAACGAAACAAGCTGGTTGCAGTGTGAAGGAAATCCGTATTGACAATGAGCCTCCGGCCGGGAACGACCTAGTAAATGCAATGAATCAGCACTTTGTTAAGGTGGGTGCTCACTCAAGAGGATACGGCAGTGCAGATGACAGGATGAATGTAAACAGCTTGCCAGAGTCCATTATGCTTGCTCCGACAACACCTAGTGAAACTGGAGAGATAATCAGAAAAATAAAAAACCATGCTGCCTGCGGTGATGACGGGATAAAGGTCTTGCCTATTAAACATGTGTTATGCTTCATAAGTCCTATACTATCGCACATAATAAATGAAATGCTTCTTAGCGGAGATTTCCCGGACGAATTAAAGATCGCAAAAGTCACACCTATTTATAAAGGTGGTGATGATAGTGGCATTAGTAATTACAGGCCAATTTCTGTTCTGACAGAGTTTTCGAAGGTATTTGAACATGTCATCAATAGCAGGTTAACTGGTTTTTTTAAGAAGCACCGAGTGATAACAGAAGCTCAATACGGTTTTCAAGCTGATAAATCAGCAGAGCTTGCCCTCATTAACATTAAGGATAAGATAATTGAAAACACTGAAAAAAAAACTGCTTACTCTTGGCTTATTTCTAGATTTAAGCAAAGCCTTTGATACTGTTCAACATGATATTCTCTTACAAAAACTGGAAACATATGGCATCAGAGGAGTGGCACTAAAGCTAATTCGAAGTTACCTCGAGAAACGTTATCAGTATGTATGTGTTAACAACTGGTTCTCCATCAAACTTGAAATCCAACACGGTGTTCCCCAGGGCTCTATTTTGGGACCCCTCCTTTTTCTCATTTACGTGAATGACATTACAACAATCCCTGAATCGCCGCAAATTATAATGTATGCAGATGATACTAATGTATTTTTACAGGAGAAACCACGCACTGTCTAGAGAACTCTGTCAACAATTATCTAATACAGTTATCTAAATGGCTTCACAGAAACTGCTTGGGTCTAAATATAAATAAAACTAAGCACTTAATTTTTAAGCCAATAAATAAACAAGACTGCAACTCGGTTAGTATTACATTTGAAGGACACCCATTGGAACAGGTTACCGAACAAAAATTTTTAGGTGTTTGGTTCTGCCCCGACCTCTCATGGAACACTCATGTTAATGAACTTAAATCCAGTCTGTCTCGTACAATAGGCTGCATTTATAAAGCACAACATCTAATACCCAAACGCTTAAAACAGGCTCTGTACTATTTTCTAGTTTACTCCAGAATAAGCTATGGTATCCTTACTTGGAGAACGACAACAAACTCTAATTACTACAGGCTTAATGTATTACAAAAGAAAATATTACGTATACTAGAAGACTACAAAGGAAATAAGCAGTCACTGAGAACACGGCCATTATTTATCAAATATAATATGTTGAAGTCTGAGCAGGTATACTACTTTAAATTACTGCAATTGATCCATAGATACAGGCTACATATTCGCACAGTACATAGTTCAAGTTCATACAGCATTCGAAATCCAAAACGAAGAATGCCGCCAGTTAGAACAAACTACGGAAGACAAGCATTATCTTTTCAAATAACGAATGCTTTGAACAGAACAGATATGATGCAGATAGACTTTAATAAAGGTGCACAATTTTTTAAGAAATACTGTAAGAATTTCTTGTGAACAGCGGTACTAAATTCTCATTACTGTAACAATTCGAAAAGTGTAACCTTTGTTATATCTTATATTCCTGTTGTCATGCCTTACCAACTGTAATATGATCTAATGTATTCGCTTGGCGACCACTGTCACAGTTGCGTCTACTGGGTATAAAGTGCTAATGTGTAAATCATGTATTGGTTTAATGCTGTATTCAGTATACTCACGATGTACCACTCAATTACTGTTTTTTTCTGTATCGTCCCTCTGTTGTATAGAAAATGAAAGTGTCTCTAATGCCGTGTGATTCTGACAGGAAATAGCCACCTTTTGTTTCCCCATTGACTGATTCTAGGACGACTGCTTGACCGAACTTTGTAATGCTAGTTTTGTTTTATGTACATTGTGCAAGGGGGCCGGGTCCCTTGTCAGGCGCTCCGTCGGCTTTAGCCTCGGCCGCCTCTTGGACTGTGTCTGAGGAAACAATAAAGAAAGAAAGAAAGAAAGAAAGAAAGAAAGAAAGAAGGAAGGAAGGAAAGGAAGAAAGAAAGAAAGAAAGAAAGAAAGAAAGAAAGGAAAGAAAGAAAGAAAGAAAGAAAGAAAGAAAGAAAGAAAGAAAGAAAGAAAGAAAGAAAGAAAGAAAGAAAGAAAGAAAGAAAGAAAGAAAGAAAGAAAGAAAGAAAGAAAGAAAGAAAGAAAGAAAGAAAGAAAGAAAGAAAGAAAGAAAGAAAGAAAGAAAGAAAGAAAGAAAGAAAGAAAGAAAGGGAAATATACGGCGTGTATGCGTATATTTTCTCCTCGCTTCTTGACGAGTGAAGTCACCTGCTGGCATACACAGGCTGTCTGAACTGCTTCACTAAACTGAAAACACGACCGGTATTCTGACAGGGTCAGAGTCGACGAGGTATTCGATTATGTGCAGGCGAAAGCATTTACTCAAGGCGTCGGCCGCAGCCCTAAGAAAACATGTTGGCGGGAGTTCAGCTTACCTGGCACTCACTTAGCCATGGCCAATGTATTCCATGACCACAATAGGTTCCATATGAAGATGCGTCTTCTATACGGTATGTTAGAGCTGAGACGGAAGCAGATTCATGTCTCACTGGTCATAGAGAGGAATAAACCCGATAAGGTATCTGGTTTTACTTTGGCACATAGGTTTATTAATCGTTTTTTGCTTTTGGTCGTTGTTTTGCCTTTTCAGTCCTCTTCATTCTTCTGGGATCAAATCCCAGCACTTAGCGTAGGGCTGTGTGAGGAAGCTGAATCAGTACTAAGAGAAGTTGAAGTACTAGATACGAACAGAGGTGATTTAGACAATAAAACGCGTTGAGGGGCTAGTTGGTGATGCATTTTCTGTTCTTGAAATCAAACTGCGATACAAATTGAGACGTATACACAAGAAGACATGACACACATGAAAGACATGACGTATACACAGTTGGATTCAGCGCCCGTCCTGTCATCTCTTCCTGTGTATACGTATAAATTTGTACTGCTGTTTAACTTCAAAAAAAGAAAGTGATTTAGACAATGCACTTTGCTACTTTGCAGGGGAGGGATGTAAATAACTAGTTTCTCCGTGTCGGAAGTTAGTCTTGTCTTTGATTCCCCGCCTTGGTGGGGACACCGGGAGTATGACTTGCAAAAAAGGAAGATATCTCTCGTCTGATTTTTTGGCCTGAGTGACCGGCGCCTAGCTTCGCTTGCAATAAAAAAGTGGGAGCAAGGATTGGGTTGTTTTGCCTTCACGTATTCGTGGGCTAGCACTAATACCCCCTAATACCCACACTCACCAATTTCATCCCTGTTTGTCTGTCTAGATGGCTCCATAGGTTGCAGGTGGACCACCTAGGTCACGTGATTTTATGATGTCATCACAGATGCCAACTTTCCTCCTTTGTAACGAACAGTATAGCCGCCAAGCTCCTGAAGCACCTGCCTTTGTAGCAAGGCTATACTGCAGGGGGGGGGGGGGGGGGGGAGGAAGACATTGCTTCGTCTGAGATATTGCCTTTAGTACCGACGGAAACTTTGAAGTCGCGACGCGAGTTTCAGAGAAGAACGCTACCGTTATGGAATGAAGACTTTATTGAAGGTATCCGGTAAGTGTTCGGCTTTTCAGCCGCCATGTTACTGGAATGCTTATCTGAAAGCTACATTTCTGTGAACGGTCGGCAAGGAAATTTACCGGACGGGTTCTGAGTGAGATAGGGGTCATGGAAAGAGCAGGCTGAAATAATGTGCTTCATAAGCGCCGCTCCTCTTGAAGCTCTTCAGAATATCTACCGTCTGCTATGTACGATACCTTCCAGCACCTTCGTATTGCGGAGCTATCTTTTAAATCTCTCCATGCGGATAAATCACTTGACGAAGGTGTCAATTTCTGATTAAGGCTTCAAAGTACGAAGGGTAATAATGGATGTCGATCCTCACAACTAAAGCCAGCAAAAGTTAACATCGCGAAAAGGACGACTTTTTCAAGATGAGTGCGTAATAATAACAGGATCACTGAGGCTCAACGAGCAACTTTTTGGAAACTGGCTTATTGGCTCAGTGGGCCCAGGGAGGCTGTGCTGGGAAAGTAAAACAAACGTAGTAAAAAAAAACATTGTGATATTTTCACTTTTCCTGCTTATTTTCATCTCTTATATCGCACAATCCTGGAAAATGCCTAAGCACTAATCGTGATATGCGCTATGCTTTACATCGATTGCTATGGAACTCATTCGAAAAGTCGGACCACGTAGGCCCGGTACTAAATGATGTCCCTCCATCGTTCTGCACGTATTTCGACTCCAGAAAAGCCCTCCCGAAGGCGCAATCTTCAGTTAAGTAGAACGTGTTGTCGGGCTAGTTGGTTCAATACTTCAGACATGGCAGTTGCGCGAAACACACACACACAAGACAGGTTACGGGACGAGCGCTCTTATCTTACATTTCTCATCGTGTTATAATGGCCAGTAAATACCCAAATTCAGCCCAGGCATCGTAACGGCAAATTCGGTTACTTCTGTGCACCGTTTGTTGTTCTTCGTTGACGCTTCTTCGCTGCACCATCGGCACGGGACGCTGCTGCTTCAGTCTAGCTAGTGTTCCTATATATCCTGTGGGAGCATATCCGTCTGACTCTCATGTCCAAGTAATATAAAGAGGGCGCGACAAACGGCGACAGAAAAGACACAAATAACCCAAGCAGCCCAGGTTATTGGCCCAACATTGGAAATGTATTGGCAAATGCCGATCCTGCAAAGGACCAGAGTGATACCACTAATTACCAATATTGGGCAGATTACCTGTGCTGCTTGAGAACGGGACCAGCACCACAGCGCACGTTGACAGAGTAATTCGATGCAACTTGCAGCTAGCCGTTTCATATCCTGAAAACGCCGGTTTTATTTTACAGATTCGTTTCCGAGCTCGACAAGGACACGAAGCCAGACTTGAAACATTCAAACTCGCCTTAAGTTCTCTGTCCATGCTAGTCGCGCCATTTTTATATTATTTTCACCATCAACTAGCTATTCAAAACAAAAGTTTTACCTCACATCCTAGATTAGGGCCATATAGCTATTGCTGTAAAAAGCTGGGTTATTACTGTAATGCTGGCTAAACTCAAAGCCTCGTTTTGTGTACAACCTACGCTTGCCCGGAAACAGAACAGGCGGGAAAGTCTATAGTCTTAAGGGAACAATTAGTCATTCGCATCTACCCGAGAGCAGCCACACGGCTACTAAAGAAGCCATACAGCTTCCATAGTAATTTCGTAGTTAAAGAAAAATTCATCAGGCTTTTCTGGATTCTTATGCAAGTGGTAACACATACGACTCTAAGTCGCACAGAACTGTGCCAGAGGTGATCGACCTAGGCAATTATCTATATATCGATATGGTAGAGCAATTTGCAGTAGTATTACGCAAGGTTGTAAGTCTTGTCAGTTTTTTTTAACAATTTCAGCCTCAACCTCGTGTACATTGAGCCAATATCTCCAATTTTTAAAATCGATAGCATCTAAAATGACAGGCTTTCCTAGTTGTCTGTTAGATTACCCGATAAAATTCGCATCTTTTCTCGCGGATGTATATTTGAGTGTCTTGTCCTTTTACGCAATATCCGAATCAAACAGATGACGCAAAAAAAAAAAGCAGACAGCTGATAAGAATAATATTTTATTTGGTGTACATGCCTTTCCTAATACATCAAGAAAGTGGGAAAAAAAGACAATTCAAAAGATTGTCATAGTCATTAGTTGCATACATCACAGCGGGAAGCAAGGAAACGAAAAATGCTATTCGCTAAATTACATCAATAGTTAAGCACTAAAAGTGAGCGATCATCCAAACCGTACCCGAGTATTTCCTAAATTATACTGAAAAATCTCTATTTCAGACCTTTTTTCCTACTGGACCTTGAAAACTTCGATGAGTTCAAAGGGAAGAAGCAGAGCGAAGGAACTTTAGAAGAACTTCTTGTTGGGCAGTTGGTGCATTGTGCTCTGTCTGTCTCCTTGGCTTTTTCCTGTGGCTGTCTTTTTTATAGCGCAACTTGGTTCCTTCAAAACGAAGGAACTACACACACACATGAGCGCTGACTCACAGCTAAGTTGTGAGTTGTGTGTGTCGCTTCTTCATGTGTCCGTGTTTCTTCCTTTTAAAAGCATTAGCAACTAGCCCGGAGCCTTGCTCCTCGATGATTTCAAAAAGTGAGAAAATTTCTCTTAAGTTTCCTATAACGCAGTACGAATTTTGTTTTCTCCCATTATTTCTCCGATTCCCTGAGGAAAAAAAAGATTGCCCGGTTGGAACTTCAGTGCAAATGAACATGATCTGTTTTCAAAAGGCAGCCGCTTCACAATCCACATGGGTGTAGAGGCCCCCTTTTGCTTTACATGACACCGCCGATACCACATGCGCTGATACTCTACCAAAAGAGCAGTTAGACATCTTTACATTGTTAAAACCTTTTCCTCCGGCAGAGATGACGCATTTATTGTTGAAAAAAATGAATAGAAACATTTTCCCCAGACTCCACTCAAACTCAACACATCCAAACATATGACGACTCCACAATGCCTGTTTTGAAGTGAATGATTACTGGATGCGCGCCGAAAAAATTGTGTTGACTCAAAGCAATTTACTTGCGAAATCGGCCGGTGGTGGCAACTTCGATGTTTTAGTTTTTTGGCCATTTCTTGGTTATAATCTGCTTTTTAGTAACAGCATCGTCTGGATAGCTTTAATGCGACAATTTATTCTGACAAACATCAATTTGTCCTCACTCTGTCTTTAAGGTGCACTGATATATTTCTGAGATTTCATACGAGTAACTTCTCAAAACACTAAAACTGAAAAGCATGGGACACAAATACAAGGGTAAAAGAGAAGATCAGACAAAAATAACTAATCATTGCATTTAAGAAAAACGAGAAGCGAGGAAGGGCATCAGTACAAATCAAGCAGCACATTCTGATTCCAAACATATCCATTTTATCAGAGCTGGGCTTGCGGTGGCCTCAGCTCTAAGTTATCTTCCCCAAGCGGCTAGCCCATGGCAGCGCCAAAAAGTAACTCCTTCGCCTTTTGCTCTCTGCAGACAGCAACAAATTCGACAGGGGGAAATGGCGGTTTGCGAGCAGGTATTATTGTTGTATTTACACTATGCCGTGTCGGAACGCCACATGCAATAATCCCGGGGCTAGCGCACACGCATGCGGTAGTGAAGGTAACGGAGCCTGGACGAACGGACCAGTCAGTTCTGTTGCAATACCAGACATCGAATGTGCTCTTCACTTCTTTACACCTGAAGTCATCGTTGAAACCGCAGAGGCTGTCCGTACAGTGACACTTCACTCTCGGAATCACTCGTGGAAATCTGTTGCGGGCGATGCTCATCTTCCTTGTATACGGGCAGATCGACCGCAGCCCCAACGATTGGGCGCTTAGCTGCGGCCCATAGTGGCGCTCTACCGGAGATTTTCCACCTGGTGCTGCCCTAACAAAGTTCTACGCATCTGGTATGCATAGAAGAAGGTATCCGAGGAGCAGTCGTCTAGGCTGCATATTGTAGGCACGGCTTCTGTATCGGTACTAGGGCTGTATCGTTCGGAAGAACTGAGGATCAGATTCTCGGCAGATTATCACTGCCAGAGCAGCTGATGCACTTGGAGTTTTTCCACCTTTAAGAATTGCCAGTGGGCTGCTTCTTCCAGTGCTTGCCTTGTCTCTTCTTCGACTTTCCCGATCGTTATGGACCCCAGAAACAGAGGAATACGAGTTCACAAGGCCAAAAAATGGCTGCCTACACTCGCCTTGCTGTCGTCTTGATAGCCAAGAGCAGGGGATTTCACGTGGCTCTTCTTTCAACGGCTCGAATCTGCGCAACGTTTTTTACGGCGGCGGGTCTCCAGCGTCTTCAACTTCTCACCCTCGTCGTGAGCTTCGATGATTCCGAATGGCTTCAAGAAGATGACGTCAAATGAAGTCTTCTGAGTGGCGAGCAGGTATAGTTCTAAAAGAGGGATGATGCTCTTCACATCAGAGGAACGCTTGCAGCTGGTTCCTCAGGGTAGTTTTTTCCTTGTTGTCTCGCTCTTTGTCCTGTGTCACGAAAGCCAACCAACCCCACGCTCCTGATGCACCTGGTCTCGTCGCAGGGTAAGCATTCAGCTATACAACGAAAGATTCACGCTTTTGTCGGTCCTTTTATCTTACCACAGTTGCAACACCACTAAAAACGGACAGGGAAAAGGATAGAGGACATAGCATTATCGAATGCACCCTATCCCTTGTTTCTGCGGCTGTTGCAACCATGTTCAACATCTGTACCCCTTACCTTGTTCGCTATCAGGACAGATGAGGGAGAAAGTCCCAGCTGCGCGTTCAGACCTTGCTTAATATCTGGAGTCATGACTTTATCTAGAGTCGTGCTTGTGTGTTGACAGAAACGGGAGAGCGCCATTGTTCTCCAATGTCTCCTTTATCGCAACAATCCAGTGGAGTGCGCTGCTGTCTTGTCTTGTTCCTGGTACCCTGTCGTGAAAGCTGAAAGATGATATCAACGAACTGCCGCAAGGGCTATTGAAGGGCTAGGTTGCAATTCCCATACAACGCAACATTGAAGCCATGTAGCTGAACCGTACATAACAATGACCACGCGTTTCATTAAACTTTAATGCAGGCTGCTCGAAAATTAGTGCCCGAAATTAGGTAACCCGCTTTTAACACGTCTTTAGGCACACTCATTTATTTCGTACACGAATGAGTCGTACCAACTCACGGAAAAGATTGTCTGCCCTCACGGACAAATCCGCGACAGAGTCAATGTACTTGCCCTGATGCATGATGTAAGAATATATATAAAATATCCTTACACCGTGCCCTGTCCTGCCATGTTTAGCCTAAATAAGATCAAAGGGCTCTTCCGTATTCCCTCAATTGAAATGCAAGCATAACCGATTCAAAGGGCGGAACGACGCAGCGTATTCCGCTAAGCAAGTGCACCTTTCTCATGTGGCAATAAATGCATCGAATGTATGGGATCATGTTTGAGCTTCGAGTGAATTTTAAAGGTGCCTTCTTAAGTGCCATGGTGTATAAAATGCGAGTGGAAATTTCTGGCTGCTGGGTAATAGCTGTCGTCACGTGGCTAAGCGATTCGCAGAACTAATGTCTGCATGTTTGTCCACTATGCGAACCTACCGGACTTGCTAGTATTGGATTTCGAAGACTTCCGTCCGAGGGGCATGCGCATTGCGCGGTTCTGTTAGATTGGCTCTCATCCTTAATCCTTAATGTTCTTAATAATTTATTTTTCACGTTTCTAGTTATCAAGTTAAACAGCTCGCTCATTTCTTCATACAGCACACCTTGTTCACTTGTGTTCGTATAGACTTCCTTAGTAGATTACGTATTACGGAACTATTGAATGGTAGTGATGTGGCTATCCGCTTTGCAGCGGATGGGTGCAAGTTGTTCACCCTAACCGATACAGTGAAAAATAAAATAGAAGGAGAGGAAATAAAGAAAAGAACGGCCTAGCGGACAAATTCCCACGGCACATGCGCGAGCCACTGAGCGCACCGTGAGTTCGTGTCATCGTATCGTGTGCCACCTGCACAGTGGGCCCTAGCGAATTTGGGGCGGCAGCACTGGTTAACCGCCACCATTGGCAACGTTTCTGTTTAGTGGCTGCCACTGCAGTGTACAGTGCGCCGAGGTCGGAGGTTGCGAAGCCAAACGCTTGCTAGGGTGCGTCGATTGCGCGCGCCCTCTCCTTTTCCACGGAGCGGCGGAGAGGGCGCGCGCATCGAGGCACCCTAACGCTTGCGGGAAGATGGCGCCCTCTGGGTGTCGGGGTGACAACTTAGTGGTGTGGACAACAATGTGCTCCGCACTTCTTTTAGGCTTCTCCGCATTCTCAGCAGAGGTCGCCACGTACCTCCGGGATTTAGAGCCCCTAGAAAAAATTATCGAGCTTGTGTTGAAGCGTTCTTTATAGAGCAAAGCCCGCAGTGTTCCCGCACGTGCCTCAAAGAGGTGTCTGCTACCTGCGCCTTTATCGTAAGAGTTCTCCGGCACCAGTGCGGACTTGTGGGCACGGTATAGCTTCAGCGGTGACTTTTCCGCCGCCTTATCCCACCTCCGGGCGCCCGTGAATAGTAGTGGTTCAGCGACAAATCCAAACTTAGGGACTAGCGTGCGCACTCGTGAGGTTCACATGGTTGTGGCACCCTTGAAGCTGATGTACCGAAATACACGGCGCGCCTACCTCTGTTCGTCTATTTGGCGAAGCTGGCCCTCGAAGGCAGCATACTTCTAGATTCTTGGACCTCGAATGACCATGAGCCGAAGTCACCATGGATGGCCTCAGCGGTCACGTGCCTATGACATCCCAGAGCCACTCGTCTTACCTTGTGCTCCTCTCGCACGAGACACTCTCGGGTACCGGCCGAGGCAGACACCACCTGGTTGGCAAATATCGGGACAATGATAATGGGAAAATAATGGATATGATCAGCGTTTGATATCTCGCCATAGAGGAGGTACCTTTTCACATGGTTTATAAGGTAAGCCTTTTATTTGCTACACTTAGGCTTCCTAATATCACCAGAAAGCTAAAAATGCAATCGAATGATACAGCATAAGCTACATGACTGCGCGAAACCGAGAAACCAAACACAGTGCATACTATATTAAATCACCCCTTATGCACAAGGAACAGAACTGCGCGTGTAAAAGGCGGCGACGTCGCCATTCACTCGGGTGTAGTGGCCTCCGTTCGTAATTAACAACTACGTCTACGCAGAACCACGCTTGCTGAAACACTACCTAGCACTACTACACCGCTAAGTGTATACACTGTTAACGTGCAGTAATTTGTTTCGGACATATAAAAAAACTAGCTTCTCAAGGTATCGAAAACGACAAGCATGAAATAAAACTACAAGGACAAAAGGTACGCTGAAGCGAAAAGCATAAAACACTGCATTCGAGAAAAACAACAAGCGAGGAAGGGCACACATAAAAATCAGTCCCGGCATTATGGCTTCAGGACTAGTCGCGTTGTGATAGATAGTCTTATGGTGCCCTCACCTCTAACCTTTCTTCCCTCGGCGGCTAACCGAGAGCAGAGCGAAAGTCTGAATTCTTTCCCTTTTTCTCTCGGCAGATCACAAGAAATTCTACAGGCGGAAATAACTTCTTAGTAGTAGGCCTCGCCGTTGTATTCAGGTTCGGTCGTTGCAGCCCGTCACGTCCATTGCGTGTCATGTCGCTAGCGCACACACATGCCGTGGTGACCGTAACGGAGCCTGAACGAACGGACCAGTCACTTCTGTCGCAATACCATACATCAAATGTGCTCTTCACTTCTTTACATCTGTAGTCACCGGTGGAACCACACAGGCTTTCCGTGCAGTGGCACTCCACTCTCGGGATCACGGGAGGAAATCTGTTGCGGGCAGAGATCAACTTCCTTGTAAAGGGACAGATCGACCGCTGTCCCAAGCTCTCGGCGTTTTCTTGCGGTCCGCAGTCGCGCTTCACAGGAGATCGCGCCGCCGGTGCTCCCCTAACAGAGTTTAGCGTATCTAGAAGAAGGTATCCGAAGAAGATTGCTCTGAGCAGCATGTTCTAGGAAAGGCTCTAAAGGGCTACTGTATCGGTACTATTGCTGTACTGTGCGGCTGAACTGAGTTTCAGGTCCTTGACCACTCAGCAACGGCAGAACAGTTGAGGCACTTCACCTTTAAGAACTACCAGTCGGCTGCTCCTTTCAGCGTTCGCAGTGTCTCTTATTCTTGCCTCTTCGTGATGAACACCTAGCAGAAGTAATCACGTAGCTCTTCTTTACAATGCACGAATTCGCGTGACTTTTTTTACGGCGACGGCTCTCTAGCGTCTTCGACTTCTCACCCTCGTCGTGAGCTTCGATGATCACGAATGGCTCCAAGAACTGGGTGTGAGGTGAAGTCCTGGCTGATGCGAGCTGAGACAGTCAGGAAATGGGGTGATGTTCTTCACACCAGAGGGGTTTTTCTGGCTTGTTTCCTCAGTGGTATTTTCGAGTTATCCTCTACGTTTGCCCTCTGTACCGAAAGCATCCGGTCTCGTCGTGGAGTGGGCACTGGCCTAAGCAAAGGACTCGCGCTTTTGTCAATCCCTGTACCTTAGCATGCTCTCTACAGGTCTAAATACGGGCAGGAAAAAGGCTGCAGCACACAGTATCATCGACTGGATATCGTCCGTTGTCTTTGTACCTGCGGCAAACACACCCAACTTGCGTCCCCTTATCTTATTTGCGATCTAGACAACGAAGGGAGGAACTCTTTGCTCAGTCCTTGAATAATATTTTGAAGAGTTTACCCTGTTGACAGAAAGAATACAGCTTTATTGTTCTCGAAAAACTCCTTTATCGCAGCAGTACGGTGGAGTGCCTATTTTTTCCTTCGTCTATTTCCTGGTCTCCTGTCCTGAAAGCTGAAAGAAGATTTCCATGAACAGTAATCAAAGGTCTCTGAACGGTTAGGTCGCAATTTCTATACAAATATATATCCAAATGTGATGCACCTGTACCGTACAGTTACGGGCGAAACTTTACGTGGTGCTGATTACTCAACTTCTTACTCACACCGCTTCCACTTGCTCTCTTGATCATCTTGGCCATATGGCGCGGACATTGACGACGTCCTTCCTTATCTCACTGCCTGTCCACTACTAGAGTTATCGCAGAGCCGTTGCCGGCTGTCCGACCTTTCACCCCCCTCCGATCCTAGCTCTTTGTTGTCCACAGATCGTTCCGAAATGGAGTATTGGGGTCCACATCTCTGACCTTTTTTAATCGCTTGTCCATATTCATTTCTCCCCGGATGAACAGTAGGACCTTTCGCTCTCCTAGTAGTTATTCCTAAGATGTCGGCTCTAGGTGGAGGCACCAAATGGCCAATTTTGGTTCGCTCTCGCTCTGCCCCCGTTGCCCGGGAATGGGATTCGGACTCCTTTGATTCAACACGGGTTTGTCATTGTCACTTATCTCCACTCCATGCCATCCCACCTGCACGAAGGTAATAAGGTAGACTACTTCTTTACGGCACTTTTTTTTCTCTTCCGGTCCTCTATGACCGCCGTATCATATATCCCCCCCCCCCCCCCCCGGGGCAATACCTGCTCTTTGTTTTCCTCCTACTGTCTTCTTTTCTGCCTTTTACTGTTTTTCTCCTTTTCTGCCTCCCGTTTACATATTGTGCCTTTCTTCCAGCAACCATAGAGCACTGAAGACCTTGGACACATCGTATACAAAGAATTCAATTTTTATCTGCGGGAATTAAAAAAAATTCCTGTGAGCAAACTACTGGCCTAATCGAGAGCAAACTTCGCTCACGGGGTAGCATATTATGGTCTACGTTATTTGAGATGTAATTAAATGTCGGTACTTGCCTACATTTCCTGAAATTAAGAAGAAACTGCCGTCAACTGCGAGTAAAGCTGTCGCAGACGCGGGCCAAGCTGCTGGTTTGACAGGGCGCGCCATCTGCCGGAAGGCGAGGCAAACGACGTCCCGGCTCAGTGGATGGGAGGGTAGCGCGCTGTCTTCGAAGATGCGGCTCGTCTGCTCATCGAATCTCGCCTTCCGGTAGACGGCGCACCCTGTCAAACCAGCTGCTCGGCTCGCTCTGCGACAGCTTTACTCGCAGTTGACGGCAGTTTCTTCTTAATTTCAGGAAATGTAGGCAAGTACCGACATTTGATTACATCTCAAATAACGTAGACCATAGTATTCTACCCCGTGAGCGAAGTTTGCTCTCGATTATGCCAGTAGTTTGCTCACAAGAATTTTTTAAATTTCCGCAGATAAAAACGGAATTCTCTGTATTTTATTTCAGTATTCTTTCCGTGAACGCTCTTTCAGGGACTCTCCTTCCCTGCTCTGCTCATTCTTCGACACCTTTTCTTTTTGTGCCCCCACTTTTTCTTTCTATTTTTTCATTTCTAAATTTTTTATTGGCGTTTCGCCCTTATTCTTTTGTTTTCAATTGGTTTATGCCTAGTATGACCCTGTGTTAAGCGCTGGCTTCCTCCAACATTTTAAGGCGAAAGCCTTTAATGGCTCATACTGTCGTCTGTTAACAAAGCGTGTCACGCGCATTTAACTGTGGAACTAAAAAAGAAAGAAAACGAATGGTTGCTTCAGATCGAGGAGGAAAAATGAACCTAGAAGCCAAGTTTGATGACTGTAGATTAATTAGTTAATTAATTATAGGCAAAAATGTCGAAATTGCGTCGAAATAGCGCGGATGTCGATATAGCTACGGGAATGGTGTGACGTCACATCCACCGGAAGTCGTCACGGCATAGTGAAAATTGTCGCAGAATGGCCGGAAAAACGTCGGATTTGTGTATAAGAGGGAAAATGTGTAATTAAGCGTAATTAACACTTAAGATCCCCGAAAGATGTATCCCCGAGCAAGAACACAGTAACACACACAAGCGCTTGTGTGTGTTACTGTGTTCTTGCTCGGTCCTTGTTTTGTTCGCGCAGTTTTAAATATGAACGATTCAGACCAACTAGCCCGCCATAAGTATGTTCCTTGCCTAGAGTGACGGTGTGCATAGAGTAGATATGTCATGTTTGTAGAGTGTCCTTGATGTGTGTAAATGCACTGCCAATATGGGATCACGCACTGCAGTTTTCTACGCAGCAAAGAATACTTTTGCCAATGAACAAAGAACAAGAAGCATGCACAAACTAGGAAGAGAAGGTGTGTTTGTATCTGGATGAACACTTCACTCCTACCTCACTGACAGTGACAGACAGCGCTGTCGCTACGTTCTTCATTTTGGTTTGTCTTTGACTTACCAAAAAAAAAAAATTATTCACAAAAGATCGAGGACAAGAAACATGGTACACAAATTCAAGCAAACAAGACAGCAAATACTTTTATTCAGCGAAAGATAATGCGAACGAGAGCACGTACAGGAATCCAAAGGGGTACTCTGATTGCAAAAGCGTCCTCATCGTATTAGCTGCACTTGCGATGGCCTTCGCTGCGTTACATCGCACAGTTCTTGTTTTCCGAGACTTGTAGAGATGGAGATGCGGTCGCTAAACAGCGTTACTCACGTTCTCGGCTGGCTGTCTCGTCACCTCAGTGGTTCCTTGGGCGCGATTTCCAAACGCTCTGTAACAAAGTTTGCTACATGGTCGAAATGGCGTAGCCGTTGTTGGCCTCATATTTGGCCTTGGTCGCACGGTGTGTGGATGACCGACCACACTGGTAGCGCACACACATGAGGTGGTCACCGTAATGGAGTCTGAATAAGGGAACCGGCCAGTGGTTCCGTTGCAATACCACACATCAAATGTCGTCCTCACTTCTTTACACCTGTAGTCAGCACCGGAGCTGCAGATGTTGTCCGTGCAGTTACACTTCACACCTACTATCTTGGCTGGTAATCTGTACGGCTCGAAGTCGATGTCAATTACGTAGGGGCAGATCGAGCGCTGCCCCAACGCTTTGGTGTTTAGATGCGGCACACATTTGTTGGGCACGGAAGATGACCCAGTTGGTGCTGCCCGAACAGAGTTCGACGTATATGTTGCATACAGAAGAAGGTATCCAAAGAAGAGTCGCATGTTCTGCATGCTTTATTCTAAGTTATCAAAAGGCTGATCTCTCGGTGCTAATTTTGTAGTAGTGATCAGAAGCAGAGATGATAGGATAGGTGTTCCCGGCTATTCTGAACCTGGAAGAACAGTTCATAACTTCTTTACGGTCGAAGTTCTGTGTTGTCTTTCGAAGTCTCGCCTCTAAGAAAACACACAAAGACACTATATCACCCTCCTTTGAAGATGGAGCGTTGAACAGAACTTCAGGTGAAGTTTTGTCACAGAAGAGAAAAAATCCGGAATCAAAAGAATCTCTTCTCACCACAGGGACTTCGGAAGATTGTTCCTCGCAGTAATCTTTAAGTGATGCCTTCAACTGACCTCCTGCGTTGCTGACACAAGCTGGACCCAGACTTCTGAAACAGCAGGATTCGTAGCAGAGTGACTTCTGAGGTAAACGTAAGGGAGTCCCTCATTTGACGTTCCCATTATCTTATCCGTAATCAAGACAGAATGACAAAGAAGTCACGACTGCTTGTTTAGCCATGCGTGAATATCGGGACGCTGTAAGTTTGCCTTCATAACTCGTTGTCAGCCAAATGAGCCTGTTGTTGTGCAATCCCTTCTTTATCACAGCAATCCGGTCGAGTGTGTGGGGTCGTCTTCTTCCTGGTATTCCCATGTGAAAGCCGAGAGGAGATATGCAAGATAACGGTCGATAAGGAAACTTCAAGAGCTAGTCGCCATTGCTATGCAACGCGACGAGGAAGTGATTTTAGAAAGGTAATATTCGCAAGTTTACATGAACAAAGGCTAAAACTTGTGACACGATTTTTTACCCTTAAGATCAGAGGGTTAATTTGTATACCGTGAAGATAATTTCAAGCGAAATTATATCGTAGATGTTCTCGCTAAGCAAAGAAAACATCCCGAAAAGAATAAACCACTTGATGGGCAATCTTGTACTTAATGAGCCACTTCAATGACTATCGATTTTCACATATTCATTGTAGAATCTCGAACATAAATATGCTGTTTAATCTAACTTTTACCGGGCTGCGCTAGTTTAGCGGTCTTACTGAAAAAATTACGGGATGATCATAAACCTAACGCGACAATAATTCTGCGAAAGAAGTTGGATTTACCCCCGATTACTTACTTTGATGTTTTTACTCCACTGAATGCTCTCACTCAGGCATGAGCAGTACCGAAGAGATGTATTTTTTGATACCTTACCCTTCGATACATTTTGTGTATCGGTATTAGTTATCGCTTGCCAAAAAATGAAAGTATAGGAGTATCGTTATCGAAAATATGTTTTTTTTTTGTGTGTGTATTACGTATTTTAACAATGCTCGATAGTAAAAAATAAGGAGTGTGCCGCATATTTTTAGGTTGCTGTAAGACTTTGGGCCAGCGGCGGCCGCTCAGGCAATAGCGCGCTGAATAAAGGAAAAAAAATTACATGGAACTTTAGCGGCTAAAGTGGTGAAAGGCGAAATCCTGAGTGCTGCATTCTGCTACGCGATTGTTCACTTCACATTCTGTTGATGCATTAATTAACTGCCAATTAATGACGCTTAATCTTTGCCTTTAGGAGCGGAACGCGACAGCGTGTTGTAGCGCTGCCAGGAAGTCCACGGAACGCCACCACCCGTTCAGCGCGATGCCTTAATTGCCCTTTGAAGGCAACGCTTTTTGAGGAAAGGAAATGCCGCAGTAATTCTCTATCATCTCGGTGGACACTGCAGGAACCGCACCGTACAGGAAGGGAGGGAATAGAGTGAAATAAGAAAGAGAAAGAGGGGCCGTAATGTAGAAAATGAAAATTGTATTTTAGGAAAGGAAATTACGGAGTAACTGTCTCACATATCTCGGTGGACACCAGTCGAAAATTGTATTTGAGGAAAGGAAGTTGCGCAGTAACTGTCTCACATATTTCGGTGGACATCCGCCAAATACGCGACGACCATTTCGACCAATCTGAAACGCGGACAAATTTGCTGTCACGTCTTGGTCACGACAGTATGAGCCATTAAAGGCTTTCGCCTTAAGATTGGTTTGGTTTATTCGGGTTTAACGTCCCAAAGCGACCCAGGCTATGAGGGACGCCGTAGTGAAGGGCTCCGAAATTTCGACCACCTGGGGTTCTTCAACGTGCACTACTCTCTACTACTCTATCACATCACATGGGCCTGCCAAAAGATAGACGTGGTCCCCAAAATACAAAACCCGAGTGCGGAGCAGTGGGAGACTCTGCTGTCCAGCGACCGCTGTGAAGACCAAGAAGGTCTGGTACAGCGAGCTCAACGGGCGGCAGTGGCCAGCGGAGCCCTGGACTGAGGGCAACCGACCACTGATTAGAGGCGGACGACTTCGACAGAGAAGACTCCTGGGGGTAAAATCAAGGAGAAAACGTCTCTGAAGATGCTCCCAAACCGCAGGAAAAAGGACTAGAGTAAAATAAAGTTTTCCTTCCTTCCTTCAACGTGCACTGACATCGGAAGATGCCAAGGCCGGTGGCCCGGTCAGTCGTCTTTCTTCCTATGTTCACTGCTTGCCAGACAGGCGACATATACAGGGTGTTTTTTTTTAGAAGGTCCAAAATTTTTAAAAAAAGGTAAACTGCTTTAGATTTATTTTAGCACTGGGGCTATACTGGAGGCTACGGCGGGCGCCGGGCAAGAGGAAAACTGTTTTAATTAGTTCGCTTATTAACTAAATATGTTAATTAACTTTTCTAATTTTTGTTTTAAGGGATATGTTGTATTCGCAGAATTGGAGATCGTCCTCTAAACAGTCCAACCAAGAAAAAACAATTTTAATTAAAAAATTTTCACGCACGTTACGAGGCGCGAAAAAGTCACCCTGGTAGGCATCTTCACACTGTAACGCAGCGGCGGGAGCGCCTCTGACGTAGTTCACTCCGCCCTGCGCTTTGCGTCAAGCGTCCCGGACTGGCGGCCTGCGCTATCGCTGCTTATCTCGCTTCGCTCCGCGGCCTCACGGAATGCCGCGCTGGAACAAAAACGCATTGACACAAAGTGCAGGGCGGAGCGAGCGCTCACAGACGCTGTGTTACAGTATGAAGCTGCCTACCAGGGTGACTTTTTCTCGCTTCGTTACGCGCGCAAAAAATTTTTTCATGAAAATCTTTTTTCTTGGCTGGACTGTTTGGAAGACGATCTCCAATTCTGCTATTACAACATATCCCCTAAAATAAAAATTATAAAAGTTAATTAACCTAATCAGTTAATCAGCGAACTAATTAAAGTAGTTTGCCTCTTACCTGGTGTCCGCCGTAGCCCTCAGTATAGCCCCAGGGTTAAAATAAATCTAAAGGAATTTACCTTTCTTTAAAAATTTTGGACCTTCTAAAAAAAAACACCCTGTATGTTGCGCTTCTATACACACTCAGTGGCAGAAAGGAAAAGGAGGCAAGCACGCTTTTATGACAGAAACAATACCCCGTCACCCTTACGTCAAGTTGCAGCAGTTACGAACATAAACGGAAGACTTTCGCCTTCATGCTCGGGAGCTTACAGGACATTTGTTCTTTTCTTTGTAAGCACTATAAAGGTCAAGCACTCCTCCACACGCGAATCAATCGGGTCGTGAGCGTCTGCGGCGTCGGAGGCATCAGCTCAGGCATTCCTTTCGTTTACAGGGACAACGCTATAACAGTCAGTCCTCAAGAGGCACTAGCGAGGATCCTCGGATGGTGCCGCCGCGGTGGCTCAGTGGTTATGGTGCTCGGCTGCTGACCCGAAAGTCGCGGGTTCGATCCCGGCCGCGGCGGTTGAATTTCTTTGGAGGAGAAATTCTAGAGGCCCGTGTACTGTGCGATGTCAGTGCACGTTAAAGATCCCCAGGTGGTCGAAATTTCCGGAGCCCTTCACTACGGCGTCTCTCATAGCCTTAGTCGCTTTGGGACGTTAAGCCCCATAAACCAAACCAAACCTCGGATGGTGGAGGTGGAGAGGAAGAGAGGGGTAAAGAGGAAAAGGGAAGGCAGCGATGTGGAAGGGTGGGGGCTTTGCTTCAGCAGACATGAAATTCTTGGGGGCGTGCAGGAGAGGTGCATAACTACCCTTTTGGAACAGCGGACACGTCAGTCGTGCTCTAAGCTAAGTGGCGGTAATAACAGATGTGCGCTGCATGCGTTGGCATTGACCACGTTGTAGCAGAAACACGGCACCGAAGCCATAGGCCGTCGGCGTTCATTGTGTTCGGTGGCGTTGACAGCGTTTTATATTCCGATCATTTTAAGGAAAGGAAGTGCACATAACTGGCTCCCTGGGTCAGTGGACGCCTGAATCGCGCTTATAGGTACGTGGGGTGATGAGAAAGACATGTGGGCTGCATGCGTTAGCGCTGACAACGTTGCGACAGATACGCGGCACTGCTGCAATAGGCCGCAGCGTTCATTGGATGAGCAAACTCTCGCGATCAACCATTTTAACTGCCACCTGCCAGGGTGGCGGGGTGGGTGCGCTGCCTATCCAGTGTCCGGAACGCGCTCCACGTTACAGACGCAGGTTCAGCAGTAGTTGAACAGCACCATTTTTTTCCCTTAAATCCAACGAAAGGTCCAGACTGTGAATAAAGCTAGAGTGGGAACTAGACTCTCTCTTTGGTTTGGTTTGGTTTATAGGGGTATAACGTCCGAAAGCGACTGAGGCTATGAGGGACGCATAACTGCATATATATATATATATATATATATATATATATATATATATATATATATATATATATATATATATATATATATATATATATATAATTGAACAAGCATCTAAATTAATTGTCAAATCAAAATTTAACGGTCAATGGTGTGAGTGAATTCAGTTTAACACAAACCGGTAACACAGTTGGAGTCGCAGTGCCAACGTCTACCTCTCCGCATCAATCCGCTTCGACTTTTCTGTCTGAAGACTTCGATAAACCAACAGCATCCACAATGTCCTGCATGCACTCTTTCGGTGCTCTTTGCATCTTCAACTTAATTGAGAACCCGATAAACAACGAACGCCTCGGAATATGCTTCGAAACTACTACGCTCAAGCGTGCTTTAAAGCTGCAAGATAATTAGATTAATTAAGGGTATAAAATATCGAGCTAACGAGTGTCACGAAGTTTTTTAGCTCTGCTTTGTCATTGACCTTGACTTGAAACCGCCCTCACGTGCCCTTAACACTTTGCCACGCAAGCGCTTTCTCTGGAAGGCTTACACCGACGCGCAGCCGTTTGCACAGTGTTCGAGATTGTTGAAGGCGCATTAGACGCCTCGTCTTTAAAATCGAAAGTCACCACTAAATTCAGCATGGCCGAGAGCGACGAGCACTCAAACCTCGGCGACTGTCGCTGGCATTAGCTGCTGCCGCGGATGCCGAATTGCTGTGCTCTTTGGGCCGAACCTCGAGCAGTTTTCATCATCGGATGCTGAAGCTTGCACTGCCGATCTTATGATGCAATGATCATTTCATTATTTATGCTTCGAGAGCACCTTGGCGAAAGAACGCCTTCGTGCGTTCCTTTTTTTTTTTTGGTTACTCGGGAGGAACTCGAAGCCAGAATTTTTTTAGGAAACTCATTCGAGATAAGCCAAGCACTAGGTTAAAGGAAAGGTTTGGTTTGGTTTATGGGGTTTAACGTCCCAAAGCGACTAAGGCTATGAGAGACGCCGTAGTGGAGGGCTCCGGAATAATTTCCGACCACCTAGAGTTCTTTAGCGGGCACTGACATCGCACAGTGCACGTTAAAGAACCCCAGGTAGAAGTTTGTGATCAACGGAAACAAACCCACACACTCTACTTAAGAGAGACATTCTGAAAAACCTATACCAACGCTTTGGCAATATTTTAAGCGATAATAAGGATGCTGCAATATAAATGCCGTGTTTGTGAAATGAAGCTTGATGACTTAAAAGCATGCAGATAATGCGGCTTCAAAAGAACTGATTCAGCTCTACAGCTTATTGCCAGACACGTCACAGCTGTTTTTAATTTTCAGTTCCTTCGCTCGCGCATTCTTGATTGGAACATAAGCACGGACACCAGTGCATGTTCTGCGCAATAAACACGGCCTGGCGCGATACGTGTCCAACTTGCATTACGGTGAGAGGTCCCGAGAGATCCTCACATTCAGTGCACTCAACATAGCCATGAAAATCTGTTGTAATGTCTCATCTTTCCTTCGCCGTGTCCCCGGTTGTCTAGACGAAACCGCCTGCTTCTGAAGCACCATCTACTTTGGCGCTTAACCTGGCACTATGAGCCTCACAATATGTCTCTAATGGGAGCTCGGAAACGTGGCTTCTGACTGACTATTTCTTGCCGCTAGTAGCCTTGCCAGAATTGTTCTTGAACATCCGGGATTCTTCAAGGAGTTTTCTTTGTTCTCATGATGCTTCTCCAGGTTGGGTTTGCTTCGCGCTGTATCCTTCTTCTTGTCGAACGCCAAAGCGAACTGTATGTACTCCCCACCGATGGTCCAGCACCTCGGATCCTTGACTGCCTTGATCAACTCATTCGTGGACGTGAACTTCACTTGGACGCTGTCGTCCGGTAACACGTCCACTACACGTCCTGTAGGAAAGAAGGTGGCCAGTTTGTCCTGGACGCGAAACTCCTCTGGGACGCCATGCAGATTCAGTGTGTCGTCTAAAACTTTCACAGTGTGTTTCGGACGGTTCCAGCGTGCACCGCAGTGGAAAACGTGGATCGGATGTCCCCTCAATGTAGCCTCCTTGAGGGCCTTCGCGGTTTCGACCGCTTTCTGCTCACTTTTAAACTCCGCAATGGAGCTCAGTAGTTTGCAACCGTGACCAAACCTGTGGCAGATCCGTACGGCGTCTGGGCAGAATAGCTTGACCTCCTCGACCGTGACCTGATGTTGGAAGCCGCTGAGCTTCAGGCTGCGCATGTCCCTGGTTTTGTAGTCGAACACCAGCGACTTCGGGATGTAGTCCTGTAGCCGGATCCTCTTTGGCGGCGCGGAGCTTGGCTTATTCCCGGGGCACTTGCGGACCGTGCCAACTTTACCGACACCGCTCGCCGCGGCTGCCTCAGAGCCTGCTCTCGGTGGTTCGGCATTCAGCGGAGGCGTCCGGGGTACTGGTTTCGACGACAATCCAGTGGGACCACCCTTAACACAGAGATCCTGGTCGCTGTCTTCTTCTGGCCGTTGACCTTGCTGTTCACGCCAAGGCCTGCTTTCACGGCCCATGTTGTTGCGCCCTTGTCCCATGTTCAGATCGTTGAAGCTCCTACCAACACAGGGAACAGTGGTGCGATTCTCTTTCTCGTCTTCGTTGTGTTCCTGCTGTCGCCAACGTTGTCTTCACTCAGCTGCACTAACCAGGAGTTAACCCGCCGCAGTGGCTCAGTGGTTAAGGCGCTCGTCTACCGAGCCGTAGTACCCGGGTTCGAACCCGACCACGACGGCCGCGTTTCGATGGAGGCGGAACGCTATAGGCGCCCGTGTCATGTGCGATGTCAGTGCACGTTAAAGATCGCCGGGTGTTCGAAATTATTCCGGAGCACTCCACTACCTCCCCTCTTTCTCTTTTTTTCTTCTTTCGCTCTCACCTTTCTCCCTTCCCTTAAGGAGCGGTTCAGGTATCCGCCGAGATATGTGAGACAGAAGCTGCATTCGATTCAGCCGTGGTTCTCTGCACCGCCGGAACCGGTTCACGGTGCGCTGCACCAAAGCGCTCGATTCAAAGCGCCCCCTGCACCACCATCCGCGATTGATTTTGGTGCAGTCGTGGTGCTGCTTCGGTGCAAAGAACCGCGGCACCCTCAGAGACGGAGGTGCAGGATAGTGGTGCACGTGTTTGACAGCGTAAGCAGACGACGCGCGCAGCCGACGTCAATGGCCAACTAAAGGAAGTTTTTCCCGTTTCTCGCGACAGCCTGAACAGCCTCTTGAATTCGAAGCTGAAATACCTAGCTACTACGCTTTCGTAGTAGTTGGGGATTCTGTTGCGGTCTGTCCGAAGTGTGTTGCTGCAAAAGAAAGCACCACGTCGGCTTCCTCATCTTCGCTGTCTGACGACTCAGAAAATTCCATAAAAGTGGATTCGGCGATGTCGTAGTCCATGACTCCACGAGGCACGAAAAACAGACGCGACGCACCGCAACACAACACACCACGACGGACGAGAACCGGATAGCAGACGACAAGGCATGTGCGTGCACGCGCTCGATTGAAAATCTCCGCACCAGTGATTTGTGACGCTGCTGACGCGCTGCACCTGCACCAAGAAACTAGAATTGCACCGCGCCGGCATCGACGGAATTATTTCAGAATTAGTGCAGAGAACCAGTTCTGAATCGAACAGACCTAGATACTTCGCCATTTACTTTCCTCAAAAACCAGTTTCAAAATTTTGTCCTTTTTCGCGGCGTGGTTCGTGACCGCAGAGAAGGAGACACTGCACCCCATCTTTTTTCATAAGTTGCTCGAACTTCGTATCGCATATCTTAACCAAGGCCTCCCGTAACTAAGCAGCCTCTTTTGCTTTTTCTCTTTTCCGTCGGCTCAAACTCAGATACTAAAAAAAAAAGACTTAAGCTATTAGTGAAGCGATGAGATGATAATTTGAATCTGCAAAGTTTCACGAGCAGAATGCAGAGCACATAAACAAAATCAACTATCTATTTAGTGCGTCTACGCATGCCCAATAGTAAGAACTGAAGTAACGCGGCGTTTGTTCAAATATTTTGATACATAGCGTTTCGTCTGCTTTTTTGTGGGTGTAATGTGCGCGCTGGAAAGCCGTGTACCGTGGAACTCAAGCTGCGAAATCGAAGTCTGTGTGTGAGAACTTTGCCGTGCTTCCTGCATGGGCGGTTTGCTTTGGCGACTGCGGTTGCCTTTTGATTGCAGTTTAATTGCGAAATCAGTACTACTTTCCCTTTCAGCTCCTCGCGTGGCGACGCCGCGGTAGCTACCATTGACCTTTAGCTTGACCTCTGCTATGACGTCATACCAGCTGCCGCAAAAACCAGGGGCCCAACTTGTGCCGTCGCGAGGCGAGGCCGCGCGTGGTGGCAGCTGCCAACTCCTGCGCCCGCCGCGCGCGGCGCGCCTAGTGGTGTGACGTCACGCCATCTGCTGTAAAACCGGGCGCGCTGCGGTAGAGCATCTGTCCTCGCTTCGGCGAGCGCGGCTTCGGCCGCTTATCTGTATTTTCAGCAGTTGTTGCTGCGACGCGCGTCTTTTCTTTCCTTTTTCTCTTTCCTCTGATCTTTTAACTCTTCTCTATCTGCACGTGGCAGCGGTGGTGGCTCGGCTCCAGCCAGTAGGCAGGCCCGTGCAATTTACTTTTCATCCTTCTCTCAGTCACAACAAAAACACCACCGGCCAGATGTTGCGGTGCCACCTACCACGAAAGCCGCTCGGCAGAATGCGAAGAGAAAAGAACGGCGAGCTGCGGAGCCGGAGACCGAAGAAGAGCGTGAACAGAGACTTTCTAAGCGGCGTGCCCAGTATGCCGCTCGGCGACAACGTGCAGCCTCTACGGGAGTTACGTTTATGGGTATGCTTAACGCCATGGATGACGATACAGAAGCGAGCAGCGTATCTCTAGCTCAACGGCAACCCTCTACGGAAGTTACTCTTATGAGTATGCTCAACACCACGGATTGGATTGGATTGTATAACCGATGCATCACCACAAGTCTAACCACAAGCACCACCACCAGCTACACTACCAGCTGAACCATGGCGTAGCTACGGATATTGCTTTCGCAATTACCGGGCTTAACCAAGCTAAGCCACAGCCATTTTTTATCGCGAAAGAAATACTACACTAGGTTTTGAGCTGTCAGCGTGGTCCTGGCGGTAACCACGTGTGACCATTAGACGACCCCCATAGTGACGTCACACCGAGCGGAGGAAAAACTGGAGACCAGCTCGGCTTGTCGGCGCGGTCCCAGGGTAACCACGGCGCGCCGCGCACCTGCTGCGCGGCGCAGCCGCGAGGAGGCGCTCGCTGTGGTCACATCATACCAGCTGCGAAAAAAAAGGGCCCCCAGCTCGGCTCGTCGGCGCGGTCCCAGGGCAACCACGCCGCTGCTGCTCTCTCTCTCTCTCTCCTTCATTTCCTCTCTCTGAGAGAAGATTACGTGTGGATGTGTATATATAAGGTGTTTCGACCAAGGCCTCGTTTGCTTTCGCAACCTGCCGGGCTTAACCAAGCTAAGCCTCTGCCAATTTTTATTTTCCCGAGGGACAGCAGTCTCTTAGACCCAACAAACTTATCTCAATCTCGTCTTTCTGATATTTTTGCGTATTGACGCGACTTAAGGCATCAGTTCAGCGGCAAAGAGACGCTGCGCAGCGAAATGTGACGTGAGAGCGATTGAGAAACAAGAAAGCTAATGCAAATTGAACGTCGCCGCTCGTCTACAAAGTGATTTCTGCTTGAAGAAAAGTTCCAAAAATTCTAGTCGACATGCGAACCTGCGTCCCTTCGGTTAGGAGTCAGACACGCTTGCACGGTTTGTGTACAAGCGTGCTTTATATTATGTATGTCGTGTGGTCTTCCACGTACAGCGGTATCTTACGACTGTAGCAGACACGACAGAAGAATGATAGACAGAATCGCCGACACGAGAAAAAGACACCGAGAAGTTAATGCAGGCATTCACTATCATCCGAATTGCATAGGTCGCGCCGTACCTTGCACTGAAAAAAAATTGGCGGGGGCTTAGCTTTGGTTAAGCCTGGTAGGTTGCGAAAGCAAAAGCGCAGCGCCTCCAACTGAAGGAACGCAGTGCGCCGCGTCTACGGGCCACGCGTGGTGGTGGTGAAAACTTTTAATTACTGAAATAGAGTTTGGGAGCCACAGAGTGGCCCCGCTACATGGTCGGCGTCCCTAGTCCGGGACACCGCATGACAATGCCCCGTCTCTCGCCCGTTCCACCAGAGCCCTTTGGGACTCAAGCGAGGAGCAGTTGAGGAGGGCAGTCTCCCATGCCTCTCTGGAAGGGGTAGGGGAAGGGGGGAGGTGGGGATTTTGAGTACATGCCCACACCATGTGGAAGATATCAGAGGTCTCCCCACAGTGCGGGCATCGCCCATCCGTGTTAGGATCGTAATGCTTTAAGATTGCAGGGCAGAGTAGAGTACCTGTCTGCAGACGCCTTAAAGTTCGCTCCTCCGTCTTACTCAGCCCCTTTGCAGGGTCCGGGAAAAGGCGCTGGATGTCGCTATAATGCGTTATAATTTCCCTGAATCGCAGCAGCGGCTGGTTAGTCTCCGAGCCAGAAGAGCTGGTATGAGGAGCCCGGTGAGTAAGCGCTCGGGCAGCCGCGTCAGCGGCCCCATTACCTCGTAAGCCCTGGTGGCCAGGAGCCCAAATGATTCTTTTGGGTGTTGGATCAGTGGCAGTCCGTCTTAGAATACAAGCAGCTAAGGGGGAGATCTCTCCTGCCAAGTAATGATCACATGCTTTTCAGGAATCCGTAATGATGATTCTCGAATTGGCGTGGGCGGCAGCAAGCGCTATCGCTACTACCTCGGCTCGCATTGAATTCGGGGCTCGAAAAGAGAGTCCATCAACGTGCATTTCCTGGTGAACGACAGCGGCCGTGTAAAATCCCGTGGGCGATGGCCCTGCTACGTCTACATAATATACACCGGGTCGGGAGCCGTGTTGTCTCTCAAGAGCCCGAGCCCGCGCTTGTCGCCTGTTTACGTGCATGTCGGTGTCCATGTTACGGGGGAGCGGGGAGACCCAGAGCATATGGCGCCACAGTACTGGGATACGCTCCGCCTCCTCTGGAGTGCAGTCGTGTTGGATGTGTAAGCGGTTTAGCAGGCGGCGCCCAGGGGCCATCTGCATGAGCCGCGTGTATTGATTGGTTCACGAGGTGGGCCTCCCGCAGCTCCTGGTAGGAGTTTAGCACCCCCAATGCCTTGAGTTTGGCATTAGAGGTAGCCACCGATATATATCCAGGGCTCGCTTAGTTGCCTTGCGGATGATGGCGTCTATTCGCGCCTCGTCTTGCTTAGTAGTGCGGAGATATGACACGGCGTAGAGGATCCGGCTAGTCACGAAGGCATAGACGAGCCGCGCGTCCCTGCCCCGCAAACCGCCCCGCTTGTTGGAAACGCGGCGGATCATGCGCCCTACCTGTTCGCCTACTCTCTTGAGTTTCACAATGGTGGAGTCCGATCTGAGTCTGTGGTGAATGAAAAGGTCCAGAATACGGAGCTTCTCCACCTCTCTAATAGGACCTCCTGACAGAGAGATGTGTATTGCTGTCCTATCCTTTGGGTTCGCTCTGACATGCAGAAGCTCTGATTTCGCATGAGCACATTGGAGACCACAGTCATTAGCATACGCATCGACTATGGAAGCAGCCTGCTGAAGGCGGTCCTCCATGTCCCCAAGGCTCCCCTGAGTGGTCCAAATTGTAATATCATCTGCATATAACGCGTGTTGAATGCCTTCCACCCAGGCCAATTGGCTTGGGAGGCGCATCATAGCAATGTTGAACAGGAGCGGTGATAACACTGCTCCCTGAGGAGTACCCCGTGTTCCCATCATGTAAGGGCCGTATTCCTCGCCCTCAATCCGAAGAAACGCCTGGCGATTAGTCAAGAAATCTCTTACATACGCGTAGGTCCTAGCCCCACAATCGGTAGAACTCAAGTTGGCCAGGATGCTTCCGTGTTTAACATTGCCGAAAGCCCCTTTCAGATCAAGGGCGAGGATGGCTATGTCATTGTGTTGCATAGTTGTGGGTCGTATTACATCCCTGCGCAGCTGGAGAAGGACATCGTGTGCAGACATGCGGGGGCGAAACCCGAACATGGTGACTGCAAAGAAGCCCTTACTCTCCAGGTATGGAGAGAGGCGATCCCGTACCATCGTCTCCATAAGCTTGCCCGCTCATGAGGTCAGTGATATGGGCCTCAGGTTGTCCGTATTCACGGCCTTAACTGTTTTAGGGATAAACGTCACAAGTGACGTTTTCCACTCAGGAGGGAGTGGACGCCCGTCCCAGATCTGGTTGATGTATTCTAATAAATGGAGGTAGGCTGAGTCCGGTAGGTTCGCCAACAGGTTCACTGTTATGTGATCCCGTCCCGGAGCCGTACCCCGGCGCATTTTTGCTAAAGCCGCCTTAAGGTCGTTCAACTCGTGGCTACCGGCCGCCGCTGCGCGACGACTCAAATTGTCTTCGGTAATTTTTTAATGTGTTGTTTTGGATGTTTTGCGACTGAGAGAAAGAAAAATTGGCAGGGGCTTAGCTTGGTTAAGCCCGGTAGGTTGCGAAAGCAATAGCCCTGGCTGCGCCTGGTTTGGCTGGTGGTGTGTCTTGGTAGTGCTCTTAGTAAAGCTTATGTTTGTCAGTTTTGCCCATTTGTTTTACATGGCATTATACTCACCACTCGAGGGCCCACACGTGCTGGGAGATTTATGCGTGCCTCGGTCGCCAAAACGAGCGGCTGACGCTAACAGATGATAGTCTAGAAGCGCTACGCGGCCAAAGCCGGCGGCCGAGGTTGTGGATAACCGCTCGACGGACGGACGGACGGACGGGTGGACGGACGGGTGGATGGACGGATGGACGGATGGACGGACGGATGGACGGATGGATGGATGGATGGATGGATGGATGGATGGATGGATGGATGGATGGATGGATGGATGGGTGGGTGGGTGGGTGGGTGGGTGGGTGGGTGGGTGGATGGGTGGATGGATGGATGGATGGATGGGTGGATGGGTGGATGGGTGGGTGGATGGGTGGATGGGTGGATGGGTGGGTGGATGGGTGGATGGGTGGACGGATGGACGGATGGACGGATGGATGGATGGATGGGTGGATGGGTGGATGGATGGATGGATGGGTGGGTGTGTGGGTGGGTGGGTGGGTGGATGGGTGGATGGATGGATGGATGGATGGATGGATGGATGGATGGATGGATGGATGGATGGATGGATGGATGGATGGATGGATGGATGGATGGATGGCCGCGAGCTGTATTCGTAGCATTCGAACCCGGCCACGGAGTCCGCGTTTCAAGAGGCGAAACGCAAACGGCATCCGTGTGCTGTGCGATGTCAGTGCATGTTCAAGATGCACGTTCAAGAGACATGAGAATTATTGCGCCATTTACTTTCCTCAAAAACGATATAAAATTTTCCTAATTAACTGCTCAAATCGACCTTTGTTTTTTTTTGCATCTTTAATTTCCATTGCAGAAGTGTTCAGAGCTTAGACAGATGACACGTACTTACAGGCTTGATCCATTCGAAAAAGGTCGAGTACCTCACGGGAGGCACGCACCACAATACTGCATAAGCTTGTTAAGTCCCCTTGCCACCTTCAACCACCTCTGTCACGGAAACTAATTCGCCCAAATTGCCTCATGCAATTTCCAATACAAGCAGTCACCGCCTGGTTATGGCCAATCCCCCTTGTGGGTATGTGCCATTTTATGAGGCCAACAAAAACAACAACAATACTGCACTGACAGCTGTGTTTTATTGGAGTTCTTTTAGATGGCTGCCTGTAGACTAAGCGAATGTTCTGGTCACCACTTCTTCAGCAACTAGTATCCTTGACTGCCTCGACCAACAACTCATCGGCGGACGAAAACTTCCCTCGGACGCAGCCATCACGTAAGATGCCCACAGAGTATCCGGAAGGAGAGAAGGTTGCCAGCCTCGGCTTGTGTTCCTGTCGCACGGCATCGGTGAGAAGCGGCGTCTCGGGGAGATCGAGTCTGTCGTGCATATATGACTTCAGAGCAGCCAGTTAAGTCTCTCCAGGGCGCGCCGTAGTTCAAGGCGTATAATGGACAGCCCCTCCACATCTTCTCCTTCCTCAGACTGCTCATTTTTGCTCCCTTCCATACCGTGGTGTGAAAAACCGAAGCCGGCCGCACCCTTCCCATGTGCTGTGTACGGAAGGCGTCTTCGAATAGGTCCTTCAAGTCTCCGACCGCGATGTTGTGGTAGAGGTTAGTAGATATTGAAGTTAGGCCCATCACAGTAAGGTCCGTCAAAGTTAATATTCTCGCCGGTCACCTCGCCATTAACGATATCTGGGCCATTAATGGAGTCACAGTAAGGTCCATCAATGCCTATGTTCTCGGCGGCCTCGCGGACCATGTCCACGATACCCCGATGTCCGGGCCATCAGTAGAGTCGCAAAAAGACCCGCCATTGTTAGCAAAACGACTTGTCGACATACCGTGTGAAGTAACCTGTGGGGGCTTGGACTTTTTCTGGTGCGCCAAACCTCCGGTTTTCAATGTCTTGTCAGCAGGCCTGCGCTTGTCACCGGATTCCTTGTTGCCACCTTTACCTGGACCGCTGAGCTCTGCGTTCCATCTCCTCTTCGTTCAGATTGCCACCAACGCCGGGATCCGTGCTTTTGTCGTTACGTTTTTTTCGACGACATTCGCGCGGCAGAAAACGTCGCGGCGGCGCAACGCCCGGCTGGAGATACATGGAGCGTTGAAGTGGCGTCGCGCCGCCGCGTATCCCTCGACGCGAAAGCAAATGTGATCAACAAGTGGCAAACACCACTGCGCAGGGAGGTCTGTGAGAACAGCGACGCTGACCATTCTGTTAAATCAGGAAAGTTTCACTTCGACACCACTGTACAAAGTTTAGCACGCACGCTTAAGTATCCATAAAGATTTGCGTGCTCGAATGCATGCCGTCGCGTACCGCTCAGCCGCGGACACCAGCGGCCGTCTTCGACACATTCGCTTCAGGGAGGGAGTGCAGGCATTCCGATCCAAGATTCGGCCGTGTTCTCCAAAAAAAAGCGACATTTCAAGTCTGATGAAGCGTTTATTTTCACGACAATAACATTTCCATGCCAAAAACACTACTATAGACAAGCGTCAAGTTTGTAAACAAAGGTGACGCTGCGGTCGGCAGCGACGCGGGGTGTAGGCAAAAACGTAGCATGCCTACCCCGCGCCAAGCGATGCTGCCTTCGAAACTAACTCGCGTGCGCGCATATTTCAAAGCGTGAGCGTCGCTTGCGGTTAGAAACATTTCTGTTGGTGACCGGAGAGCAGTTCAGCACTTTTTCAACCTGTTGGACAGACGGAATTATATGGCGAAGCGCTGCATAGGTTTCCTTCTGCAGCAACGGCGCGGCTATGGCGGTCGACTAGGTTGACTTATTGAATGAAACCGAGAAAGCACGAGGTATACAGATCTGCAGTCGCAACATTTGGGGCGATACAGAATACCCGATCGCTAAGTGCAAGAAGGACGACGGGATGCACGACGCGAGGCAGCTTTTTCCCATGACGAACCTTTGTGATGTGCCTGCTCTTGTCTAGCCACTTCAATGCGGAGAACGCCAAGCACTACTGGACACTGAAGCCATGCAGTTACTTTTAATGAGTCATGAAAATGCGATCTTCCCTGGTAATGTCTGAAAAAATGCTTTTTTATTCGCTTGGCTTTAACAGAGGTGCACAGCTATAAACGAATGGATAGAAGTTTACCTCGAGCTACAACAAAGTTAAGTTTGCTCTGCAGAGCTAAATATTTTAAGTCATTCTGCTTGCAGGCCTTATTCTGCTTGATAACTGGCTTTTGGTCCAGTATTTGCTGTTTTTGCCAAGTTCTGATTGACCAGCAATTGTAAAATTCAGGTAATATGGGAAATAACACTGCTTGATTTTGCCGATACCTTAGCGACGTTTAATTGTTTTCAAGGATAGGTAGTGAAAAAACGTACTACATTTTGAAGCTCGTGGAAGCGAAAATAGAGAAAAAACAACGCGTCCTATATTCCTACTACCGGAATATGGTGCTGCTTCAAATGTCGCGCTTAGTGCCCCGATGAATGCTAAAGGCGACTAGCAGCAGCTGTTTTTTTTTTCTTTTTTTTTTAGCGCTAAGAGATGCCCGTGACGTAGTCCGGGTGATTGCCACCTGAACACGGCACCCTGCGTTCAATTTAAAGTCACACCCACATGGAATGTCACGTCCAGACCTCTCATAATGAGAGCCCGACAGAACGCAAACAAACTGCAGACTTTGATTCTTGCACTGTTCGCTGCGCGACTGAAGAGCAAACATGCGGATTAAGAGACTCAAACTATCATATTTCGATGCAGAAATGCAATACTAGCCGCGCAGCCGATCCGTCGCCGAACTTTTCCCGCTCCACGGCCGCTGCTCATCGCTTTGGCCCATATCTAAATGCGATAAACTTGTGGAAACTTGTGCCACAAGTTTCCACAACGGGCTTTCGAAAGACGCCGGTGTGGTTATCACGCGGTAAATGCGTGGCGCGACAGCAGCGCCGCGGCGGCGCGCGGCGAAGTCGTAGGGAGTGCCGCGCCCAGGGAAAGCAAGAGCAGCGGCGCGTTTAACCGTGCCAAATGTGCATCTCGCGTTATATTATATCAGTGTTTGCAATGGCATCAACTTCTTCGGCTTCACGAAAAACTCGAAGCCATTACTGTTGTGTTGTGGAGTGCCATAACAGTCTGCACAACACGAAGAACCGGGAACCGCCGGTGAAATTTTACCGCTTCCCTGGCAAGTGGTACGAAAAAGAGAGGTGCCAAGCGTGGATCTCAGCAGTCCGCAGAATCAAGTAAGTGTTTCCTTTGCGGTAGTATGAGCTCTATTCGTATCGTGCAGCAATACTAGTAAGCCCAGTCGTACCTGTGAGGCTAATTAACACGAAGACTGGCTTAGCCAGCAACCGATGCTCACGGCAGCTGATTGTGTGGATGATCTCTTATGTTTGTCGCGTACGCGAAGGCAGCGCGCGTTTTTAGCAAATAGATTATAATGAATATTGCAGTGCCGCATAATTTGCAGGCTATGGATTTGAGTAGGTTTTTGATCCAATCCAAATTATCAGCGCAGCAGGACGAAACACCGAACGACAAAAGAGACGCTTGTGTCGCTTCTCGTGTTTTTCGCGGTGCTTTTCGAAATGACACTAAGACACTTGACAGTTTTGTTTCGGCTGTAGTTAGTGAGACGTCATATGAATGCACCGGAATGTTGGCTTCGGCCGGTAAGTGTGCCGTGATAAGCGAATTCAGCGTCGTCAGCTGATTTATGAGGGGGGGGGGGGGGGGGGCTAGGTTGAGCGGCCGCCGTTTAAGGAGAGGTAATGCAGCTGTCCGTTATTAATCTCCAGAAGAGCTTTTGCCAAGGCTACTTTTTTGCTTAGTGTTACCATGACATGCTGATTTTGAGCTATATTATGCTCATTTATCGGCTACAGCTCCTGACAGTCACTTTGATCAATGACATTTAATGCAGAGGCTCAGCGTCTTTGTTTTAGGATAGTTTTTCGCACTGTGATTTTTTTTGCAGTAATATTGCTATGTTCTTCTGTTACATCTGAAAATATAGTAAAACATAGAATACAACTTTAACAATTTCTTTATGATTTTCTTAGTTTACATACTGTTCTTTGTGCAGTCCCGATGGCACCGCATGGAAGCCAAATGCTTCATCAAGAATTTGCAGCGACCACTTCGTGGGCAACTCTAAGAGTGATATTAGTCACCATGCTTCGTATGTGCCCACCATCTTCCCTTCAGTCTACAGGAAAAAAATGCCAAACGAAGAGAGGGCAAAAAGGTAAATAAAATGCCTTATGTACAGAAGTATGTATACCTGAATGTACGAGTGGCACAGAAAACTCTTAAAGAGTGGTAAGATGCATAGACATCCTATCAAGGTATTGTGCAGAGCATGTATTCATTCAGCTTGCAGAGTACAGCAGTCATAATTAGTTTTTTTTTTCATGCTTGTAAAACACAGATTGCTGAAGCGTTTTAAACAAGCAGCATCATCACCAGAGGAAGCTGATGCATCACAGCAGCAGCAGCAAGTGACGGCCAATGACTCCACTCCTACATATTGTGCTGATTCGGAGGAGAACACCATGGATGACCTGCAGCTTGCATGTGTGAACAGCACTCCAGCTGAAACTCCCCTCCCAAAACATGCTGATGTTGTAAGTACATCTTTAATTGCAGACACTTCAGTGTATCCAGAGAGCACCTTCGCAGCATTGTAGGGCACATTTTGCTATCAACTTCAGTTCTAGAAGCTATAACAAAGATAATGACATTCAAGCAGGGTTTGTTTTTGAGTTCTAGACAAAATCTGCTGAACGTGGAAACTCTCTTCTGTGATGAACGGGATCGGGGCAGCAGCCACTGCTTCTCACTCAGTGCTGAAGTGTGGCTCTAAATGTTTGTTTCCATATAAAAACAATATTTTGTGTTTGGTGTTTAGGAATAAAGGAAATGAAGGCAACTAAGATAATGTGCTACTGTAACAGGAATAAGCCTTGCAACTCATCACCATGCAGGTATTCACATCCACCATGACAGCCGTGCTGCTTTGAAATGAAGTAATTTAAAAGCTGTTTTAAAGCTAATGCACCTACCATTATCCGAATACAATGCTATCCAATGTGTTGCAAATGCTTATAAGGAAAATGTGTGCCCTATGCGAAGGAGAAAGCTGCAACTGGTGGAAATGTATATTTATCTAATTTGTAAGTTTTTTGTGTTCATAAAGAAATTTTAACCATTGCTGTCTGGGAGATGTTCACCGTAGATTACAAAGCACTTGCAATGTGGCACTTTGTCTGGGGTTAGAGTCGTACAGGGAAGCATAGACATAATTGTGCCTGAAGATTACGCACTTATAAATCTGTCCTTTTAGGACTGCCAAACAGAACCCTCTTCTTCAAGAAGGCTGACCCTGCTTCTTTCCATGACCAACGGGAGTGAAGCATCCACCCAGGTGTCTCACACAGAACTGGCAGACCAGGTTTGGCTAATCTTCCTTATTTGTAATTCAGTGCTAGAGACCTATTTTCTGTTGCAGTGCATTAGTAGTTTTTATTAATTACTTACCTTTAAACTGCTCTATTCTAAATAGGTATCTTTTCAGCTTGGTTTATAAATACCAATTTTCATCCCTGAAGGTGACCCTGACGGATGGATCGTGAAAGAGAAGCTGTGGGTTTTCTGGATTTTCTTCTCTTAAAGACAACGAAGAAGCATTGTGAGACCTGCGTGGAGTCACGCTGCCGGTTTTCGGCCTTTTACTAAACTTGATGCCCCGTTCAAGGTACAGAAGAAGCGATATAGCAGCTGAAGACAAACTATGCTTGTTTCTTACAAAGCTTCGGCTTGGGATTGCCTATGCCGCACTGGCAGTCACGTTTAATGTAACAGCAACGACAGCATCAAATGTGTTTGTGAAGACTTTAGACATTCTAAGTGTGGCATTGCAAAAATGGATTTTTGTACCTCCACGAGAGTTGATTAGCCTGACTATGCCGCCGCCATTCAAGGAACACTACCCTGATTGTACATTCATAATTGACTGCACGGAAGTACGAACTGAAACACCATCTAATCCTGAATGTCAGTATGCGATGTATTCAAACTACAAGAGCGGCTGCACTATAAAATTTCTCGTTGGGATAATACCAAATGGAGTGATCGCATTTGTGTCTAAGGTCTATGGTGGGCGCCAGGCGGATTCTTTTATAACCCAAGATTCTGGGTTCTTGGAACTCCTGAAGCCAAGTGATTTAGTTCTTAGTGACAAAGGGTTTCCTAGCATAAGAACTCCTGTTGAGTGGAAAGGCGCAGTTTTACTTATGCCTCCTTTTAATGTAGGAGGAGGTCAACTGTTGAGGGAAGACATGGAGAAAACTTATGAAATCACGTCCATTCACATTCATGTTGAGAGGGTTATTCAGAGACTAAAAATATACCGCATTCTGAGCAACAAAATTCCTCTCAAGTTGATGCCACACATGAACAAAGTAGTTTCTGTGTGTGCTGCTCTTGTTAACATGCAGCCCACCAGTCATCAAGAAATAAGGCTGGTGTGTTCACTGCAACTATCGTCATCGGTCCAGTATGCCAACTGCAGAATAAAGACCTCTTCCTTATCACTCCACTTATGACAGCTGGAGCTACCTTAACCCCACAAGCCTCCTGATGTCATATCTCGAGCTGGCTGTGTTGCACCTTCTATGTTTGCCTTCTCTTGGAATCCAGCCTGTTACCCTAAAGGACCATAAGTTAGCCCCTTTCCTAATCAATCCCATTTTCTCTTCATCTCAAATGGGGTGTTAGTAGCTTGTGTTTGCTCCTTAACCCTCCCTGCTGTCATGCTACGCAAGCCACACGATGGGCACACTTGGTTCGCACTCAAGACCTGAATTCAGGTTTTACTTCTCTAAGTTTTCAGATGTGTTGCAGGCATCATTACTATACCGCTAAATACATGTCCGCTCACCTGGTTTAGTTGGGAAGGGAATCACGGATTTCATGCTGTTAAGTTGTTCCCTTTGCTTTGTCTACTGGCACGATATTTTTTTTTTGAATTTTGTCTTTATTTATTCTCAGAAACAGTACACAAACTGTTGGTTGGACCCATAGCCTTTACGGCTAGTGAGGGGTCCAAATACAAAACAAGCACAATATTACTGCAGACCGTGTAAAATAAAAAACTTCAAGATTAACACACACAATTGAATCCATTCCTACATTTCCATGGAAATTAAATAGTGTTTAAAAGAAGACGAAAAGTTATTTTTTTCTTTAACTTCATTCGGGATTTCATTCCACACATGGGCTCCGCTGTATTCTAGGAGTCTCCGGCCATACATATTGTAACAAGGTGGTAAATTAAATAGATTGTTAGTTGCAGCTCTTGTTTGTTTCATTGGTAATCTAAATAAACTAAGGGGCAGGGGGTTGTTAGATTTTATTACATTGTTTACTATTTCAGCTATCTTCAGTTTATATGCCATTGATAGGGGTAAGATACGAAGCTGCTGAAAGAGTGGCCTGCTGGGGTATGTATTATTTGAATAAGTTATCATGCGAATAGCTCGTTTTTGAAGGCGAGAAACAGGATCTAGGTATGTTTTATATGTACCACCCCATGCTTCCAGGCAATAAGATAATTGACTGTGCACAAAGGCGAAATACAGAATGCGTAGAATTGGAAGATCAAAACAGTCCCTGGCCTTTAGTAAAACATGACAACCATAGGCTAATTTGGAGCAAATATTATTAATTTGTTCTTTCCAGTGCATATCAGACGCGAACAGGACACCAAGATACTTGTATTGAGGCACCCTCAGCAGAGTCGTATCACCTGATTTGAATGCTTTATTTTATTTGAATGCATATTTTATGGTATTTCTAGGCTCAGTGCGTTAATAAATCTAGCCTCCTTCAAAGGCTCCAGGCTTTTGCTTTTCTCACCTTAGTGTCGAAGATCTTAAGCAGTTCTTCATTGTTTTAAAGTAGGTGGCTCACCCTTGAATCAATAACAAATGAGCAGACCTTCACTGCCGTACTGGCTTCGAACCTGGCAATTTTTTTCCAAAATCTTATGCAATGTGCTTAAATACAAGAATTCAAATGACTTGCGTACCAGCCTAAAGCACTTTGAAAAGGCCAGTGGATAGTAAAGAAGATTTTCTTGTGTTCATATATTGGGTTATTGTTTTTGTTGTTGTGCAATTTTTAATTATTCACAAATAATTGTAATACTACATCTCTTATATGTGTTTCACTCATTTATGCATTTCACGCATTTGTGTCATGTACTGTCACCTCTTCTTTGTACCTTTGGAATAACCAGCAAGTGCATTGTCATGTGTGTGCAAAGATAATGAACGAATGCACTGTGTCATAATGACAGTGCTAAGCTCTGTAGTGCGTGCATATTTTTTTTTCTGAGTGTTGTTCTCTTTCACATGTACCATGCCATTGACTGATTTTTTGCAATAATACCTGATGGGATGTTTTTGCACTGGCACTACCCTTGTGTGGCATTTTATGTTCACATTTTAGGTGGTTGTATTTGTTGACTGCTGGTTTTAATTTTTTTCAGATAACTACATTAATTACACCTGTTATGTGTGTTTTACTCATTTTGTGTCAGCAGCATTGTTTCTGTGTCATAACGCATTTATAAACTTGGATGTTTGGTCTTGGTGAAATGATATGTTGTACCCAATACCAATAGAGCTGCGAAAAGTAAACTTTTATTTCTGAAAACATGAGTACAATTAATATCACTAGTAGTCACAAAACCACATCACTCAAATAAGTTATTGTTGTTGTTAAGCATTTCACTATACACACATAAATACTCCCAAAAATATTAAAATTTCTAACTCCCATGATTACTTGTGCTATGTAAGAATGCATTAAAAATACAGTAAAACTTTAAGGACTAGAAGATGGAGAATTCAAATGTAAAAACTGCCATGATTACTTGCGCTGTGTAAGAATGCAGTAACAAAACAGTAAAACTTTAAGGACTATAAGATGGAGTGAAAATATTGCACTTAAAGCAGAAAGCTTGGTTTGTTGGCGTTCTGAGTGCCGACTTACATGTGCCCTCTTTGCTTGCGAGTGCAAACAAAATAAATTACATTAAAATCTAGATAAGCTTTGGGATGAGAAATTTGAAATAAAAGTATTCCATCTTCGGGATGAGCTCAGCCAAAAATGCTTCATCCCTCTTTACTGCTACAATCACAGATTGCTGAGGACTGAAAACAAAGAGTAGTGCCTTGCTTAAGTTTAAAACATACAGTTGTACCTGGATTTGGGTGTAGTATTGGTGGCTAGACCTAAGCTCTATTTGGTCGCTTCGGAAGTCCAGGTAGGGCAGTTTTATAGAGCTTTCATCATGGTTGATGAATGGCGTATCTTTATACTTAAATGGGCACTTTATCTCCACGAGGACTGTCATTCTCAAGTTTCGCAAGTCCATCTGGGCTACAACACAGCCATGGCTGCCCAGGCAGCACTACCAACCCTGTCTGGAGAGGCAAGGAATCAAAAATGATTTTGTGAATTAATAGGTTCTTCACAAGGCAAAAACACATATTATGCACATTAGAAAAGCAAACAAACAAAATCTCACCTGAAATATGTGTGCTTCAAGTCGCCGCTCCAGCTCCTCCCGTGCTTTGGCTTCTGTGTTGATGCTTGTTGAATATTTGTTTTCCATTTAATTCATCCACATGTCAATCACTTGATTTAAATGAACCTCGCTTGTGCTTCAACTTTGCCTTCAAAACATCTCATATTTAACTTAGAGCACGCCATTGCCATGATCTTTGCATCATGGTGTGCAAGATAGAAGTTACAGCTTACCGTAACACATAGCAGCGTTCTTGAATGAGCGTGCAGTCCTTAGTTGCTCAGGAGCTTTCTGGTAGCCATCGTCACCACTTTTGGTGCGTATACAATGTGCTTTGGTGCTGCTGATCCGATACTTGCGTTCCTGAAGCCACCTGCACGCTTTAAACGAATGATTTTGAATCAGCTGAAAGATTGCCTTCACTACCATTAAAACTTACCGTGGACACTTTGCTTGGCCTTGTGTTAGGACAGACAGTTTACAGGGACTGCAAGTGAGGACCACGTCGGTTTGGTAACTAGCAGCCGCTATTAAGCATGAAATGCTTTTAGCTCCTGTTGTTGTTGTTGGTGTTGTTGAAAACTTTTATTGTCCAACAGATAAGGACCACACCGCCTGGGCCACTCTGTCTCACCCCCCTTTACGGGGGAGGGGACTTAGGAGTGGCCCAGCTGCACGGGATGGTTGTAGTCGATGCTGGCCGGGTTGGTTTCGCCGGCAGCCTCTTCTGCCAGTTGGACGGCGGTGAGTTGGAGCTCAGGGTCCGAGCTCCGCAACAAGGTTTCCCAGACTTCCCTACTGCTAATGTTTTGCGCCCTGCCTGGGGATTAAGGGCACTCCCAAATTATATGGTCGAGGGTTCCTCTCGCCCCACACTTTTTACATTTATCATCCTCGCAGTCCGATCGAATATGTTCATTTAGTACTGGGTTTGGGTATACTCCAGTCTGCAGGCGTCTCCACGCCGTCGCCTGACTCCTATTTAACGCCGTGTTTGGTGGGGGAAAACACCTCCGGCATTGCCTGTAGTGTTCTGTAATCTCTTGATATGAGATTAATCGCCCTTCTCTATCACGTTTGGCCTGAGCCGACCCTTCCTGTACAGCTCGGAGGTAGAAATCTCGAGCTGCACTGTGGACCGCCTCGTTACCGCTGACAGATTCGTGCGCCGGGGTCCAGATGATGTTGATCGTCCTATCAATCGCTCCTTGAGTTAAAATTTTCGTGGTGAGGGGGTCTACCCTCCCTCTACTGAAATTTTGGATTGCAGTTTTGCTGTCGCTAATAATGTATCTAGCTTTGGTGCCAGCGCAAGCAACCGCTATCGCGGCTTCCTCCGCTATCTCGGTTTCTTTTGCTAGTATGGTGGCCGCCGTGATGAGGATGACCCCCCATCTACCGTCGTTATGGTCATGTATCACCTGTGTCTGTCCCCTGCCGCATCTACATAGGCAACTTCATTTCGGGGTTTGCCCCGATATATTGTTTCTATCGCTTCCGCCCTTTTCTGTCGGCTTTACTTATTAATCTCAGGGTGCATGTTTTTGGGTAGGGGAGGGATTCGTAGGTGTGCCCTGATTTCCCTGTCAATGTCGACCCTTTCCTTTTGCCCCCTGTCTGTGGCCGTTCCAATATTACTGAGCGTAGCTCTTCCCACTCGCGTTGTGCTGAGTCTTTCAAGTTGCGAGGTTTTAACCGCTTCCGTGATTTCTGCAAGCGTATTGTGCAGTCCTAGGGCCAGTAGCTTCTCCGTCGATGTACATGTTGGGAGCCCTAGAGCCTTTTTTACGCATTTCCTAAGGAGCGCGTCTATCTTGCTCCTCTCATCTGCCTTTAGGTTCAGATATGGCATGGCGTAGCCCACTCTACTAATGATTAAGGCCTGTACCAATCTCAGTATGTTTTTTTCCTTGAGGCCGCCTCCCTTACGTGAGACCCTCCTGATGTAGTTTAATGTCTTGGTCGCGTCGTTTTCTAACTTGTTAATTGTAATCGTGTTTCTTCCGTGTGCTTTTAAGTGGAGGCCCAATATTCGTATTGTGTCTACTTTTGGTATCTCCCTTCCATCCACGTACACCTGTGGGTCAGAGGGAGATTTGTTCCTGAGTGCCTTGTCATTACACACAAAGATTTCTGATTTTTCAGGCGGACATTTAAGTCCTCTGTCCTCCACGTACTTAGAGATGACGTCTGCTGCTGCCTGCAGCGTTTGATTGATCTCTGCGTCGCTCCCTCTGTTGATCCAGAGGTTGATGTCGTCCGCGTACAGACTGTAATTTAAGTTGTAGTTCCCAATTTTTCGCAATCCCTTCGGGGGCCCTCTCATGGCCATGTTGAAAAGGGTGGGTGACAGTACCGATCCCTGAGGTGTCCCCTTGTTACCTAGCCTGATCACTGCGGATTGTATTTCCTGGAAAGTTATAACCGCCGTGCGGTCCGTTAAGAAATTTCTGATATAACGATAGGTTTTTAGCCCTATTCCTGCCTGCTGGAGCCCCTCCAGGATGGCTTCGGGCTTGACGTTGTCAAAGGCCTTTTTTAGGTCCAGTCCCATAATGACTTTCGCATCTTTGGTTCTGGAATTAATTATGTCTTGCTGCAGCCGCAGCATGACATCCTGTGTGCTCAGATGGGGCCTGAAGCCATACATCTCGTCTGGCCATTTCTCGTTTTCCTCCATATAATTTGAAATTCTGGTCTGAATGATGTGTTCCATTAACTTTCCTACACATGACGTGAGTGATATAGGCTGGAGGTTTTCCAGCTGTGGTTGCTTCCCAGGTTTTGGAATCAGGATCACGGTAGCCTCTTTCCACAGCGGTGGGATCTCTCCTTTTTCCCAGCAGTCCTGTATGTAGCTGGTAAGGGCCTCTATCGAGTAGTCATCTAAGTTCCTGAGAATCTTAGTCATGACTCCATCTGGCCCTGGAGCCAACTTGGTTTTGAGTTTCGCTATCTCCGCCCTTACTTCAGCTCTCATGATGGGCGCGTCTAACTTCTCATTTGGAATTCTCTGGTAGTCGGGTAGCTGTCTAATTTCCATGTCGCCTATGTATGTCTCGACGAGTTCTTTCATAAATATGTAGTCGTCCTGCTCTTTGCATGCGTGTCTAACCTTAGCCATTTTGACTCGTGCTTTGGACGTTTCAGGGTCTATTAAATGTCTTAGGATATTCCACGTCCGGGGGAGGTTCATATTCCTTTCCATGTCGCTACATTTGTTAGTCCAATTTTGTTCACATAGTTTAAAGGCGTAATCTTCTATTTCCTTGTTATGATGCGCCAGCCTTCTTCCGAGATTTTTGTTGTTTCTACTTTGCCTTTTAAGTCGACGTTCCATGCCCTGTTTGGCCTCCCACGTGTAAGAGTCGGGCATCCACTGTTTCCGGAGCTTTTTCTCCTTCTAGCGTCTTAGTTGTTTTTCTGGTGTCTTTCTTTACCGCTTTGCACCAGTCTTCTTTATTTCCTATCTTTGTTATGTCTCGGTTCCCCCTAATCTCTCTAAATCGGTCCCAGTCTGTGATTTTCGTCTGGAAACACTTTTTTCCTTTGACTTTGCTCCTGATTTAAACCGTGGTTTCCAGTATTGAGTGGTCACTCCCCAGGTTGAGTTCCGTATTTATCCATTGTGTCGTTTCTACATTTTTAATCAGGGTCAGGTCCGGTGAGGTATCGGCGGTAATGCTGTTCCCCGCCCGCGTGGGGTGTAACGGTTATCCCCAGGTTATGCGTGTCCTCCCACCACTGTCGCCCCTTTGCGTCTTCCTTAGTGTACCCCCACGCCGGGTGATGGGCGTTAAAGTCCCCCACTATAATTAGCGGCTGGTTCCCCGCTATTTTAAATGCCTTGTTCGTTATCGCCCTGAAGCGGACCTTCTGTTGTCTCGGTGGGCTGTAAATATTGAGTAGGAAAGTGTTTGATTCGTCCTTTTTTCCTGTTAGAATTTCTACAAAGACGTTTTCTATGACGTTGTCTTCTAATTCGTGTTCGATCGTCGCTACGTTTCTCTGCACCAGTGTGGCAACTCTCGATTTATCCCCTTTCCCACTGTGGAAGGCGCGATACCCTTGTAATTTGTCCGGGCCGCTGGTCTCCTGCAATGCTGTAGCAAGGGGGGCTGATTCGCGGAGCGACAGCGTGCTCTGCAATACTGGTCGCTTGCGCCGATACCCGCGACAGTTCTACTGCCAAATTTGGATGTTATTGGGCGGTCTGTCCATTATTCAACTTTGTCATGTTCTCCTCAAGTTGAGTCACTCTCGCATTTAGGTTTGCGGTTTCCCCCTTTAATTGCTGGAGTGCCTCAGTCATGAGGTGAAAGTGATTTTGCATCTGTATCTGCATTTGTTGAATCTGATTGGTCAAGTTTACCGCCTCTTTCCTTAGCAAAATACTTCGGACTTCTCTCTAGTTTCGCATTTAATTTTCTAGCTTTTCATCCACTGGCAGGTCTGCGTTGTTTTCTTCCCTAACTTTGCGTTTAGATGGGGGTGGAGAGGTATCCTCGACCATCATATTATTCCCCGCTCCCTTGTTTTCGGCTTGAGCGGTAAGAGGTTTGCCTTCGATTTTGTTGGACGCCCCTATTTTAGATCCGCCTGATTGAGTCGCCACTGTATTGCGCTCTGTTTTTAAATTTTGTATGTCCGCCTTTAAACTAAGGATCGTTGCATTTATTCTCTTAATAATGCTTGTTAATTTTTCTCTTTCCTCGTCTTTTTTGTCCTTAATATTTCCGCCCTGGGTAACCTTGCTTGCAAAGCTCTCGCCTTTGCTCTCACCGTTCTTGGTTGTTGATTCCGTTGTCGGCAGTGTGGTGACGCCACGCCGAGACCGAGAGCCAACATCCAGGCACTGAATTCCACTCATCCGGGCACTGAAGCGAGAGCATCCGGGCACCGTACGATATTTAACGAGGCTAGCTCTCTAAGCCCTCCTACAGAACCGGCACACAAGTAGTGTAGTAGTGAAAACATTTATTTTTTTCAAAAGGAAGAGTTAGGGAGTAGGGGGATGGGGATAGATAGATGTGGAGCTTCAGTGGTCGGTATTCCCTAGTCCAGGATCCCGTTGGCCTCCGCCGCTGCCTTGGCCCTCGTCACCAGCATAAGCTGTGTGCTCGGGTCGGAGTCAGCCAGGAGGGCCTCCCACTGCTCTAGACTAGGGCTATTTACCTTTGGTAGTAAAGGGCTTTTTTCGCAGCCCCAGGTGGCGTGGTACGTTGTGGCGTAGCCCCCACACCACACGCACTCTTTCGCGTATCTGTTCGGCCACATTTTGTGATACATGGCTCTGCTTGGGTAGGTGTCTGTTTGTAGTCGTCTGAGCGTGGTGGCCTGCTCTCTGTCGAGGATATCCGCCGGAGCCGAGTACTTCTTGCGCGCTCCCAACAACGCCTTCATTGCCTCCCCGTAAGATTCTGGCGTGCTGAAGGGTTCGACCGGCAAACCCGCCCTCCGGTTCGTGAACCCTCGGACAACGGTGTCTGCCATGAGATTTCCCTCAACCCCAGTGTCAGGGACCCAAATGATGGTATGTTGAATGCTTGTGTTGTTTGATCCATGTCTGTGTTGTTTTTGTTCGAAGAGGATACTCGCGGCTTTTCGGCCGATCCTTCCATCTCTGTATGCCCTTGCTGCAGCCTGAGAATCCGTCGCTATCCAGTAACTCAGTCCCTGCCGATTGGCTTCAGTCAGGGCTAGAGCTATGGCGATCTCTTCCGCTGCTTGTGTTGTCCTTGTGCGCACTGATGCACCAGTAACTATATTCCCATTGGCGTTCACTACTGCTACCGCCCTAGCGTTTTCCTTCGTTCTGTACTTGGACGCGTCAACATACAAAACCATCTGTTTTTTCTTTAGGAACCTGTCCAACTCCAATGATCTCGCCGCCCGTCTTCCTTCGTGGTTCTTGGGGTCCATGTTTCTGGGCACTGGTTTAACCAAGAAAGTGCTCCTAATTTGGCTGTCAATGTCTGTCTTGTCTTCGCCCTCGTCTTCTGCCGGGTATCCTAGCTTGACCAGTAGTGCACGGCCAGCGGCTGTTCTTTTAAGTCTTTCCATTTGAAATCTGAGCATGGTTTCGCTGTGCTCCTCATACGTGCCGTACACCCCCATGTTCATCAGCTTCTCTGTCGAGGCGCAGGTCATGACGCCTAAAGCTTGCTTATACGCCCTTCTGATGCATGTTTCCATTTTGTTCTTTTCCCCTTTGTTAGGTTGTAGGTACGGAAGCGCGTACGTCATCCTCGGTATGATGAGCGCAGAAGTGATCCGTAACGCATCTCGCTCCTTCACCCCTTTTCTCTTGTTCGTAATCCGGCTTAACATCCTGCATATCTGTTTCGTGGAGTGTTCCAAGAGCTGGATGGTATGGTCCCGTTTGCCTTTCTCCTGCAGCCACATTAGCGCCGGTAGCTTCGCGCCGAACGGGCGTCCCTCCCTTCCTTTACGGTGCGGTTCGGGTGTCCACCGAGATGACAGAGAATTACTGCGCCATTTCCTTTTTCTCAAAAAGCCTTGCGTTCAAAGGGCAAGGCATTGCGCCGAACGGGTGGTGGCGTTCCTCCCTTCCTGTACGGTGCGGTTCGGGTGTCCACCGAGATGACAAAGAATTACTGCGTAATTTCCTTTAGCGTCGCGTCCAAAGGGCAAGGCATCGCGCCGAACGGGTGGTGGTGGAGTTCCGTGACTGCCTGGCAGCGCTACAACACCTTGTCGCGTTCCACTCCTAAAGACGAAGCTTAAGCGTCATTAATTAGAGGTTCATTAGTATATAGTCATTAATCAGTAGTTAGTCACTAATTAGTAATTTGTCATTACTTCGTCATCAATTATGTGTGACGTCATCCAGTGTCGCAAAGTGGTGCGGAAAATGCTTTCGGCTCTACGCACTTTGGACAGTCAAAGTGCCCCCTGAAGTTTTTGGCATTTACTTTCCTCAAAAAAGGATTTAAAATACTGTACGCCTTACAATACTGCATAAGCTTGCTATGCCCCTCTTAACCACCTCTCTCACTGAAACTGATTTGTCTAAATTGCCTCATGCAATTTGCAATAGAGGCAGTCACCGCCTGGTTGTGGAAAATCCACCTTGTGGGTATGTACCGTTTTATGAGGCCAACAACAATAAAAAACAATGCTGCACTGAGAGCTGTGTTTTATTGGAATTCTTTTAGATGGCTGCCTGCAGACTAAGCGAATGTTCTGGTCACCACTTCTGTTCTGGTCACCACGTAGGTGGCCAGCTTTCGGTACTCGTGTGCCTTTTGCCCGCTATTGTTCGCTCCGTAGTCCCTTGGCCCGACTGATACGTACTAAGATTTGCCTTGCATTAGTCCTAGTGTTGCCTGGTGTCCATTTTAACGTGAAAGCATTAAATATGGCTCATCGGCAACGAAACCTGCCGTTGTTGGCCAACAGAAGTGGTCCGAGTACACCAATGACGTCACCATGGTGTCGCATGACGTCAGCAGTAGACCATAACACAGTCATGGGTGGTCGCAGGCAATCAAGCAAACACATTAGACGAGACGGCAGTAGTTGGCGGTATAGTGACAGTTAGCGATAGTGGTAGTTTTAGAGTGATAAATGACGTTACTAAATATTGACGAGGGTCATTAATGACAATGGCAATGATCATGACCTATAGATCGAAGGCATTTATGATGAAGGTCTTCACCTTAAATGCCTTTAGGTTAAATGCCTTTTTGATAATGGTTTTTACGGCAAAGGCCTTTAGGCCAAATGATGTTTTCAATGTTCACGCCACGTAAGGACCTTAAGTGCCCATTTAACCTTTTTTTTGGCAACGAAGAAATCGACTCCCGTGACCGCGTAGGTGATGGTTACCATGGTTGTAATGACTCCCTTTCGCAGTGAGGGCTCCTCCTCCGTAGGAGCGGAGCATGGAGGTTAGATTGTCGTATGCCACTGGAAAGAATGAGGACTGTACGAGAACAAGAAATGGGCTAGTTTGCAGTAAATTCATTCTAGTGAGTAAAAAGTGCAAGAACAACGAATACGAAAGAACACTAAGCAGGCGACACAGCGCTGTGTAGTCTGCTTCGCGTTTTTCCGTCTGTATTTTTTGTGTGGTGTTTATCCGCTCGAAAGAATATGGAGATCGTCAGCGTTAGAACGCCCAGTCCAGCGATGTACTCAACTAGTTGCCTTGTCACCTTGTTGCCTTGTCAACTAGTTGCTTTGTCAACCTTGTTGCTTTGTCAACCTTGTTGCTTTGTCAACCTTGTTGCCTTGTCAACTAGTTGCCTTGTTGGTCACCCTTCGGTGACCAATGGTGTCACCAAAAGACTTGCAGGTTTCAGAGTGAAGTAGAGCTAAACCCGTCCAGGAAGGTCGTGTTACGCAATGTGTACACCCGGCAGGTACGTACATGCGTCAATGTGGGAAATAAAAGAGTTGGTGCGCGTTAGCAGGAAAATAAGCAAATTAAACATGCTAGCAATCCTATAAATGCTGCCGGTTGATCACTCGTACCGGTCTTTATTTGACGGCACCACTGCTGCAGAAAAAACGGAAGGGAAACGTAAGGGAAAAACGTAAGGAACCTCGCACTATCTGTGCAAACTCATGTCACATTTTACATCCCGCACCCTGTTCCTTTTTCTATTTTTTTTTTCATGGCGGCATTCCCTGCCGCTATTTTCGTCAGGCTCTTTGGCCGGTGATTCACGACCGGGGTTTGCTTTACCGCTATATTCTCCTCGCTATAGCTCCCACCAATGGTGAGACCCATTCGTGTATTTACAAATCATACCCCGAGCAGATGGGAGCCGACGGCGCCTAGACGTGTGATCATGTGACATGATGGTGGCTCACAAGCGCCTGAGTATGCAACCTAAATTGAAAAGCACACACAGGGCAAATGGTAAACGATTTCAGAGCTGGTAACTGTTTGTTCAGAATGAAAGAGGAGAAGTAACTGATTTCGAGCGCGATGTTTAAGCGGTGGTTTTGGCCCCAAAGAATCTCAGAGCACAACCAGAGCACAACCAGAGCACAACCTGGCACACACCCAGGGCAAATAACAGAAGATTCATTGATTTTTTAATTCTTGCTTTCTAAAAAGAAACAAGGTGAGAAAAAGTACTCTTCCGAGAAAGCGGTTTGAACTGCTGTCATGCATTCAGAAACACACCGATAATACATTGCGCCACGAACTAAAGGAAACAAGCAGTTTTCATTGTGCTGTTACCCTTTAACACAAAAATTCTTATATTTTCTATTAGGTGTCGCTGCAGAGCTGTTTTGAACCAGGTAGGAAACGTAATTACTCGATCCATTCCTCTCTTGTCTCTCTTATTCGTAAAGGCAAGATAGTAGTTGTCCTCACGCTCTTTCACTAAACGGCGAATTCGCTACAGCGGGTGCCATTTGTCTCATTACAGTTTCAGTATGTGTCTGCATATCATGTACTCCCTAGTGCGTTGCCATATGTTATTTACGCCGTGTGTCATACGATCCTAATTTTTAAGTACACCACTTCATCACTAATAAATGGGCTACTGTTTTAGCCCTACGTCGGCCACTGAGTCTCGGCTGCTCCTCCGACTCAGCGCTTGTGCTCCGCGCTGAATATCAAAAACCGGCAGTGAAGGACGGCGAAAAACGCGAACAGTAACCACGTAAAAAAAAAAAAAAGCGCTTCCCAAGACCGCCCTTTTATGCCGGGTCACTGGCGTAATGTAGGGTATTGACTTGCGTCCCAGCACCCATCTTTCTGTTCTAGCTCCGTGCCGGGCTTGATATTTCAAGGTTGAGAATACTTTTATTCCCTTTTTTTCTGAAAGGAGAGGTGGAACCGAAGCTGTACAAACATCTTGAAGCAGGTCCAGACTCCCTTACAGTGCGACAGTACACCAGTACAAACAGTGCAGGCAATGCAGGAAGTGCGCTGGCAGGAAACCAAAAACACTACAACAAACTAAGTATCGCCATTTAAAAGGGCGCAAATATACGTACACACGGATTCTGCGTGTGCCGGGTGGGAAGAGAGGATATCACTAACTGTTCTCAGCTAAATAAGCTGTAAACTAAAGACACCTAGTCATGCCACCACTAATTCTTAAGGTATACCTAAATTTAAAAGTAAGAATGAGCTTTGAAATACCGTGAGACTATTGCTTGTGACCCTGACGCTGCCCCCCCCCCCCCCCCCCCCCCCCATTATCCCCAACCCCCTCCTGTTGCCCTGGTAAGCTCTTCACGACTGCTATGTCAACAGCGACACCAAGCCATCGTCTAAGAAGATCTCGGGGCTCAAACGAGGCTGGTGACGTCACAGCAATGTGCCTTCTACCTAACAAAAACAACAAGCCCAATTCCATGACACTAGCCTTCAAAGGTCGTGACCCCCCAGTGCGGTCCAGTGAACACCAGGCGGAAGGAGATGAACGTGACGACGAAAGCGGCGAACAGCGCCCTGTCGACGGCACGTGACACGGCCCTCCACTCCTCTTCCCTCTGCTGATGCGGGTCCTGATCGGTCGAGGACGTAGCCGTCAACGGATCGTGGCTCAGTTGCTCCATCTCCGTTTCGCGGGCGGCAGCCGAAGACGCCGGCTGGAAGCCGCCGACACACAGGAGCTGCCAGAAGGGTGCGTCCAGGAAGCGCACGAGACCGCGAGGAGCCTCGCGACGGTCGGCGGAGTCCAGCAGCTTGTGGGTGGCGATGGCGATTGCGAGCGAGGCGGCCGCCATAATGGCCGTCAGGGACAGGAAGGTCACTGTCACGGGAATGAAAGAAGGGCATCGTCATCGCCAACACAAGACAGACTCATGGTGATACCGAAAGACAATGGCTAGAACTCCTTATGATCACCAATCAGCTCCAGAAAGAAAGAGAAGCATCATCACATACTCTTACGTTTCCTGTAGTACTAACGCTATTCCCAGTGATCTGTAATGACATTTGCTCTTGTCCAAAGACGCGGCCACCCTACCATAAAAAATTTCCTCTTCGCATCTACCCGCTCACGAGGTAGATGCTCCACTCCGCGAGGTAGATTCTCCTCTCTGGCCTCCTCCCCTCCCTCTCGAGCACACGTTCTATTTTCTTCGCTCGAACTTTCCTCCTCTTCAATCTTATGCAGTCTCATGGCCCTCTAATGCTTAATGTATTTATAATAATCATTAACTTGCTTCTCCACGGTGAGTAGTCACTGTGCTCATTTGAACAACTTTCTTGACCCTGTAAAGCGTGCACCATCGTCAACATCACAGCGCAAGGAGAAGCGCGCTTTCTGCGTGACCCAAAAAACACAGTGCGCTCTCGGAAGGTGTGCTTCTCCTAGCGCCCTTTTGTTAACGTTGGTGCCAACTTCACAAGACAGCGAACGGTAAAGGTTGATGAAATAATTATTTTATCATTGTTTCAGACTGTTGTGAAATGCGAGGCCCTCACCATGAGGCGCGGTGTAGACGGAGCCCGCGTGGTGATCGGCGACGGTGGAGAGCCAGATGACGGTCACCAGGAGATTGGCACAGCACAGGGTGATCCTGGACGCCGTCGTGGGCAGCCAGAAGGTGATAAGGGTGATGAGCACCAGCGCCACGGTTGGGCACGACAGGCTGGGCTCGTACTTCTTCCTCAGCACCAGGTGGCACACTGAGAGCAGTCGACGTCCATAGGATTCCTTAGTAAAATTGCTGATGCAAATCTAAAAAAAACTTGCAGGCGCCTTCTCAGCCACAATCTTAAAGAAAAATATGCGATAGCCTTAAGGTGCCTGCTGTGGAGTCCGCAATGAGAGTTTAATGTTTTTCTTGCAACTTTCCGGCCAAAATTCCGGCTGGAACCGGTTCTATCATCTCCAACATTCTCGGACAAAAATTTTGAATATTGAACAAAGATGCCGTAGTGGAGGGCTCCAGAAATTTCGACCACCTGGGGTTGTTTAGAATTGTTACGTATGTGCCGTTATATGGTGTGCATGAGTTCTCACCCTCTAGAATGTTCAAGTCTTCGTCATCATCAACAACAACCTACCTCTCGCATGTCCCTCCGATGAACCCTGTCCTATGCCAGCTGCGGTCACCCTACTCCCTTAAAGACGACAACGTTGCCGTTAATGACCGTCGGTTATTTTGCCTTCGCATTGCATGCCGGGCCCAAGCCCATTTATTTTTTCTTGGTTTTGACTATGATATCGTTAACCCGGGTTTGTTCCCGGCCCCATTCTGCCCTTTTCCTGTCATCACGCCTATCATTTTCCTTTCCATAGCTCGCTGTGTTGTCAATTCCATTCAGTAATCCACCTTAATCTATTTTCTGGAATGCTCGAGTACCTTTCGACTGAATTATTATATGGAATTATACTAATACATTTAACCAATCCACGTGATTCTACCCACAAATTCACCTTAATCTATTTTCTGGAGTGGGTTTACTCCAAAATTTCAGGAGTTCTTTCGAATTTTTAGGGGCGGGCTAACGTCTATATTTTGAGGGTTCACCTACCACTTGCCGTGGTGGGCAGGTTGCTCACAATCCGGTGGCTAAGTTGCCATCGAACACGGTACACAAGTTTTGATGACGTCACAAAGTCACGTGACCTTTCTCGACCAATCATGGTGGCCCATCAAGACAGGTTGTGATACGTTTCATGGTCATATCACCTTTCCTGACAAATCAGGGAGTTTCGTTACGGAGAGACCGGAAGGTGCATGACGACAGCCTAAATGCTAACGCTATAAAGAAAAAAGAAAAAAAAGATGCGACGAAACAGGGACTAACGCAAATAATACACACCCCAAACCGCAAAAACAGCGAGCCTGTGCGTGCAGTCTGTCTGGGTTCGCCGTGGTTCCGCACCTTTATTCCTGAGATTTGTAGGCACATGCAGGGATGTTCCTGCCCGAATCAAAGTGTTACCGCGCGCATAATTGCACCCCGTAACGTATTCGATACGTTATCGATAAAAATATACCGTCTCCCTCTTCTATGCAGTACCATTCCTTCGACGATCTTTAGAGGTTAAGTCAATAAATAAAATAAACAAATTAATGTATCGTCCCTGAGCGCCATGACAAAATGAAGATTGAAATTTTTCGCAACACGTCGGCTATAAAAGCAATCTGTGCTCCTTAGCATGAAGTTAATTGTGAAATTGGGGGAGAAATTGAAGGAGGAGAGCTCTTCGGTTCACCGTACTGCGTCTGTATGAAAACTTTCCTTTTTGACCTATTGGAACTGATAAATACCCTCCAACCTTTCACATTATAGCGCCCGGCGACGCTATAAAGCGCCGGCGCTGAGATTGGCGTTACAGCGCGCGCTAGAAGAAAATAAAGATGGACAGCGCGTGCTCGGAGCGCACGCCCGGCACGGGCAGTTCGGAACTAGAAGCCTGCCACGCTGGTCATCTTGCTCTGGTGCTCCGCTGTAACGCCGATCTCAGCGTCTCGCCTGCGAAAAACATGCGTCGAGGAAGCAAGGTCTGGGTGCACAAAGACTTCATGGGCAGTTGAGCGAGGCGGCACTGGGCGCAGATGCTGAAGCCAGTCCTATAGGCGTTGAAGGCATTGCAGGGGTTGGGACGAGGGAGCCGGAGGTACGAACAAGTCACCGGGAAGCCGCAGGGAGGTACCGAAGACGAGTTCGGCCGCCGAACAGCCAAGGTCACGACGCAGGACGGCACGTAGACCTAGGAGCACCATAGGGAGGTGGTCTACCCAGTGCTCGCGATCCAGGCGCGCAGTGAGGGCAGCCTTGAGTTGGCGATGGAGCCACTCGATGGTCGTGAAGAGGTCGTCTCCCTCGATCGACTCAAACCCGCGTACCTCGAGACACGTCCCCAGGAGCTCCCCTCCGATGTTGCCGGCCCACCTGCAGACCTGCTTGCCGCCGTGGCTACTCCATCTCTGCCCCGTTGGCGCGTACATTTCGCCGTTCCGTCTAGGCGGGCGCCCGGCGACGCTATAAAGCGCCGGCGCTGTGATCGGCGTTACAGCGCGCGCTAGAAGAAAATAAAGGTGACCAGCGTGGCAGGCTTCTAGTTCCGAACTGCCCGTGCCGGGCGTGCGCTCCGAGCACGCGCTGTCCATCTTTATTTTCTTCTAGCGCGCGCTGTAACGCCGATCTCAGCGCCGGCGCTTTATAGCGTCGCCGGGCGCTATAACATCATAAGGTAAGTCCGTGAAATAAGCCTGTCAAAGTTGAGAGCACGTGCAATCAGTGTTCGCGCAGCTCTTAATTTGCCCATATTTTGACGTTATAAAGCGTTAATAACACCCATTACCACACACGGCAGGCAGAATGTGACATACACTATTGCTTGCTGTCGTTTGACGCTTATTGGGCTGCCAGATGCATATATACTTGTGAAATGCTAGGGAAAAATGGTAAAAGACGTAAACACAACGAACACAAAGAAACAACACTACGCCGGGCACATTTTCTTCTTGGTGGCGGTCCTAATGCTAGCTCATTACAAACTTTGAGATCACTGCAGCGACCCGCATTGGAGCAATGCGAAAGCAAAACATCCACACACTATACCGACGTCCGTAGCTATTCTGATGTCGATGCACTATATCGACGTCTATGGATATTTTGACGTCCAAGTGTAATTTTCCAGTGTAATTAACTAATTACAACTCATGAGCCGAATTTTTTCCCACAGCAAGATCTCATCACGCACTATCTAACACAATTAAACTTTGGCACATTTATCTTTATTGGACGACATCATCGTGCGGAGAAGTTTTGATGACGCAACATGTAGGCACTAATGCTTTCGCATTAATGACCAATTTATTATTAACTCCTTCCGCCTCTTCTTTTTTTTCCGCAACCTCCTCCTCCTCAATGGACTCACCCAGGCGGTGGCTATCCACCTTCATCTGGGGCAGCGCCACCTCCCACGCCGGGTGGTTCTCGGTGGCCGCCACATGCACCCTGCCCAGGAGGTGCACTTCGTCGCCCCGGAAGTCGTACACCAGCACGTCAATGTCGCAGTCGTAGCGGGTGGACCAGAAGCCCTCGGGCGACGACACGCAGTCGGCCTGCAGCTGCTTCGGGTGATTCAGCGACACCGACCCGGACGAGTTCACGCGCGCCATCAGTGGGCGCGACAGTGAAGATGACGTCATCATCTGCTGAGAAGCGCCTCTGCAAAGACCACGCCGCCTTAAGCTTTAAGCATTTAATGCAGTGGAGGCTAACGCGAGAAGTATATGTCATCTCTGTCACCAAGTATGCGACTGTAACATCATCACCTACGTACGGACCAAGAAAACAATCATATTTAGAATCGGATGATTTTTAAGTTTTGTTGCAGAAGCAACACTACGCCAGCTTGCTCGGCTCGTCGCGTGGTCGCACTTCAGCCGTATGCCGTGGCCCACGAACGACCTTGAGCCGCCGTTGCCTAGCAACGCCGCAGCCGCGCTCCAACAGATGGCGCCGCCGTCGACGCCATCGCCGCTCGCTCCACTAGATGTGTTCCGCTGGAGTTGATGGAAAGGAGGTGTCGCCTCGGGCGGGGGGGGGGGGGGGGTATATATATATATGTGCTTCGCCTCAGTGGATTCTAGTCGTTATGGACAGCGCGAAAGAGAGGCAACAACGAAAGAACGAAGCGAGGAAGAGAGCTAAGTCACAGCCAATTTTTATTAATGACTGTGAGGGTAACTGGAAAATGTGACGCACTAAAGGGGAACGCGAAGAGAAAACTTCTAGCATGGCTCCGATTAGGCCAGCCTTCGTCATACAAAGCGGCACTCGATTGTCGATATTCAAGCCAAACGCTAGACCATTTCGCGGTGCTTACGTAACAAAGACCAGCGCTTTTAGGTAATCGTGAAGAGGAAAGAATTTGATGATGAATTACGCAGTTTGTTATCGATTTCTCTCCCTTTCGAAATTATCGGTTTATTCTGTTTGAGGTAGCTTACTTCGCGCAGTATACTCAACGCCTTTCGTAGAGGCTCAAAGAGTGTAGGCCTATTCAACTGCAATGCGGTGAAGCACAGTTCACTTCACTATACATGTTCATTCTATGGCAAAAATTTTGAAAATCTGAAAACTGTAAGACATTGTTATTGAAATATTGAAGATAACGGACCATTCTTTTGATACGTGGCAAAATCTTTCTTTTAAAATGTTTCCATCAATCGTATCGAACAGTTAAGTTTGCCATAGAAAACCAGTGATAAGGATTAACGATAGCAAAAACGTTAATTAATAAAAAAATAAAACATTTCCGTGGAGTGATCTGCAGGTATATTGATTGTTATCGTGAAATCTTCGATTATATGAAAAAATTGCGTTCATAAAGGGTTTACTGCTCAAAAATGCTTTTGTCCAGAATTGTTGGGCATGAGTAGTGAGCACAGTCGATTCCTCAATCGTACAGCGGCTTCATGTGATGAAAATGATTCTGAAGTTGAAGGTGTGAAAATTTTAAGCCTCTAGTTTAGTTATGACAGTTTACGGGAAAACTTAGGTGTCCCCCCCTAACGGCGCATTTAATCCTATCTTATAAGCGGAAACCCTAGTTACGGGTGACGTGCCATGTCTCCTACTTGTTACGACATGTTTTATAACTAGATACATAAATTTATACTTTGGTGATAAGTATTTTAATACACATTTGCACACGGTCTTCATTACATCGACGCAGTGCTTTGGATACAGTCAGGTTCTAAGACTATGCAGGGCAACATGTACAGGAACCAGGCAATTAAAGCATGTCTGTCAGCCCGTGTAGAGCAAAATATAAGATAACAAAAAGCACATTTACTTTCTGGTAATGACTTCTGGAATCCATATCTTCTCAGTCGGGATTATGATAGACCGTTCGCCGCCGTAGTCGTCAGGATTCCATGTGAGAAATTCGTCTTTCCATTTCTGCGACAGTAGAAAAGTGAAGGAAAGGGCAAATGAACTATTAGTAATAGTTTTTTCTAGCAGTTTTGTGGCAGTCACCAACCACCGATTTAAAGCGATTATAAGACTTTAGACCCAAACCGGAAAGCACAAATTCTTTGTTAATAAACGTGCTTACCGCAGATATGATTGCATTCACTTTAACTGTTTGTCTTGAATGGTCCTGGAAGAAAAAAAAATTTTGAGATTGTTATATATGTGCACAATACAGGTGGGAAAAGACCGTCAAACCGGGTTAGATCGAATTCAAAATAGAAAAAAAGAGAACGTCGATATGAGGACGATTACATTAAAATTTGATGCCCCCAAATAAAATAACTGCATCAGCAAGAACAACAAGAATTAGTGAGAAAGCTAGTCACTCTAATCCTTGCATGGGATGTTTTTCTTTTTCTGCGCTTTTTGCTGGACACGGGTGACGGCCGTCTGGTGATAACATCGTGTTGGCTCCAAGGTGATCAGTCTGCCTTCAGTAAACTTTATGAAGGTGAGACAGCGTATCAAAGACAGCATGAAGCAGCTCGCACACTCTAAACATGAATACGCCTATAAGGGAGTAAAAAGAGTGCAAGCACTCTAGCGCATTCTCTTTTATAAAAGGGAGGGTGTTAGAGGACGGCTTATTCTCTTCTTACTCCTTTTTGTTCAGTGTGTCCTCTTCTTCTCTTCTGGAGTGTTTTAGAGCGTTCTCTTCTTAATTCGCTCAGAAGCTCAGATGCGCTTTAGTACTGACCATGACGTCAGCGTTCGCAAGCTTCTCCACTGTGTCAGTGTGAACTTCAGCGTACATGGACCAGTGCATCATAGCACAGTCAGCATTTAGAAGGCGAGATACGCAAAAAAAAAATCGTATCAATCATCAATATAGCGACGTTCAAATTTTCTGTGCGGGCATCGAGAATAGCCAGAGAAAGCGAACATTCCAAAACATTTCAGAAGCACGCGGAGCTTGATGTACCGAAATTTACATACGTTAAAGGGTTGGACCGGTCGGTTTATAGCGAAAAGAAAACGATAAAAGTACGCCGAAATGAATTTTCGAAATTCGGCTCTAACCGAAAAAGGTCGGTATCCTTGGAACGCACGCCGCAGCTAGCTGGCTATTGACCAGGAATAAAATTAAGTCAATGGAAAAAAAAAAATTAACGAAGCCCGGAAACCACAAGCCCGGTAAGACACCACTGAGAGATGCCGTAGTGAAGGGCTCCGGAAATTTCGACCCCCTGGGGTTCTTTAACGTGCACTGACATCGCACAGTACACGGGCCTCTAGAATTCCGCCTCCATAGAAATTCGACCGCCGTGCAATTTCTATGGAGGTGAAATTCTAGAGGCCCGTTTACTGTGCGATGTCACGGGCCTCTAGAATTTCAGCTCCATAGAATTCTGATTAAGGCGATTGTGTACATTGGTGCAATGTCCGCTGCCTTAAGCGCTTCAGCAGTCTTAAGCGCCTGCACATCCGCACCGTCTGCTAGTGAAGCACTGTTTGTTCGCTGCCACCACCCGCTCAGATCAGTTACTTGGTTGAGTAGATTTCTCTACCACACGTAAAAACACTGACGAGAAACTTTGGCCAAGAGTCCCCAAAAAGGGCCATGTTCTGGCTACCGCGACGGTTTGGCAACTGTTCCATTGCTGCCTTAAAACTCACACCACGTATTGCCACGCCCTCTCGTTTAACCCACCGCAACAACTTAAAGGAGTATAGATACGTACGTTTGGTGGCATGTGTTCTTCTTTGCAGTGATGCGTAAGACATCGCTTTACATGGATCATCATGTGGTCTTCACCTACGTCCTTTAAACAATTCAAAATCGAATTTTTCTCTCATGCTGTTTCGGTTTCAACAGCACTGTGACGTCGAAGTTAAGTATTGGTCACGTGACACATAAACAAACAGCAATATAATCGCTGCTTCTTCGTGCGCTGCCACTCCGGCTCTTGAGACAGGCTGGCTTTAGCGTTGTAATGAATTAAACGATGAAGCAGAGACTATATCGGAGTTTTTTTATGCTCCACATGACCTCAACGTAACTTTGACGTTCGAGACAAGGTTTGGCTGGTGAAATCGAAATAGCGGGAGCGAAAAATTCGATAATACATTATTTGGCGATCGTAGGCGAATACGACGCGGTGATCTATATGCATACTATAAATGCCTTACGCATCATTACAAAGCAGAAAACACGCACCTGAAAGTTCGATCTAAACTTACACTTGCGTTTTTGTTTGAAGGCACCTCATCAGCTCCGTTGCCTTTTTTTTTATTGGTGATAACACTTCTCTCTACAAAAACAATTCTTAGTATGTTAATGATGAGCAGACTGCTCGTGCTAATAAAAAGACCGAGATAAACTACAAGTGACTTTTGGCCGCGCAGGAAACAACAGTTATCAAAAAAAAAAAAAAACGGTGACTGCATGACCCGTAGAAATTAATATTCGCCGACAAAAAAAATAAATCGAAAACTCCGTTCTGCAATAAACACCGAAAATAGTTCGCCTAATTTTCAAAAACCGAAAACTGAAAACGCCAACCTCTAGATACAAAAAATTCCAGAAAATTCCGCTGTGATATTGGATTTCAGATTTTGCAATAGTAAAACAATTCAATTCAATATTCGATATCCAGAAAAATTCGTTACACACGAGTTAAATTAATCAGAGCATATGACGCGCAGCAAATACGAAGTGAAGTACAGCTCACCATTTCTGCAATTTCTTGAATCCACACCTCCAAAGACAATTCCGTCCAGTTCGTGTGGTACTTGACCGGACGAATGTCTTTGCTGTACCTTTCCGGATCAAACAGGTACTTTAAGAGATTCCTGTGATGAAGGACTCTGTTCGGATCTGTCAGTATAAATGCATCGGCGTTGAACGAGTTTAAGTACTTCCAGAGAAGTGAATGACGGAAGTTCAGCAAGCAATATATGAACAGAAAAAGATACGCATGTGCGTTGACCCCACGGTTCTTCACTATTCATTGTATTGCACTATGCTCCGGAGCTAACTGGGACTTTAGGAATCTCACTGAATGCTAAGTTCCGGATACATATTTCCCAAATTAATAACGAATATGCGCAAGCTTTGCTAGTACTCTGGAAAACAAATTTTCTAGTTATATGAAGCTATGGAACAACGAAATGGCAGTTTGCATTGTTTTTAACATCTATTATTTCCGATTAATCAAGCAATTTCTGAGCCACGTTAACCATAGCGCCAAAGCTGCTGCAGCTGATATCCTACGCACTCAAATTTAGTGTGATTTATATATTTTACCTGCATTTAAAACGACGTATTTCCCTTCAAAATCTAGAATGAACCGCCGTGTACTTTGGCAAACTCTTGAAAGTTATGTGAATGTCTTTGTGGACTTCTTGCAAGAATTACGCGATTCTGTGACAGACTTCGGTTTACTCTACGTTCATGAATTCCATCGAACTCACCCGCATCTTTTATTCCCACGCAGCTCCGGAGACAACACAAGACAAAACACGCGATGCTAGCTTTATGTAGCATGCCTTTAAGATCTGGTGACGGAGGGCCGTGGACAGTTTGTGGCGGGGCGGCTGCTTTACGCGTTCGCAGCTGCGATTCATCAAGGCGTATGTTTACTTTAGCTTTTAGTCAATTCCCTTCGAAACCATTGATTACTTTATCACCTTTTGTTTGCAGGCGCGTCTTATGATTAAAAAACCTATATTTATTATTTACTGAATCTGCGTCTTTAGTTTTGAGTAAGTGCTGTTCAACGAAAAGACGCGAAAACATTAAAAGTAACCTGAGCTCCAACCGTAGCGGAATACGGCTCGCGAGTCAACAACACTGAGCAAAAGCTGTCCGGAGGAGAAAGCAAAACTACTTTGGCACGTCGTGGGTAGTGTTTGCGTTGCTGTTGAGTCGATTTCTGCTGAAGTTTGTAAACGCATTTGCATGCATCGCGCTTAGTATCGTTAACGCACTAATGAAAGGCTCGTCCTCGTTAAGACAGCTTTCAAAATGTACACGCTACTCTCCGGGTTTTGGAAGTACATCAGCCAGCGTGATGAGTACTACGTGCTGATCCTCGGACTTGACAACGCTGGCAAGACGGTAACTGTTGTCTTATTTCTTTTATCTATGCAGCATTGTAAAAATGCCATCAGTGCTGGTATTCACGACTAGTTAACGCTTGTGGGCGATATTTGCAGTTGCTTGAGTTACTCGATCGGTGCTTTGCTCTTTGCATCTGTCAGAACTCGTTAACAATTGTCTTTCGTCATCTACATGCAGACTTACCTGGAGCAAACCAAAACGAAGTTCACAAAGGGCTACAAGGCCTTAAACCCTCACAAGATTACCACGACAGTCGGTTTAAACAGTGAGTAGGGAGCACCCGTTTTTATGCGTCATCGATGTTGGTAGTTGCGCAAGCTGACGGTGTATTATCCTTCTTTTCGACAGTCGGGAAGATCGACATCCATGGTATAAGACTTAACTTTTGGGATCTTGGAGGCCAAGATTCGCTTCAGTCGTTGTGGGACAAGGTATGTAACCGCTGTAGTTGACCGCAGTGGTCGCCACTCCAAAACGCGATATTGGGCTGCAGACCATTTATTAACACTCCTCCCACCAAGCACGTGAGCCGTGCTTCAAAGAATACTTATTCTGTTAACGTCTATCAAATGCACCTGGGAAAATTTCAATGTCACAAAATGGCAGCCCCCGCCATAATGCGTGACGTAATGTCACTTTTTGACATTCTACATTCGTTTAAAAGCGAACGACCATCTGTTTTCGGTTCCGAAAGCGAACATTTTGTTTCAAGCGAACCAATACTGCCGTGAAGTATTCGGTTCGCTTGTCAAAAAGCATGGACTTTTATTGAAGGATTCGGAAGGTTTACTGGAGGATTGGGAAAGATCTGGCATTGCTTGCTAATCTGCATCTCAAATATCTGTGCCACTGATAAGGATCAGAAGGGTAGCGGATCGGGCTAGTTGGTGCAGATCTGACATTTTTCAAGCGCTAAGACAACAAGGACGAAGAAGGAACAGACAAGGACGAGCGCTACTTCCAACCTAGCGCTACGTTGGAAGTAGCGCTCGTCCTTGTCTGTTCCTTCTTCGTCCTTGTTGTCTTAGCGCTTGAAAAATGTTAAAATGATAAGGATGTGCACTTATTAGCAAAGGTGGGCTGACAGTGATTGCTGTTGAAACAAACAGCACCACAGTACCTGCCCCACTCCTTAGACAGGCATCTTTAATGCTAATGTAAATTGTTGGTTGTGAAATGACAAAAATGCCTCGAATTGAACACAAGATCTGTCATGGCATTTTATAAGCATTTATAGCAGTCAGTAGTGCATTGAGAACTGCTCCTGGAAATTTTAAAAATAGAAAGTAAAATCAACTCTTTTCCACACCTTTCTTACTCTGTAAAAATTGTGTGCGGCTTTCCGCAGATTAATGAAACAACATCATTTTGAGGCTTTTACGAACTAGGCCTAAACTCGCGTAATGGTGTGTAAATGCTCCCTTTCAGTACTATGCCGAATCTCATGCTGTCATCTATGTGGTTGATTCATCAAATGCAAGCCGAATTGAAGAATCAAAAGCTGCATTCAGTAAGTGCTAGAGATGTGCATGTCACTTGTAAGCGTAAAAACAGGTTATTGTTTAACTGGAGTTTTCACTTATTTGTTTCAGCCAAAATGATTGGAAATGATGCACTTCATGGAGTTCCCGTTTTGATAGTCGCCAATAAACAAGACATCAGCGTAAGTTCACTTCATGCTTATGCTTGCATTGTGATATCAAACAGGTGAGTATGAATTACGGAAACTCGCAAATGAATACAGATATTTGCGAAAAGCTGGACTCAAGTAAATAATCAAATAATAATAAGTGCTAACTCCTGCTTGGAGTCAAGCGACTTCGCAGTATTAAATAAATAAATAAATAAATACAGAGTGCAGTAAAGAACACAAAAAGTGGCAAAAATTAAACAAAAAAGCTCACTGGAAGTGCTGATCATTGAAATCTTTTGTGCTATTCGTTTCACTGTGCATTACCAACAAGCAGGTATTGCCATATTTACTCACATAATCAGTGCACTTTTTTTTTTTCAAAAGAAACAAAAAATCTCAAAATTGGGAGAGTGCGTTTACAACCTGGGGTGAAATATTTCGAAAAATTTAAAGTGCTAAAACCAGGACAAAGAGTAGTCTAGTGAGATAAATGCTTTATCTGGTAAGACTGACCTTCTAATAAGCAAAACACACTCTGCAGCATGATTTCTGCACTTGAGAATATAGTCAACTTTTACCTTAACCCGCACGTGTAGCTCATGTAGCGGCCCATAATGCTGTTCAGAGAGGGCACAACTAGAGTTCACACTAACACAGATCACAGCATTCAACACGAAGGCAAGCGGCAACAGGTTGCTGCAATCCTTAATACGGCAGATCAGATAGAGAGAAACCCTTCCTAACCTCACGTTTCTATTGATTCCAGCATTGCGCGTAGAGCATTATTGCCTCTTCATCTCATAGGGTTTACAGGTATAGCGGTCTTGAAACTCAACAACGCTTTACAGTATTGCATAGTTTTCTCGGAGCTCCAAGTCGGGCACCTGCTAGCATTAAACAGCGTCAGCAGCGGACTGCACGCATAAAGAAATGGATGGGTCCATTAAGTGATGGAAAGAAAATTGTAGCTTCTGGCAGGCTAAGTAAGGGGGGGTGCATCCATTATGTGATTAAATATTTATTTATTTATTTATTTATTTAGAACATACTGCAGGCCTACAGTAGGCCCAAGCAGGAGGGTCGAATACATAATATATGCAAAAAAGAAAAGGTTTAGCAAAATTGAAAAATGTTAAATACAAGTTGTAACACAAAATACAGCAATAAATACAAGGCTCAGATGCAAAATACAAAAAGTAAACGTAGAAATAAATGGCTCTCAAATTAAATGCTGTGAAGAAAACATTGAGTCAAAAGAATCAGCTCTGGAGATCTGGCGGACACCTGTTCCACTCCTCAATGGTGCGTGGAAAAAATTAGTATTTAAAGACGTTAATCCTAGCACTGTAAGGGGTTAATGACTGTGTATGATGATTTCGTGTTTGGCGTGTAGTGTTAGGTTTAAGGAAGGGGTCTGCATTCATAGCCAGTTTATGGTTTTTTAGTAAGAAAAGTAGTTTCAGTCTTTGAATTTTCCAGCGCAGCTGTAATGTTTCAATACCGTGAGTTCGCATGAGGGTCGTTGGTGAGTCAGTTACACGATACTTTGAAAAAATAAAACGGACGGCTTTGCGTTGAATCATTTCAAGGGCCTCGATGTTACGTTTAGTGTAGGGATCCCAGACAGTGCACGCATATTCTAGTGATGGTCTTATTATTGAAAAGTAGGTTAATTTTTTAAGTTCAGGTGGGGCAAGTTTTAGTTTATGTCTGAGAAAGCAGAGTTTACGAAAGGCTGAGGAGCATACGTTTGATGCATGTTTATTCCAGCTAAGGTTTTTCGTTATTGTAACGCCTAGATACTTGTACTCGCTGACTTCGGTCAGAAGGTGAGATGAAATATTGTAAGGAAATGAGAAGGAAGCCTTTTTGTTAGTTATCGTCATGTATACTGTTTTCTCTAAATTTAGCTTCATGTCCCATTTATTACACCATGTATGTATGTTCTGAAGATTGGAGTTTAGTAAAACTTGATCATCTTGGCAAGAAATTTGGTGAAATAAAACGCAGTCATCTGCAAATAATCTAATTTGAACAGGGGTAGTTATAACGTTAATAATGCCATTGATATATATCAAAAAGAGGAGAGGTCCGAGGACGCTTCCCTGTGGGACGCCTGAAGTGACCGTCTTATATGGTGTAAACTAAATTCTTAATTGAGTGTAAAATGTTTTCTGTTTCTAAAAATTATAGGAAAATTGACGGAGAGTGCAATACTGCTGTAAATGTAATTAATATCCATAAAGGCACATAATACTATTCGGAAATTCAAGTGAATGAAATTGGCACAACCTAAGTAGCCCTTGAGTGGGTGCCACCTGAGAGACTATCGCAGCTTCAGTCATTACCAAAACAACCGTAATGCAACAAAAGGACCGCACAGGCCCGAGTGGCTGTTGAAAATTAGGTTGACTATACATTAATGTAAATGGTTCGATCCTGGTTGCGGCGGTTGTATTTTGATGGAGGCGAAATACAAAAATGTCCATGTGCTGAGCGGTGTCTGTGCCCATTAAACAATCTAAGATGGCCTAAAATATATTCGGAGCCCTCCACTACGGCTTTCCTCTATAGCCTGAGTCACTTGGGTACGTTAAAACTCCACAATCTTCATTGTAGCTGTGAAAAGGCTGTTAATAGCGCTGAGGGACTGATTGACAAACAGTTTCATGACATCATACATCTTGGTAATGACAAGAAGACGACGCGCTGCCCCTCCCCCCTCCAAAAAAACTTTTGTATTCGGTATTTGTGTTAGAACCAAGTATTCAGCCATGAACAAATCCTCATGGGTACCGAATGTCAAGTATGGATGGAAGGAGGACATTTTGTTTCTGTTCACGATCTCAAATATGTGCACAGTGATACTATCAATTAATCCTTTAGTTTATGCACAGTTGTGTACAAAGTAAACTCGCAGCTTTTCTTTAGTGTGCTACACCCAGCAATTATTTTTTTCTATGTGTGGTGAATTTAGTTTTCTTCATTTCGCCAACAGGGTGGTTTTTCTATGTACCAATTAGCATATGCAGAAATTTTTGATAAATCAGTGCGAAAAAGTACTTCCTCCTTCATTTTCATGCAATGTTTCACCAGTAATAGTATCAGTTTTTTTATCTCTGAATTTCTGGCGTCTTGTGCTTCTTCGAAAAAGGAAATTGTTTCCACAATCCCGCTGATGTTTATTTGGCAAATCCTACCAGTTCATTCTCACTATTTTTATCCATCGTGGTACATTCCTTTGAAAAATTAACCTCTGCTGTTTTGCATTGGAAAACTAATGCATTGGCTTTCTTAAGGCGTGTACTGTTTAGACGGAAAAATGATCATTTTCAATTGAAATAACGAGCATGCCTGGAAGGGATAAAAGATGTGAGCTATGGCTACCGGGCCCTGAAAATTCTTTGCTCAGCTGTAGTTCGCTGACGGTCGCAGCTGCGGCTTGTCAAAAGCAACACAGTACTTGTTTTCAAAGGTAGTGAATACACTTTCTTGCTGCGCCATCTTGGTGCTGATGTTTTGCAGTGGCAGGTGTCGGGCAGCAGTGTGCCATGTTTGTCTCGTTCCTGCGTTCACCATCTTGCTTTCTGCTGCATTCAGCATTTATGTTGTTTCAGCAAGCCCGCTTTGCTACCTTGGGCCTCTAAAACTTCCACGACAGGCGTTGTTCTGTTGGTGTGAAAAATTGCTCCAAATACAATTTTACGCGACAGTGAACATAGGGTGGCATGTTAGCAGTTTAATTCCTGTACACTCTTTGCGCTTGTGCTCATGTAGTGATTATTCGCATGACTTCAGTTGCATGGAGCGACTATGCAGGCAACCTTAGTTGCTCAACAACATGGAGATCGAACACACATGTAATTGCATCTTGTTGTTTTGCTCAGTGTTTGTGATAAGCAGATTAGAAGGCCCAGTGCCTTGTTGGCCGTAACCTTATTGCAGCACAGCTGAACAAAAGTAGAATGTAGAACACCTGCTTTATGTCTTCACATGCTGCTGCTGCTCAACACCTGTTCCTTAGTGGGAGATTTTGTTTGCAACCTCCCCAACAATATGGTCCCTAGTAGGATAGAGTGTTGCCGCATGTAAGCCTCCCACCTTCTGCCAGATCTGAAAGTCGATCATCTGTACACGCACATGCCTGCTGATGATGACTGCTATGAGGAAGCCATTGTAGCAACCCAAACACATTGCAAATATCAAGGTAGCGAAAACTACATAGAGAAGAGCCGTCAGTACTAGAAATTACATTGAGGCTGTGATCTGGGCGCACAGAACACACACAGCGCTTGTGTTGTGTGTTCCTTTGATTGCCGGGTGTTCTTCCCACACTGTTTTAACAATGAGTCAATGCCTCCTCACTTATATCGCAGCCTTAAGCAGAAAACTAGATATACCAGTTGAGTGAATGCATGAAAACAAGACAACTCAGGTGCAAAGCATTGCAGCAATGATGAGAGCTGTATGATGCTATGGGGTCATGCACTGCTTTCCACAGGAGGCTTTTGAAAGTGTGGAGTGTTCAGATTCATTGAACATCATGTTGGGCTTGTATACCCTGCTTCCTGCACCTGCAAAATCAGGTCGTCTTTTCTGTGGTTAAGTAATGCAAGAGACTGCTTGTTAACCTTCACGACACTCACTTGATTTCAGGGTTGCTACAGTGCAGCGGAAATCCGCCAGCTTTTTCGAGAAAGCTCCCATCTCATCGGCAGGAGAGACTGCCACCTGATTGGAGCATCAGCACTACATGGGTGAGCTTGCTGACAGTGTTTCATTCTTTAGCAAGGTTGTGTCGTTGGCCATTTGGTGATCCACTCTGAAAGAATGCTTTGGCGTGGCAAACAGGGACAAGACAGAGGCGCTTTTTAATGTGTTTTCTTCCGTCGTCTCATCCCTGTTTGCCACACCAGAGCACTCTTTCGAAGTGTTTCATTTCTTTTAAGGGGTCAGTCTACTGAATTTTATCGACCATATTTTTTTTGCGGCAACCGATAGCTCTTCACTCAAATTACCGTTTAGCCAGCTGTGGTGCCAAGAAGTGCGGTAGAACATTTTAAAATAGAATATATTGATGTGGGAACACATCTGTATGAGATGGTAGTCTCATCTGGCAACCATCTGGATTTCCGCCGCGCGGCGACAAACATTGCGGCGCCCGTCGGAGCCGGACCTCTCGCTTCGGACTGAATTCTCGTTGTTGCTGCATTTTTCAGTGCGTTCACTGGCCATAAATGGGGCGCCGGTCTTTCGCTTCGTCTCATCTCACCTATAAGAAAACATATAAGAGATAAATTTGCTTAATTTTAATAATTAGAGTGACGATTCTGCCGCTCCTAGGCTTAAGTAAAGAGTCGGTTTGTTTACAGCAATGGTTCCCGTCCTGAGAACCAGATGGCGCCACTATAGGCTGAGTTTATTTTTGCGTCTCTGCTAGCATACGCTGAACTAAAAGTGGGAATGTGCCTGCGTTTTGCGTACGTGTAGCTATAAATATTCATGTGATTCACAGAAAAAGCGAGCGGTACGCCTTCTACAGTTTATTAGAACAAACATGCGTTTCTCTGACATTGGGGCATACAAACGGTATGTAGTATATTCACTTATGCTTCTGCAAAAAAAAGACTACCACCTTCTTGAACAAAATGAACGGTTGGGGTCGCCACCAAGCATTTTTACGTGACTTTTAATGCCGAAATAAAATATAAATTCCTGCCTAAACCTGGAGCAGTTCCCTCGTTATTGATGTTATAGGGTGCCAACTACCAGAATATGCTATTATTTATACACTCATCTTGGTGAGTAGACTGACCCTTTAAGGGGAGTAGCATGTGCAGTACATATCAGTCAGCATACTCTGCAGTGTCTCAATGCCCAGTTGCACACGAGTTTGGGCTCATGGCAAGTTCTACATTTTCCTTCTTTAAATCATTGGCATTTCCTTGCTAGCATTTAGAATGAAGCAGAAACTGCACATGAGAACAGAAAAGGCAGTTTTCTCCAAAATAGGTGTTGGTTGGTGTTAAATCCAGTGATTTGCATTATACACTTATGGGGTCATATGTCATGAAGATCCATGATGCATAATCTTTAGACCTTAATGGGTTAGCTCTTTGCTTAATGTGCCCATTGAAATCGTTCAATTTGAACACTGGTGCAAAATGGCCCATACTGCGCAGTCCGGGCCGCTTCTGGACAAGTAACTACAGCGAACTTGTTGCAGAACTATACTTCAGAAGACTGGGCTTGAGAAATTACTTTTGAACTTTCCTTGAAACCTGTCAACGTGGACCGATCATGGAGAGCATGGCGTCCAGGGTGACATACTCATCTTGCAACTACCCTGTTCAGCAACGGTTATGTCCTCACAAGTCTGCAATATCGACACTTACCTGAAAAAAAATACATCTATTTGTCTAATTTTAGTTTGGACAAAGGTAGAGGACTGCTCCATCCAGCCTTGAGTACCAACAGGCGCCTGTCTGTAGCTTTTGTTTTCGCGATTGCTGAGGAGATCCACTGCTTTTCGAGCCTCTCTGAAGGTACCGGACATGCTCTAAAAGATTCCTTGCGATCCGCAGTGTAGTGGATTGATATTCTCCACCATGCCCCTAGGTCGACCTTGGCACTGCACTGCAGAGTAGCCCAAAGTGATTCGCGCGACCAGTTAATTTTTTTTTTGGCAAATAATTGTGGCAAAATTTCGAGAAACAGCTTCAAAGTCGGCAGAAGGAAAAAAAAATGTGTTAGATCATCATGATGTTCGTATCTGCAACTCTAGAAGCGGAAAGCACCAAGGCAACTCTGCTATGATGAAGAGAAAGCGTTAAAATGGTAATCTTTGTGACCTGTTGTTCATGTGGTTGTTTGTTTTCTGTTTCTTTGCTTATGTAAAGGCCCTTTCCTCTTCATAAAATACCTAGAACCAAGCTCCTTGCATAAAAGCCATCATAGCTTTGGACAACTTTGGGAGTTAAGGTTTGGAGTGTGTGAACAAGGCAACAAGTTTATGAGGAAGAGGGATGTTTAGGGTCTGGCCGACACCACAGAATTCGCCAGGTGTTCTAACTGCTGCTAAAAATGTCACCTTCAAGGCACAATAGCCATCAGAGTGTTATCTTTTCTGTCTACTGCATGAGCCACATTCGTGCATTTGCAACCTCCTAAAGTTTGCATTTCTAGAAGGAAGAGGGTGGTATTAAGAGGTTTGCCACTCTTGCTTTGCAAAATTTAGTGCTTGCAAACTTTTCTTTCAAGCTGCAAGTTTAGCCGAATTTGAAAAATATTGAGCTCTCAAATATAACCCGTTTACGGCATTCATTTCAACTGCAGAGGATCTACAGAGAAATAAGTGGGGACTCATGGGTCAGCGAATCAGTTTGCAATTTTTTTGTCCAATCGCTTTTTATTGTTTAACACCATGTTCGAGTAGAAAAGGGTGCTCAAGGAAGCTTGAGTAGTTAGAAAAAACTTCAAACTGCTGTGTGCTAATAGTTCAAGGCAATAGGACCAATTGCTCTTGCTGGCCACAAGAGCTTCCAAGTTTAGTGGAGCACATTCCAACTTCTGGCAGTGCTGTTGAATTGGAGGTGTGTTATAAAGGCCACCAAAGACGACTCCATCCAAGGGATACTAGCACTCGCATTTTTTTTTTACCTTTTCTACCTTATAAAAGCTCCATTGTCTATGAAAGGCTTCTGTGTCATTAGAATGGAGTAGCACAGTGATACAAGCAGACTTCAATTTCTCCTCAGTATCGCATTAAAAGGAACCACATGTCAACATCGTGTTTTTCTTAGCTATTTGTTCTATGCACTCCCCTGCCCTCATTTCGTCACACTAATCCTAAGGTGTCGTGTGACATTTTAAAATTTTGATATCGACGTTGCAATTCCTTTGACTCATTACAGGGAGGGCATCAACGAAGGCATTGAGTGGATCACTCAGTGCGTGAAGCGCAACGTCCTCAGGCCGTCACGCAACAGCGAGTCCTTGTGACGTCAACTGTCGCCTCCACCTTTCATTTTTGCTTCATTACTCTCACTGCCTTCCAAGCGGGAAAGGACATTCACAATGGACACATTGCACAGCCATGTGTAGGCGCATGCATGTGTGACAAACGATGAAATAAATCAGGAAGACACTCTGTACAAGTGCTTTGGTTCACCCATCTGCTCAAACTTTGTGTGCCAGAAAATCGGAATGACAGAAGCTACTGCATTGTGCTGGTTCTGGGTGAGCACTAATTCTAGTTTAAGGGGGGACACTGGTCTTAGACCTATTTTCTTTATTTTTAATCCAATCCTAATGAAACTCTACCGCCTTGCTCAGTTTTTTATACTGACTTCAACAATGAAATTACCTTTCTCATAAACTAGTCAGTTCCAAAGATAACTAATTTTATTTAGTCATTCATCAGCACCTCGGTGCAAAAAAAAACTGCTCAATAAAAATACATTTTTAATCCATGGCTACATAGTATGGTGAGTAGAGAGTGCAATAACCAAAACCATTTTTCTATTTCACCCTCATTAGTAATTTTACAGCACTTGGAATATCAATATTTAAGGCGTGAATGTAATGCATCGATAAACTTTGCTAAATTGTAAATTTTTGAAGTGCGACTGAACAAATCTGCTTCGATTATTGCACACACTGTGTCTTCAGCTTCAGTTAGCAAGCAATATGACATCTCTATCTGTCCTAGATGTTAAGATATCGACATACTAAGACAGCTAGATGTCCAAAATTTTCATGCCATTAAATTATTTGCTCCTGCACAAATTCAGCCCACACGATGATCTGAATTCAATATTGTGGTCAAAGTGTTGATTTCTTTAACGAAAAAATTGGCACAGCTGGGGAATAATAGCTGTAGATTCCACAAATGTCATTTTCTGAAAATCGATTTTTTGGTCATTCTTTGGTCTCAAAGACCAGTGTCCCCCCTTAAGTCAGCAGTAGGGACAGCGCTGCATTCAAACTCTCCATGCTGCCACCAAGCTTCAATCCTGCTGAAGCCTCTGAACTTTCTCGAACAGTGGACAATATTTTTTACTGGCTGCAACAGGCTCATGAATGTGGTCGTCTCTAGATGCTTTTCCTTTCTCTCCACTTTCATTCCCTTTCCCACATTTAGGGTTGGCCGCCCAACCCTACCACCTTAACCATCTGGGTATTACGCTGGTGAAAAGAACACCGAGGGAAATCTCCATTTTTTTTTTCAGCAGAAACTAAGATACTCATTCCGGCTGTGCCGATGCTTGTTTCGCCACAACAGCAGCATTTATTGTCGAAAAATTTGTATTTAACTGCGGGGAGTTTTTATCTGAAAACCCTGTTTGAACTCCCAGATGTCAGTAACGAAAAGAACTCTGTGACCACCATTTGAATTCAAATGGTAGCGTAACCTGGCCTCAACATCTGCATAAAACATAGAGTTTCTTACTATTACCTAGAGGGAAAGCTGGCAGCCCGTCTATGGGAGTTTGCATGGCGACCCCTCGAGACCACTTCAGCCACCATGGGCGCTCAAAGCATCATGGGGCGGTGAGCTACTTGTTGCGGAACTGCAACTTTTGGCCAAAAAATAATAAAAAAATAAAGCTGTTTGATAACTACAAACGTCCTAACATTCAATTTCTTGTCTAATGATTGCAACAAACGAGCAGAAAAGCATTTAAGTGCAAAGTTTGCCCAAAATAAGAGACGACTAGCTCTCCTATTAGCCAAGTAGTGAACACTATAAAAACTAATATTTCGTAATTAACAGGCGCGTTTTTAAAAGTAAATATGTTTTCAAAAAAGATGATGTTGCTTAGATACTTTAAGAGGTTTTTAATGGCATTTTGGAAAAGTGAAACCTTTTATTGGCGTCGTGTGTCATTGCGTTTTCACTACTATGGGTTTTGCACACTGCGTTCGCGCGAAAGTCGTCTGCGCACACACGGACAGCGTTTTCGGAATTAAACTTCTTAGTAGTGCCACTCCGTGCTCCCCAAAAACTACGACTGTCTCGCAACAAGTAGCTCACCGCCCCATGATGCTTTGAGCGTCCATGGTGGCTGAAGTGCAGCGCCGCCAGCTTTCCCTCTAGGCAATAGCAAGAAACTCTATGGCATAAAAACTTCGTCGACAGCGCGATTCGCCGACGGAAACTGCCGGTAACAGCAATACCAGTATTTTGCTGTTCTTGGTCTTTTCTAGCCTATAAGAGCCGAGGTTTCAGCAAAAGTAGCATCTTTTGAATTTGAACACCGTAACCTACTCAAGCAGACAAAGTTCAGTTTTTTCTCAGTGTCCCTTTAACTCTTTCCTTAGCTGGTTCAAGTTGTACACTTTAAACGATGGTGCAAAATGGCCCCATCTGCACAGCCACTTCTGGACAACAAACACCATACAGTATGTTGCAAGAGGACTGTGCTTTAAATTTCGGATTTGGTTTCCTTGTCAGCCATATATGGAGGAGTATTCTTAAACTTCCTATGAAGCATGCCAATGCAGAGCGATTGTGGTAACTATGGCACCCAAGATGGCTTCCTCATCTCTCACTGACCCCGCTTAGCAATGGCGGTTATCTCACGATTCCTCAGCATCGGCACTCGACATAATAGATGCGACATCTCTGTGTGAAAGAACGACATCCATTCATGAAATTTTAGTTCGAAGATTGCTGCTCCACCAAGCCCAGACTATCGACAGGTGCCCGCCCGTCTGCAACTTTCATTTTTGCCGTTGCCAAGGAGATTCGCAGCTTTCCCAGCTTCTCTGAAGGTACCATGCCTATTCTGAATGACTCCGTGGCCACCAGGAGACAAAGTTTTATGAAATTTTTATACCGTTAGTAGCTTACATGCCTTACCGCACATGAAGCACGTGATTTTTAGACAGAGAACGATGCTCTGCAATGGAGAGCTGACGTACTGTTGGGTGCAAATGTGGAGTGGTGTACAACACCGGCATTTCAGTGGGACCTGATTGCCGCACTGCGCACTGTCCAGATGGACGAGGTGGTGATCGTTCTCACCCAGAGGTTTATCACTTCACTTGTTTTGATGCATCGTACTCTAGCTTGGCAGCGAGACATGAAACTGCAAGTGTTTTATACCGCTTTTGCACCTGAAAGTACAGTCTAGCCCGGTTATAACGAAGTCTGCGGGAATCGGAAATCACTTCGCTATATCCGCTATTTCGTAATATGCGGACTACGAAAAAAAAAAATGCAAACATCGGCATACCGATTTATTGCCGCTGAAAGAAGTCGTCCAGCGTCCCCTGAACACGTTTCGCGAGTGCGGACTTCAGGATTGCGGATTCCATACCATCCAACTGCGAACCAAAGATCTGGTCAAACTCCGGACTCCCGAGGTACATGGCGGCGTCACGGCGTGCTCTTACCGCTCTACGCTGTGACGCCGTTCAAGGAAGGCGCAACACGAGACCGGCGTGCAATGCGATGCAGTGAAGCAACCTTTCGCTCCGCAGGAGAGCAGACGACGCCACGAAAGGACGCCGTCAGCCGAATTTTGCTCTTATTTTCGCGGAAAAAATCGCCTCAAGGACGCAAAAATGTGTTGATTGGCAGATTATTTTTCGGTTGGTATTAAATCTCTTCGTTATATCCGCTGACGCGCTCTTATTTACTTCGTTAAAACCGGCCCCAAAATGTATTGAAAATGCAAAAATGGGAATGGGAAATTGAAATCCCTTCGTTATAACCGCTACTTCGCTATAAGTGGCTTCGTTATAAACGGGCTAGACTGTACTACAGACCATGTCTTTTCATGCTTTGGAAAAGGAGAGGGTGAAATGCATGACAAGAGACAGTGCAACAGTGTTCGCCGAATCAACTGTTTAATGACATATCAACCCCAATGTGTTCCAGGAAGTTTTACTCCTGTGCCCAACTGGCACGCACAGTGTTTTTGGCTGGGAGAGAGAGAACACAGCTCGAGGAAACAAGTGCAGTAGGCACACGCGTTGCACAACGGCTCTTCTCGTGTAAAAACGGACCATTGTTGTTCCGAGCATGCCTACATCCAGCGCGGCAACGCTTTGCAACGTCCAAGAAGAAGGCAGACAAGAGTAATAAGCAGGGGGGACTGCTAAAACGCACGCACACAAAAAAGAGAAAAAAAAAAGTCATCACGGACATGTTGCACGCAAAGATTGGAAGCAGTCACTCCACAACAGGACTCTTTGTAACACTCATTCAGTCTCTATGCCAGCAATGTTTGCTCGTAAGCAGCACGGGGCACAAATTCGCCCCTTTGACAGCCATTCGTTTTCAAAGTAGACTGTGCACAGAACTTTTACGTCTTAAGGCAGCTGTCCGAAAAAGTAGATTTCTGAGGCATATATCTATTTGTCATTAAATCCCTGAATGCCGTACCACACTGTGGTCCTCGGCACCGAGTTTGTTGTTATTGTTGTTAGCTACTCCATTATTCAGAATAGGCACCAATGAATTAAAAGCTCTTGAATACACATATATACATGCAACAATGCATTGTAAAAGTGCAGCTATTTTTCACAAATTTCAGTCACAACATCATTTTAATTTCCTCCCCAATCCCGAATGGCTGAACGATTTGTGTTACAAACAAAAGGGTTGGAAAATGAGGTAATGCATTGCTGTTCTCTCGAACAATCTCAAAAACGAGGTATTATTACATGCTGCCCAGCTGTGGTTGTTAACTCGTAAAACGGGAATTAAAACACTCGTCCAGTTAGCAAACAAACAAAAAAAAGATTGACATGGCTGAAGGAGTTCCGCCTCTTGAAGCTCAGTTGCCAAGCAGGAAGGAATAAATAATAATAGCTGGACTCAAGACCAGCACCGCAATGTTCGGGGCTTTTCCCACAAGCCTGGAGAGAGACTTTAGCACTCGCACACTCCGTAAGCAACTTCTCCGCCGATGGACGTACAACATCCAGTGACTGTTCTCCTCTTCCGGTGATAATTTTTGCCCCACAGTTTCTTGTGTTCTCCACTTTCGCGCTTTCACTCACACACACACGCATGCATACATAACATACACACAGGCACAGAAGCTTTTTTTTTTTTTTTTCTCGTGCCTTTTAGACATCGGGGGAGGCCTTTTTCTCCCCGCACCTTATCCGACAGTCAGTGCACCGGCTGTTACGATACACGGTACAGAACGCGGAAAGGAACATACGTCAATACCAGCTTGCTTGTTCCCTTTGAAATTTTTGCGTGGAGTCGCAGGCTCTCGCAGCCGGGCTCACAAAAATGCCCAATTTATGCGCATATCCACTTATGCTCATAACAGCTTCGTTTGCGATCGGTAAAAATGTAATAACAATGTTAGTTGAAACATTATTAAGTTTTCATTGCATCTGCCACTGACAATTTCCCGTTAAAAATTCTAGAATCAAGCACGCAGGAACAGAGAAAGGTCTTAATTTCATCACTGCGTATTGTTTCAAAGGAAACAAGTTGGAATTCATTTATCTAGCCATCTCTTGCCATTGCCAGCAGTGACACATGAAAAGGGGGCAAACATTGACAGAGCAGAAACAAATCCATTCAGTGCTCTGAACCTTGATGCCATTGCAACACTTTTGTAAAGAATGAAATCTTTTATATTAAAACCTTGCACTACAGCTAGCATTGTACAAACTCTGATGTGCTTACCACTGGCTCTTATTTAAGTACTGCCACAAATCAGCGGTCGCATCATAGTTAGTTCAAAGTTTGGCTGAATGGTCACCGTTGTTTTTTCCTGGAAACAAAAGTGGGGATGCATTAGCCTGTCGTCTACTTGAAAAGGGGCTACGCACAAACATATGAAAGCCTTCTTCACCATGTGTTTGCCGTGCTTCACATTTCACGAATAACTCTTATAAATAAAACACCGTGAACCTATCACCAGGTATGATAGCACAGTGTAAATTAATGAAAATCATTTAAGTTTTTATACGCATGTTCAAGCTTCAATAAAGTGTATAACATGTCGTGCATGTGTTCACACCGAACTCTGTATTCAGATGGAGAAATTATCTGGATAAAAATGTCCAGCAAACATTTCTGTTTGCAATCAGTGAACATTTTTTTCATTTCTGTTAACGAATGACGACTGTCGGATGGGCAGAGGCAGAGAAAAAACAGCAAAAAAAAAAGGTGGTTGCAAAGGAAAAAAAAAAAACGAGAACAACAACACTAAGGCAGCCATGAGGGTCATGGCACCTTATCGTTCTTCATGAGCAGCTTAACATAATTGCACTGTACAGGCTTTGAAATGGAGAGGACACGCAATGCTTCATCGATGGGGAACCACTTCCGCTTGCGACCTGCACCAACCAAGGTGAGAAAAGGCGTTTAGAAAACTGGCACTGCAAGATGGGCTGATGAGACAGACATAAGGAGCGTGGCTTTGGTAAAATTATCTATTGTCCGTGGTAATGCAAGGCCAAAGGAGCACGATTAGGCATAATAACAGAAGAAACATCACTGCTAAAAAAGAAAAAAATATTGCCGCTTTTAACACTTTTTCGCTTAGCAGCTGTCTGACTACATTAGAAAGAGATGGTGTCGCAATTCGTTCCACATACATTACCTTTTGAGCCCGAGTTGACCAACAGCCCCAACTAGATTTATTCTGGACGAATGACACGGCTACCATCAGCACACTTGGTTAAGATCCACTACTAAGTGTCACTGTCGAAATCTCGATACAAGCCAGTTGTGCAGGCAGAGAAACATTTGTGCCTGCGACAACGAGATATCAAGTTTTCAGAACTTGCGGATGAATTACTAATTGCCTGGCAGCTCTACTTGCTGCCAGCAAAGCATTAAAGGGATACTGAAGCAAAATCTTAAAATTGAACAAAAACACTGCAAATAAATTCTCGGAATGTGATTACACCGAAATCTAGTCGTCACTGCGCATATTTTTCAGCGGATGGTTTTATTTTCGATGTTTCATGAGCGCGCGCCATGCCCTCCCGCTCGGCGCGAGGTGGAAAGCGTGACGTCATGGCACCCTCCCGCGGCGACAAATATGGCGGCGCCCTTCGATGCATGAAACCTCGCTTCGGACTGGTTGCGTTGTTGTTACTGGCTTCTTCAGCGCGTTCACTGGCCATAAATGGGCCACCAGTCTTTCGCTTCATCTCCTGTTGCACAGAAGAAAACTTACGAGTAATAAATTTGCTTTATTTTTTATTTAGAGTGACGATTCTGCCCCCTTTAGGCTAAGAGGGGTGTCGGTTTGTTGATAACAATGCTTCCCCTCCTAACCACCAGATGGCGCCACTAGTCTGAACATCGTCGTGCTTCTGTTTTAAAAGCGAGAATGCTAGAAATGGCACTAGGTCCGGAAAAAGTACCTGCATTTAGCGGACGTAAGCGTGCATCCGGTTATGGTATGTAGACAGCATCGATTAACATTTTGATATATCTGTGTATGCCGTGAGCAGGCGACAGACATGGAAAAGCCGCGAGTAGCAATGACAATCGTGCTTCTGCGGGAACGGTGGGCGCGCAGGTGTTGTGACGTCTAGTCGCAGCTTCCACAGGCGGCCACCAGGTGCAACGATACGGGAATAAATCGCGAAATAAAGCGTGTTATCCGCCTTTTTCGCTAAAATGCTTGTCATATTCATCAATTTTAGCAGTAAAGCTCTTGTTTACATGCAAAAGAGCAGCTCCAAAAGTTTGGTTCAGTATCCCTTTAAAGCCAGTAAGAAATGATTTGCATTTCACTCCTATGCTCATGCGCATGGCTTCGGTTGGTAAAGCTTCTACCTCCTAAAGGCAGCAAGAAACCTCCACAATCATGCAGACACATTTGCAAGGCTGCTTTCTGATTTCCCTCCGTCTCACAGCTGTTACAAGAGCTAATCTCACTTCAGCAAGTCCTCGCATGGCACGTGCCAGTCTTTGTAGCCTCGACCATAAAATACACTGCTCACCTATGTTCTTGGAGTCCTCCCACTCCTCAAGCTCTTCTGTGACTTCCAAAATAAATACCATCGTGCGGTGTTTCCTCTCAAGGTTCTGCAACAAGGCACAAAAAGAAAAAAAAAAAGAAGGCACTCAACGTTTTCATGTGGGAACAGATGTCTTCTGGTGGCTGTCGAGCAACCACCGCACTTTGTTAGTGACACAGAAGGAAAGAGAGCAGCTAAAAGCAGCTGCACTCCATTTCACAGATATCAGGCAATGCTGCCAAAGCTGGTGCGCCTGTTCACGCAGGCTAAGTCCGCAGCCAAAAAGTAGTTTGTCATACAACCAAAGCGAACACATTTTCATCCTGCGACTCAAGATTTCGGGAAGTAAGAATGACATGTGGCAGTATGATACACGGCTGGCAAGGCGAATCGCTCAGACTCCATCTGCGCCTAAAAAGTAGTTCACACTCGGTGAAAATTGTAGCCAGAGGTCCCGAACACTTAGCACCTCGCAGCTTCAACTGTGATTTTCAATGCTACCACTTCGTTTTATACCGCTCTTTGTTTTCGCCCAAACACTGATTGAGGCTTCAAGAAGAACGAATGATATGTGGCGGATTAACACCGTTTCGTGGACGCACTCCTTCCGCAGTCTCTGCTGCGTTGCCTGCTATGTATGAAATCCAGTACAGGCAGGGTACTTAACACATGACTTGGAGAAGGCAGCTAGACAAGAGTGATAACAATTTATAAGAGCGCTGTCAACGTTCATTTGTAGTCACTAAGGTGACTGTGTCCTCTGGACTTTGGCACGAAGACGGTGCAAGCATTTTCTGTGACACGCGTTGCTCAAATAAACATAACACATTTATTGGCAAGTGTACGCTTCGTCGAAATTCGAGAAATGGCAGGTAGTATATGCAAGTACCTGATGCTCTTGGCTTTGGTAATGGAATATTTCTTCTGTTTGCAAGTACGAACTTGAATGTAATGTCAAACATTTGTAGGTGAATCCAAAGGTGGAGATAAGTATTTAAGGCAAAGCTACTTAAATCTTTTGTCTACTACTCAGCTGCTTTACTAAGATTTCCAAAACATACTAAGTCCAACTCATTTCCTTGAAGTAATATATACATTAGCTTGTACACTAGCGATTAATCAATGGCAGCACCACAAATTATCTGGTGCATGCTGTGATGCATGGGAGCTTTGAAGAAGAATTCCAATGCTCTCCTAGCATTTTTTTTAGCCTAGTTACATACTCCGCATCAGAAGATAATTTAACACTCCACACATTAAGTGAATAGCATCACAGAATCACAACTGAGGACGAACTTAGCTTGGCATGGTATACGTGATCAGTAAGATGTTAAATCTCGTAATTCAGGTACACCCGCAGCGTAATACACAAATACTATAAAGCAGTGGAACCACAATGATTCGTTAAATTTTAGCTTGAACACCAGTACGTCACGAAGCAGGCCTAATATTTTGTCAAATTAGAACTCAGGTTTTCATCAAAATTCCCAGCATATTTTTTTTCCTCCGACAAACACTACAGAGCTTTCAGATAGCTGGAAAATCACTCGGCAACTGCAGGTCACGGGAATGTGTAGATAGCCAATACCCAGAACAGAAACTTGATGATTTCAAAGTGTCAATTCTGGAAGTGGTAGACAACTCTGCCCGGTGTGATATGGCATGCGCTCCTCTATCCAAACTCTTCAAGAGGCACAAGTTTCAAATATATAACGCAACTTTGCAACTGTTATACGGCTTCCAGAAACTTTCTAACGTCTTTTAGTGCGTTCTTCCAGTACTAACACAAATTAAAGTACTTTTTCCTTTAGCTATATCCTCATCTGTTGAATTAGCTAAAAGGTTTGGTTTGGTTTATGGGGTTTAACGTCCCAAAGCAACTCAGGCTATGAGAGACGCCGTAGTGGAGGGCTCCGGAAATTTCGACCACCTGGGGTTCTTTAACGTGCACTGACATCGCATAGTACACGGGCCTCGAATTTCTCCTCCAAAGAAATTCAACCGCCGCGGCCGGGATCGAACCCGCGTCTTTCGGGACAGCAGCCGAGCACCATAGCCACTGAGCCACCGCGGCGGCCAATTAGCTAAAAGGAGAGATTGACACATGGTAATAATCCAAACTCTTCAAGAGGCACAAGTTTCAAATATATAACGCAACTTTGCAACTGTTATATGGCTTCCAGAAATTTTCTAACATCTTTTATTGCGTTCTTCCAGTACTAACACAAATTAAAGTACTTTTTCCTTTAGCTATATCCTCATCTGTTGAATTAGCTAAAAGGAGAGGTTGACACATGGTAACAATTTTTTTTTTTTCATTCTCTCATGAGAAGGGTTAAAGCACCCCCAAATAATTAACACTGCTCCTACATTAGCCAATTACTCTGCTCAAATATCTTTGATTGCACAAGCCCTTCAGTGCAATTCAACACTACTGAAGTTTCTGAATAGCTACAGCAGTATTAAAACTGAAGCAGTTATAATTCATTCGTATCGCGATAATATTTCACTCTGGAACGATATCTGGGTCAATTTTTGCTGGGGCTTGGAACAAGGGACGGTCATCTGCACACTAAACACATGCCAGCTGCTGATAAGACAACAGCAGCTTCCAAAGGTGCTGAGTGGGAGCCTGCAACTGCACGGGGAGCACATTCATGTGCAGCGATCGCGACGACCTGCCGCGAGCACTCAGCAACAACCTTGACACTGAGACGATAGACGACAAGTGCGCAGGTGCTCACTTTAGCATTATTCGGAAATGTGGAGAGTAAGATAATTGTATTGTATTGTAAAGCATTGTACTTCTTCAGGGATACAAAAGAAACCATTTGCCTGCCTCAGCAATGATTACGAACTGTACTGACGTTGGGTATGCAATCATTTTGTGGCAGTCCACACAGCCCCATATTTTTTTTTTCTCCATCCCTGATAAGCTTCATCAATGCAAAAACACACAGTGTAGGCCACACTAAGCATGGCAGCTCTTTTTTTTTGTTTGTTTGTTTCAGGACTGCAGGGTGTGAAAGGAAAAGAAGCTAAGCACTTGCAAGACTCCTTTGCGTCGTGTCTAGGACATAGGATACTGTTTTCTTTTTTCTCAGTAGACATGTCCTTCTTGTACCAAGGCTATGAGCACAGCATCGCTACTTGAGCGCCATGCCTTTCTGGCCACAGATTATCAATCTCAGGACAAGCGTTACGATCCCGACAAGTTCAATTTCCACGCTCAAGGATAGCTTCTCCTGTTTCACATTGTGAGTTGTGGGGTTTTAACATCTCGAACTGATGCACAGACTATGAGAGACGCCATAGAAGAGGGCTCCAGATAACTTTAGACCACCTGCGGTGCTTTAACGAGTGCTGACACCGCAAAGCACATGGGCATTTTTTGCGTTACGCTTTTGTCAAAATGCGGCCGCCGCTGCGAAGTTGAGCCCCCATCCTCTGGCTCAGTAGCCAAGCGTCCTAACCACTGAGCCACCGCAGTGGGGTCTCCTCCAACCTGACTTGTGGCCGGGCTACTCATGCTGCCATTATTTAGAATGCAAATAATTTAAAAGATTTTGCAAATAATGCAGTGAACAATAACAAACAGGCACAGCACTGTCATGTCAGGTAAAATTTCAATTCGAAATAAAAGCTGGGTCACTTTTGCTCACGCATGCCTGCGTTCAGGCTTATAAATACCCGAAGAAAATCAGAACACCTCTAAATATTTAAGCAAACTTCAGTACAAAACTGTTTCTCTGAAGAAGGAAAGAGGTTGAGAATGAAACAATTTGGATGTGCTACCATCACAATTATGTATAAAATACACCACAGCTAAACACAAGCAAGAACTCCTAAAACATTACGTTACCCCCAACATAGAAAGACCATGCTACCACGCTTGTGTCTAAGCTTAGTCTATGTCTACCGAACTGTTCACACTGCTTGAAATGACACATTCAAATCACATACCACAAGGCACGTAGCAAACACTGAAGTTCCGCAAAAGCTTCAAAACTCCAAACCACATTCACCCAGAGCACACAAACATAGACAACATGTCCACCACATTAAAACAATGCCATGCTTTTTGTCTTCCATTCCCCTGGCCATGACCTGACCATAATCTGAGCAGAACCTGACCAGTACCAAACCTTTGTTCACTGACCATAACCGGAAGCGTTTGACAGACAATATAACAGAAAGACTGATAGACGCCAAATTTTGGTTGCACATTTTCTTGTCTGAAATGATGAATAAGACATTAGAACACACAGATCACATCCAACACCTAAATAAGTTAACTGAATTTTTTCTTTCAAGCTGCTTCGGCTTTAGTTCTAATAACCAAACGATGGATGGGACCATGGAAAGTCAGTAAATGAAATGAAAATTGAAAAAAAAATTAAAACATCAAAGCAGCGACTATATCGCAGGTTTTTCATACTTCAAATGGCCTACACTGAGCTTGCACATCACAGCTGTCATTTGGCTGCTGAAAATGAAGCCCAAACAGCATGACAAAAGAAATTCAATTATATATTATTAAGTGGTCAAAGGTAAATATCAAATGGCGATCTATGTGTACTTATGCCTCACGCATGATTACAAAAAAGAAAACATGCATCCAAAATACTGATGTCTATACTCCACTAAAGAATGGACTGCACAGAGAGCAAGGGACAGAGCAGCGGACCACGGACAAAGATGAGAAAGGATTTTGCTAAACAGACTAGCAATTTTGTTGCAGATGCTACTTTTGAAGCAAACAAAAAAAATTCGGCCACAAGGGGCCGTGCTTTCAAGACAGAAAATGCAAAGCTTCCAAATGCAGCTTCCAATCCAGCACCAAATGCACGGCGGCTCTCATCAAAACTGCTCCAGCCATTCTATGCAGATCCACTCACTAGGTGTTTCGCGTCTGGGGACTTCGTGCCGAAGGTACTGCCTGTCAGCAACACTCTCTGCTTGCATTCCTGTGCAAAACAAAAACAGTGCCCGTGTCTCAAGCTGCGCACTTCTTGCTATACAAAAATGTTCTGCTAATGTTGCACGCGGCAACAGCAGCAGCTTCCCCACTACACAAATAAGCACACCACCATGGGTACAAATAGCACTGGCAGAAGACAATGATTTCCACTCGCATAATGTCATTTTTTTTTATTGCGAAAGCAATACTACGCCAGGTCTAACCGCTCGTCGCGTGGTCCGTGGACCCCCCTGCTGCCCTCCGAGTTGCCTAGCAACCCGGGTAGCTACTCGGGTAAGCTCGGGTAGTAAATCGGGTATGCTCGGGTAGTAACTCGGGTAAGTTCGGACGAGCGTCGTGCCATCTGCGCGAGAGGTTGCTCGGGAAGAGCAACATGGGTCGCAAAATCACGACGGGTGGCTGGGATAGAAACAGCCACCTGCCAGTGCAGTGGCGCATCGCTTAACCGCTGCGCTGGTAGTGGTATATGAGGACTCACCGCCAGCTATGAATGTTAAGTTGGAATTACCGGTTCAGCATACATGGGCATTAACCCACTAAAGATATCATGCCACATCCCTAAGGCGGAGTTCAAGTTCCCCCTCCAATTGAAGAATGAACACCTGCTTTCACAGGTCTACTCGGTCTAACAACGTTAAACCCCAATCAATTTTTTCAAAGACTGCTGCACTAAATTGCTATTATGTTTTTAATGCATGTCCAGCCCTGGAAAACAGTCCACATGTGCTGCAGAGCTGAAAATTTACTTCAGCACAAACCCAGAACATCCCTAAGCCCTATAGAAAACTAGTATACTGTTGATTGAGTTTAGGACTAATATTTAGGATAGAAAAAAAAAAAAAATTAACCCAGGCTTAGCACTACAGTCATCTCTGCAAGCACTAACCTTAACAACAAAAACTACCTAAAGAGTAAATGCAGTTATAGAGCTGCACTGGCAAGCGATCAAACAGTTTTAAATTTGCTAGTGATTTGTTGAATGTGCCCGAGTATTTGTGCACAGTTATATTGCTATGATGCATTCATAAATTTTTAACTTTGCTAATTTAGACCATGCAGCAAGCATGTTTTTCTTAATATAGAGCAACCCCCTTTTTTTTTTGCATTTCTGCTATGTACTGACAATTCGCAACTATTATTCAACGTTTTTGTTGCTTTGGTTAAAACACACGTGCAGAAACAAAGAGCGGAGGTGATGGAGCACCACATTGGAAGAAAGCCCCTTATCAGATACTCGGAGCTAATAGCTTAGAAGATAATACTTGCTAACAGACATCACCATCCTCAAACGAGGCCACATGGAGCATTGCTGAAGACAGTATTACAAAGCCAGCAATGAATGCACAGAATGGACAATACAGTCAAAGCTAATGTGTAGTTCCCTAACTCAAACTATCGCACGATAAAGTCAGGGCAAGCTGTGTTGCATGCAAGCTGATATATCTTCTGAAGAAGATATATCGCTAGGAACACTATCGGTGCTGATGTACTTGCCAACTGAAAACTTAACACAAATGCTTGCGAGCATAGCTTGGAGTGACATTAGCAGCATGGAACATTGGGCGCTGGTTCCAATATCATGCTAGGGTGGCTGCAAGGCAACCGCTACCATTAGCTGCCATAAACGCACTGTGCAGCATGGCCTCAGACCTAGCAGCCAATTCTCCATGGCGCTTATGTCAGTGGAAGCCATGCGCTTAAGCATATGTGTTAAGTTTGTGGGTGGCAGTGGTATAAGACTGCCCACTGGTCATCAGCAAAAGCCACAAGGAAGATGGAAGAAGTTTTGCTCCTTTTAGGGCGAAAGCAGCCGCCAGATCAGCAGGAGCAGTTAGACGAAACACAAAAGCATCTAACAGAAGTCACCGTGCTATGCTAACATGTCACACCTATGACAACCAGCTGAAGCAAGCGCTGGCGCTGTTTTGCCAATTCTTGGTACTATTTGCCCCAAATGCTACCGCTACAGAGACAGAAATGTTTATAGTTTCAGACAGATAACTGCACCGCAACTTTATGCAAACCTTTTAAGGGGCGCTGACAGAATATATCAAAGGCAAACTACCTGTGCGGTTGGTCTTCTAAAGTACACATGTATGCACCTAGTATAATGCCTTAACAGTGAACACTGCTTTAAGCAACAAACCATAAAATTATAACACAATGTGGCCGACTGGCATGGCAGAGAAAGTGGCAGAGCAGATACTGGCATTGATATTAGTGCTGTACATGTGCCACTGCCACTCAGTCATCATATCTCTCACATGAACTTGACTCCCCACGTACTCATTTTTGTTAATAGCTACGGTGCTCCTTCCATTGCACCTCGTTCAACATTATGCCCAATTTTGGTGGCTTCTGTGACATATTGCCTAAGCACTGTACCGTACCAAACTCCAGCTCAACCCAACAACTTAAACTAGCCGCCCAGACCTGTGACGCACATTAAAGTTTTCTTCTTTCACCTTCTCTCCTCACATCGGTTCCCCAGGATTGATAGTTCCAAAAGTGTATGTTCATTCGCCAGCTGCACACAGTGTGTGCGGCAACTGCTAAAAGTCCGAAAAAAAAAATTAATTTCTTTGTGTTCAAGGCATATTGCTTGAGATTAAATGGCGCACTGTGCAATCAGCACAATGACAATTAGCCTGAATACATCACCTATTCCAGGATGCCTGGAAAGATGCCGATGAAATTAAATTTTCTCGCTAATACTGCCTTTCATAAACTTTTTGACTGCGGGCGTACAGTCATGAGCAATATGAAAGGGAACTTCTTTCATAAAATTTGCAAATTTTCTGGTTATTTCTCCACTAAAAATTCGGTCATGATCCACTGAGGTGGCTCAGTGGTTAAGGCGCTCGTCTACCGAGCCGGAGTACCCGGGTTCGGACCCGGCCGCGGCGGCCGCGTTTAGATCGAGGCGGAACGCAAAGGCGCCCATGTGCTTTGCGATGCACGTTAAAGTTCCCCAGGTGGTCGAAATTATCCCTGAGACCTCCACTACAGCACTTCTTTATCTCCTTCTTCTTTCACACCCACCTTCCTCTCTTCCCTTAGGGCGCAGTTCAGGTGTCCACCGAGATATGTGAGACAGATACTGCGCAATTTCCTTTCCTCCAAAATCAATTCACAAATTTTACTTTCAGATATTATGCAGCGAAAGGAAAACTAGCTAGAAAACAGAAGAAACTATGCTTTTCACGCATAATTATGGAGCAACCAATAAATAAATTCCAAAACTATGTTCCCTTTCATTTTACTCACGACTGTACATGCCACGCGACATGGGCACGCACACAAGTTTGCTTTTCACTGCTAGGCTAAAGACCGTCATGCAGTCGCATTCTCCCCATCCATTTCCTCCGGCAGGCAATACACTACGGGGGTACGTTAGCGGCAGTGGCAGTGCTAAAAAATCAAGGTGGTGGTGAGGGGGAGAGCAAGCAGGGGGTGAACTTAGAAGGAGGAGGCAGTAGTACCTCGAAGGTGCCGAGGCACCGTCCGAGCCTCCCCCGCACGCCGCCCTCCTCCATGACCTCGCGCATGGCCGCCGCACTGGGCTCCTCGTTGGGCTCCAGGCCGCCGCCCGGCACGATCCACCGGTCGGGCGCGCTGCTGCTGGACACCAGCAGGATCTGAGGAGAACAAAAGGGGAGGGTAAATGCTATGCGTCCGCAGTGCTCAGCTCATGCAGCGCCATCTGTCGCAACACAATGACGCTTGGCCTCGCCACATATATTACATCGTCGTTAGGCTTAATAACGGTGAAGGCCACGAAATCACTTTCTGCGAAGCAGGAGCAGACGAAGCAGCTTTCCCACGCACGTATATATTGTTTCGGTCACGCGACGAAGGGTTAATAATACGGCGAAAACGCCCCACAGCAGTAGTCGTTTTCAGGAAGGAGCATCGCCACGAGGCTTAAGAGCCAGCGAGGTCAAAGGTGTAGGACAGCAACAGAAGCGCACAAAAAAAAATTCGCTGTGGCTTAGCTTGGTTAAGCCCGGTAATTGCGAAAGCAATATCCGTACCTACGCCATGGTACAGCTGGTAGTGTAGCTGGTGGTGGTGCTTGTGGTTAGACTTGGGGTGGTGCATCGGTTATACAATCCAATCCAATGCAATGCAATCAAATCCAAACCAATGCAATCCAATCAAATCCAATATAATCCAAATCAATCAAATGCAATCTAATCCAATCCAATGCAATCCACTCCATTCCACTCCAATGTAATGTAATCCAAATCAATCCAATTCAATACAATCCAATGAAATCCAATCCAATGCAATCCAATCCACTCGAATACAATTCAATGTAATCCAATGTAATGTAATCTAATCTAATCCAGTCTAATCTAATCCAATCTAATGCAATCAAGGTCAAATGAAGGTCAATGGTGGTCACCGCCGCGGCACGATGGTTGGTGGTCACCGGCCGCGGCACGCAAAGCCGTGAAAGTGCAAGTAGTAATGCTTTCGCAATAAAAATGGAGAAGACACTTATGCTCCCCGTTAAAGAGTGATGATGATGATGGTGGATTTTTATAGCCCAAGGACATCTGTGCCAAAGAGCGCCATGACACTTTTGTACTTTTGTCTTCTCAAGGTGGGGGTCAGAGACCCATTTCCCGTGCATTTCCCCCTAAATAAGCCGAGCAACAAGCAGGGGGAAGCTTGTACCCATTGTATCACCGGTGGTTACTCGGCGGCACTGGGGATCGAACCCCGCACCTCCCGCATGCGAGGCGGATGCTCAAACGAACAGGCCACCGCTGCGGTGCTCCGCCTTAAAGAGTATGACGCGATAGCGTAGTGGGTTAATTCCCATATATGCAGAAGACCATTCTCTCTACTTCACATTCGTAGATCCCCTGGGAGTCCTGGTACCACTCCTTCCGCTGTGGTGCAGCGGTTAAGCGATGCGCCACTGCCCTGCGAAGGCAGGTGCTCCCAGCGGTGGGCCTCTTGTAGCCCAGGTTGATCTTCCTGAGTGACCAATCAATTTAACTGCCACATGCCATGGTGAGCAGTCTGCTCACAGGATGACGACGACGGCGCAAGGTCACGTGACCTTGGGGCACTGCGGAAGCGGGTCCTAGGCAACAAAAACTTTGTTTCTCCGCAACAGCCAGGGAATACGTATAGGAGCCGATTTTTTTCAAGCCTAAACTACCGCGTGAATTCCACCCGCCTTTCCACGAACCCCTGTAAAGAGTAATACAGCGACAGCTGTATATTAGCAACTTTCTGCTGTGTACACGCGGTCGCGCAGTGGTTGTAAACCGCCAACGGAGAATGTTGACCACGTAGGCCTTCACGAACTCCAGCAGCTGTGTTCTCCGGCGCCTGAGACGTCCTGCAAACGTCTAACAAACAGAGCTTCCAGTGCTACATATTTGCAGAATTAGCCCCACATCACAACTCGGGGGCGTTATTACTTTATGACGGTGAAGATTATTATCTTGCATAGCCGACAATCCAGGATCTAGACAGGAAAGAACTTAGTTACAATGCAAAATAAGCCTCTCAGCATCTAGCGGCACGCTATTCCGGGTACGGAAGGTCAGCAACGGGACAACAGGGAAACGAGCAAATAAAAAAAACCGCGTGAACAGGCAGAGCAAAATTAATTATCAGCACTAATTACATCCACGGCCAACTATCCCTAATCGCAGCTTTACTATAGCCTTGGTTTTTTACGCATTTGCTTTGGAGCCAAAAACATATGCGGAATGCTGCTTTATCATGTCGCACTTGAACACACCACGAAGAGGTGTGTTCCTTTAATTTTTCCGTGTATAAAGCATTTTAACCAATTCTAGCAGCATCGTCGGACCGGCAGGCTCCCGCAGAAGAAGTTGTAGGCCTCAACTGTCTAAATAAGTCATTGACCCTATAGGCACTTTCGCACGCCAACTTCTGAGCCCACTGCGCTCTGCATGTCGATGCAGAATTGCGTGCACTGAAACCATCTCACCACAGTCCCTGAACAATATTCGAGCGCGCTCTGGCAAATAGCGTTAGTTCGCGCTTCATGCTAAACTGGCTAGATTCCAAACTGTCGCATATCTGCAAACACCAGTCGAGATTTGCTACCTTTCGAACTTCATATCAAGCAATGCTGTATAGTTTAGACCGGGACGCATGCGCGCTATGTTGCTTCTTGATTTGGTTGTCTGTTTGTTTGTTTGATATTTGTCAAAAGATGATGCGTCTTATCATTTGCTTCTTGAATATGTACTCACTTTTTAGCCTTTTGTCTCTGTTTTCGTGTGCCAAATATTCTAACCTATCATTTACGCCTCTTTATGGCCATTTTTAGCGTTTGTATAAGCGAAGATAGAATTCAGTTCAAAATGCTTATGACCAGGCCTACTTGAAGTTTGTTGCTTTCAACGTGTAATGTGTCCCTTTCCTGCAACGGCCTCAAATGTGAGGCTAGCAGTATGTTCAAATAAATAAATAAATAAATAAATAAATAAATAAATAAATAAATAAATAAATAAATAAATAAATAAATAAACTTTTGAGTGCAATTTACAGTCTCTTGTCCCCAAACCTCTCACACCTCCAACGTAGCTTCAGAGCTCACTGTGTTCAACACGTGGGACAACAGCTAAATAACTTTTATAACATCCCAACTGTGCCTATTCCACAAGGTTTCATACGGGCTGTTACAGTCACAACGGCTGCAGAGAGGCCTTGCATTGCACCAATCCTGGGCCATCCGCGCCATTAGCGGTATATTTCTGCAGTACAAATTAGGCGCCTCGATCTACAGCGGTGTCAACAATGAATTAGCATGCGGGCGACAAGGCTAAAACTTTTAATAAAAGTTTACCGCATCGCGAGAAAGCAGACCGCACACATCTGAGGTGACACGCGCGATTTCAAAGGCAGCTATAGCTCGCGGCGGTTCGGCATATTATTCGTGCCAACCCAAGCACTCCCAAGATAGCACGATGTTGGGCGAGTTGGCAATGCACGCCTGAGAAGAAACTGCGCAACAGAGACACACAAAGGGGAGCAAGACAGGCGCAGGTCTCAGCCATTTATCACGAAGGAAGACAAACTCTGCCTACCGTGACTGTGTTGCACGGTACATTCAAAACAGGGTTCAGAATATTGCCCTATACGGGCCGGTGTTTTTGTTTTGATGGATTTCTACGCACGCTGGAATCACATAAATGTGTATGTAAATGCGCGAGCGGAGTAGTTGTTAAAACAGCTACGCAACAATACCACATCGTTCGAGCTCTACACCGACAAGCAGACATGGAGTTAAGCTCACCGAGTCAATTTATAGACGGGGTCTCGTTTCCTGCGCCTGTCAAGCCAATCAAAACCTCTTTAATAAAATAATAAAAACAGCAAAGGTCAACGCCCCCGTTTTCCCCCGACGACCGGTGCTTATATATACACACACAACCTACAGAAACTATAGAACAGCGGGCTCACTAAGACGCACGAGATGCGCAAAATGCAAGAGGGACAGCGCCCATGTAACAATCGGTTGAGCTAAAGCTCGAGTGTCCCTATTCCCCCGTTTTCTTTTTTTTCTTTATAGACATAGCTCGAAACCATGTCTCGCTAGAAACAGATCATGGTCTTGAATCGAAAAGAAAACAATAGACTAATAACAGATCAAACCTAGGCGAGCACGCAACGCCAACCACAACATGCGACCACCACCGCCCACCGGCAACGCAAAAACAACGGCATGCACAGCGCTTTCTTTCTTTTTTTTTTTTTTCAGATCACCACGCTGACAGCGTGGCCTCCGAGATCAACAGCCAGCGCGCTGCCGGAGCCGATCGCGGAGGCCACGCCCAGAGAGAAACGCGTCCTTGCGCTGCTTCCGCGGCTCGCTGCGACACAACACTGCCCCCGTGCACAGCGTCGACCGGCTTGCAAGCGACCGGATACACTGTTTTTTCTCTGCCGGGCGGCGGCGTTCGCCGTTAATCGCCCACGCCGGCTGGAAGCGGACACAGCTAAAACACAAAGCCACTCTCGCCGTCGCCGTCAATCGATGACCGCGGCGGCGAGACGGCGCGCCGGGGAAAAAAAAAAAAGAAAAAAGCTGCATACGCGCGGCGTCGGCGACTCCGCTCCATGCAGCCGCGCGCGGAAACGCACGAACGCGCATGCAGATTAACAGTGTAGTACGCGCCCGCGCGCCGAGTCGACGCCACCTGTACCAGGTAGCGGTGGTGGCGTACGTCCCCACCAGCACTGCGTCGATGATATTTCCTCGTACGGGGACGACGGCGCATATCCGACCATGCAGTGTATGTCTCGGGTCTTTTTAAAATTGTGCCGCGCGTGGCAGCGATGCGAAACCACACAGCGGAGTGCGCGACGATACACGAGCCATTTTTCATAACCACTGTACTGGTTTCGAAGAGCTAAACTAAAAATAAAAATTGGTTATTTTTCCCGCGCCGGCCCGGGAAAGGGTGAATGAAGGAGTGAAAGAAAGAGAGAGATGAACCGGCACGCCTGACTGATTTCGACCGCCCGGGGTTCTTTAACGTGCACCGGCATCGCACAGCACACGGTTGTCCTTGCATTTCGCCTCCACTGAACCACATAACCGCGCGCCCGCCAAATGTCTGTGTCGCGTGCGTGTGTCGCGTGCGTGCGTGCGTGCGTGTGTGTTGCGTGCTTGTTGAGCATGGAGCAAGCGCGGATGCTTTACTAACTTCACTCGGCACTTCAGCTACGAAACTTCGGTTTGAAACACGGCCCTGCGAAGATTTTTTCTGGGTCTAGCAGACGTATAGGCGTCCCCAATGCTTGCAAAACAAAACCACAGTGCCCAATATCAAGCAGAGCGTCTCCGGGTGAACAGTTTGTTTGACTACCTGTAGGGTGCGCGACAATAGAAGATGTCAAATTTTGGACCAAACTGTGAACCGCTTCTCGCAAATTGTACTCAGCGGTGCCCACGTAGTGGCTTCAAACCCTCTCTCTGCGCTTTTACAGCCAAAACTGACGAAAGCACCACAAAAGCTGTCTACCGAATGCTGTAGCCTTTGCTGCCACAATGAATCCCCTCATTTTCATGTTATAGCTCGGAACACGACGCAGCAATACTGCCGTATTTCACCGACAAGACTGCGATGGGGCACGGCTACCTACAATCACGGTACATACACTGAGGACGGTAGCGCGTCCCGGAAATGGAGCGGCGTTCACCGCCCCTGACACACGCTTGCACGTACTCTGTCTATGCGTGTCAGAAAGGCCCTGGCGGCATCGCGCAAAGGACCTTGGTGGGACGTGGTGAAAACATAGCAGGCGCGCTGAGGCCCCGCCAACATTACTTATTAACCAATACGGCCTACAGCCTCTCCAGCCTATACAGCCATGTACAAGTTCCATCCCTCAATAGCACTGACCTTTGCAGCATACTGGGACTATGGGCACGTGCCACTCAACGGTGGACACCAAGCCTCAATACAAAGCTTTAGCACAGCGTATACCACCAATGCGCATGCGCAAATGACCTCGGCGGGACAGCTGCGGGAGCACAGAAAGTCACTCGAAAAAACTTTTCCAGCAACACGATATACGCACATGCCTCAAGGCAACTTGCGCACGCGCATTGGTGGTATACGGAGTGCTAAAACTTTCTAATGAGAAATATCATCAATAGCAGCCCAATTACTCCCACTGCAGGTCAAAGACCTCTTCCGCCCCTCCAATGATCCTCGTCCTGTGCCAGCTACGGCCACCTTATTCCCGCAAAAATCTCAGCGGCCTAACCGACTTTGCCGCCCCCTGCCAGGCTATAGCCTTCTCTTGGAATCCAGTCCGTTGCCCTTAGCGACCTTCGGTTATCTTGCCTTATCATCACATGGCCTGCACAATATCTTCTTAATTTCAACTAAGGACTTGGTTCGTCTGTATCGCTTTTCTGCTCGCCGCCGAAGAGCACGCAGACGTTCTAGTTCAATATCGAAATCACTGCGTATTCTTGAGGACGTGATGTGACTTCTCGCAACGTTCATAGCATTAGCTATAGACCAGATTCTTTTACCCTCACACGCAGGCTGCTGGCGCGCTCCTACTCTCGACACCAGCCGCCATCTATCGGCGCGCGCGGCACGATGGACTGCGGGTCGCGCCGGCGCCGCGCGTAGAATGCATGTTTACGTGTTCGCTTCTGTCGTTGTAGTGCTTCATCATAACGTATGAGGGTGTGTGCTGTGCGTCACTACTCATATTTTCCATCTACCAGACAGTACTGCGGTTATCTTGCGCGCAGTTAGGCGTTAACGTAACATCTCCGAGTTTTTTTTTTTTCGTTCATTTGGATGTGAGTGAGTGCGGCGAGGCAGTGCGCGTCTGTCTCGTTGTTTGTGCCTACCATGATGATATTAATATTGATGATTAGCGCTCGTGTCCTTTCGTCACCTTTTCTGTGCCTCGTTTTTCGCTCTACGTTTTTCAATGATGATATTCTGCTGACTCAGGATTCTAAACGCTGGCACCGCAGCGGCGACGCTGCTCCACCAAGCCGCTGGCGCAGCGGCGCTGCTCAGGGAAATTCTGGAATACTTATGCAAACAGCAAGGATTTTTCCCGCAGAGTAGTTGGCCAGGTAGCGTACGGACTGGAAACCGGCACTTCTAAGCATATTTCTGCGCTGAGTGTGGTTTGTTGCCGTCTTTTACGTGCGCTATCATCTATGATAATTTTAGGCACAGAAATGTGGATTTATTGATTTGATTCAATGGTGTAGTAACTGGATAGTCGAGCTGCAGACTGAAGGTTGTGACGAAGCGCGTGTTTTCGATCACCTCCTTGCGCTGAGCTTGCTCTAGTTCCCATTAAACTCATTTCATGCACAGGATTATAAGCACGACCGCTACCGATTTCAGTTGCTCTTTCCGCACGCATGTCATAGGGATCAGGGGGGAGGGGTAAAGTGTTTACCGTAGTGTCTTTCTGCTTTTGCTATCTACCTTAATCATAGGAAAATATGCGCGATTTTAATACATTCATTCACACTTAGCCAAACGCCTACGCAACGCTGTCACACGCGGCGAGAGCTACCGAATAAAATGAACGCGACTTCGGACCTCAGATTTCGTGAAAGCTGGATTCGCAGCTAATATCTATTCAAGCTTTGATAATTTGAGCAAAAGTACGTTTTTATGCACCAGGTTGCATAAACCATGACAAATTTTGTTTTTTGTTGGCGCTGCGACTCAGTTAAGCTCACAGCGGTAATTTGTTGATAAACCGGCGCACCACGCATGCATGCGACAAGAAAGCCCTGTTTGTGGGTGGTACTTTATGGCCGAAGGATTAAGAGTGCATGGGAATTGGAAATGCATGCTAGCCGCGCACCTAATACTTGATATTGAACGAAAAGTTTTTTTTTTGCAGTGGAGCACTAAGACGGTAGCGATATAAGCATGAGCGCGTTCTAAGCGTCAGCACAATTCACGTGAATGTCAAACTAAATGTCATTCAAACGCATCAATGTGCTCCCTTTGATAACGTGAATACTTCCTGCAACACAGCCACGCTGCGGAAGTATGCTCGACAATTTTTTTTAGCGCCCGAAGCGCGGCTATATGCAGGCGCGGCCGCGGAGTTGCCGCAGCCCCGCAGTCCCCAAAGAAACGCCCGCACCGCGGCGCGCCAGTCGGCGGAAAATGGCCGCGCCCAGGAGCGGCTCTGGATTCTGGTCTATAGTGTGCTCCAGCCTGCCAGTGAGGGCTTCTTTGCTCGTCTCCTCCATATGTTTTCGAAATACTGCCCAGTCGATTCGCGCGAGTTGGGCTGGGGTGGACGCACCAAGGCCGTTTATTTTGAGGTAGGTAGGAATGTGGTCACTTCCATGGGTCTCCACATCACAAAACCAGCGCACACTCCGGTGCAACGACCTTGAAACTAATGTCAGGTCCAGGCAGCTGCTGTAGTGACAGCCGCGCAGGTATGGAGCCCGCATTGCACTCTACTGAAAAAAAAAGCTAACATCTATCGCTCATTTACTTCGATTTCTGGGAGGAAAATCATGGGGCTCGTCGGTCCAGTCAATGCTGGAGTTGTACAGAGCTCTATTTGTGGGATGCTTGCGGTACAGTACACCTGTACTCTCAAACACGTGCAAAACTAACATGCGTGCCCTCCAGTCAGTGCAGGGTCAGGCCCTTCGCACATGCCTAGGTCTCCCTCGGAGCGCATCAACACTGGGTAGCATTGCACTCGCCAAAGACCACCCGATCTCTACTTATATTGTCCTAGACTGCTTGCGAATGCACATACGTCATATCTCAAGGATTCCACAGCATCACCTTGCGCCCTTGCCACTGCAGAGACCACATTCTGCATTTGCGAAGGTGATAACGACGCAACAGTCGTCGATCCCACAACAGTTCACCCCGGCAGCACTACCTCCCTCTCCTCTGTGGTGTACGCGGCTCCCATGTGTGCGCCTTGCTATTCCGGGGATAGCGAAGAAGTCAAATTTATCGACGCCAGCCATTAAGCAACTGACACTGTCCATGCTCCACTTCGAATACTGGGACCGTACTCACGTCTATACGGATGGATCAGTAACCTCTACTAGTTCTGCTTGCGCTGTGGTCGTTCCTGCGCGACAGACTCAAATTCACCAACAAATTTCGCATCGGACTACCTCTACTGGAGCAGAGTTGGCCGCACTTCTTGCGGCGGTACAGTATACCTCACAACAATCACCTCAAAAATGGGCTGTTTTCTGTGATTCAAAAGCTGCCCTACAATGTCTTCAATCTGCCTTGAGACATAGCGACCATGAGCAACTTATAGCGGAGATACGATATCTGCATCACCAGGCAATCAAACAAGACCATGAAATCATCTTCCAGTGGGTACCAGGCCATAGCGGCATTGTTGGTAACGCCTTAGCTGACGATGCTGCTCGATCGGCTCACGAGACAACCAACACTGTCCGCATACCACTGACAAGAGCTGACGCAGCAAGGCACCTTCAACTGCTCGCCCGAAACCTGACTGTAACATCGTGGTCTGCCCCTGGAGGTTGGACACCCCGCTCGCATCACTTCAACCTCTTGCTCCAACATCATATACCATTCGGCCTCCCCCGCAGTGATACTACGCTGTTGTGCCGCCTGTGGCTGGGAGTGGCGTTCACAAACGCCTATTCCCATCTCATCTCAATGGCTGATTCTCCTGCGTGTGGCCAGTGTGGTTGTGACGAGACGATCAGCCACCTCCTCTGTGACTGCCCTCGTTTTGAGCGAGAGCGCGGTTGCCTAGTTGCTTCTCTGCTCCGCTTGGACTCGCGTCCTTTAACAGAGTCTAACGTTCTGGGGCCTTGGACGCAACCTTCCAGACAACGGAAAGCGGTGAGAGCGCTGCTGAATTTCCTAAGGGACTCAGGGTTGCATTCCCGCCTATAATCTAAGTTTTCTGTGCGCGCCCTCTGTCCCTGTGACATAGTGGTCGATGGACACTTGACAGACTCATTTCTTTGCCGCTCTTTTTCCTTTTTTCCCCTTTGTTCCCCTCCCCAAGTGTAGGGTAGCCAACTGGGCATCGCCTGGTTAACCTCCCTGCCTTTCCGTCCTTTTCTCTCTCTCTCTCTAATTTCAACTAAGATGTCATTAACCTGCGTTTGACCCCTGACCCACTTTTCTCTCGACTCCTATGGTCACATCTATCATTTTTCTTTCCATAGTTCGCCTGCGTTTTTTGTTCGCCTGCGTTGTCCTCAGTTTAAGTTCAACACTTTTTGTTCGCCTCCACGTTTCATCCCCACAAGTGAGTACCGGTAATGCAAAGCTGTTACATACTTTTCCCCAGAGGGTACTCGTAAACTAGTTTGGTTTATGGGGGGTTTAACGTCCCAAAGCGACTGAGGCTATGACCGGACGCCGTAGTTTAGGACACCAGAAATTCAGAGTGCTAATAATGATCTGCGCGCCTGCCAATACACCCCATTCTACTTCTACTTATTTCACTCTCGTGGCCCGGATCTACAGTCACTATCTGCCCTGAATTGATTTATTCCCTTACCACTTCCAACGCTTCGCTGCCTATCGCTAGCTGCTGTTTCCTTCCGAGACTGTTAAATTAGTCCATACTAATTTTTAGACCCACCGCTATGCTTTGCCGTTCATGTCCTGAGTTACCTAGCAAAGCAATGTCGATGCCTTCAGCGAATCACAGATTACTACGGTATTCTCCATTAACATTTACCCCAAACTCGTCTCAATCCAGATTACTGAATACCTCCTGCAACTGCGTTGTGGACAGCACTGAACAGATCGTGTCTCCCTACCTGAAACCCTGCCTTCCGTGTAGGGATTTTATCGCTTTCTGTAGAAGAACCATCACTATGCATCGCTTTCTCTTTGTAGAACTATCGCGCCTGTGCACCCGCTTTAAATGTTTTCCAGTAATTTTACATACGCCTCTTCTACACACTGGTTTCACGATGCCTGCACGACTGCTGAGGTTCTGAGTGAGTCAAATGCGTTCTCGTAATGCAGTCCTCTGGAGGCAACCAATAAGAAATACAAAAGGAATGAAACAAGAATGAAAGGAGGAAAGGGACACAAAGGAAGAAGGAAGAAAGAAACGAAGGAATGAGAAAGAAAATGAAGGAGAAAGAAGGGAGGAATTTTAGAGGAAGGAATGGAAAAAATAAAGACAAATAAATAAGAAAAAGCAGGGAAGAGAACGAAAGAAATGAAGCCTCGTCACTCCCGCCAGCAGAAGATAATTAGCATTTGCGAGAGAGTTCCTCCGGATTTGAAGCTGCTTGCTTCTGCTGTAACTCCCCCAAAATAACGGAAACCCACCGCTCCGAGACCACGCAACAAACGGTTTCCGAGCTGGTCTCAGCCCGCATACACCGAATTTCGCAATTTTTCGACGCGTATGCACGCTCGAAGCCACGAGCAAATTACAGACCAGAACAGCCAGTTCGACACTATACTCGAAAGTTCGCGTCGCAAACTCGTCCGCTACAACTCCCGCCCGCAGCCGCTATCGCCCTGGGGACCGGCAGGGCAGTCTCTGGCGCAATCGGCACGGGTTTCGGTTTCTACCGCAGGGCTGCATTCCACGGCAGGCTTCTTATCTCTGTCTGACAACACACCGCCTGCGGGCTTTATCGAGCCCAGCCCTTTTATCGGTCGTTCCAAGCACCGTCAGCATTGGGGGTGTGTCCGGCGCTCCTTCTACCGGCCCTAGCACGTGAGCATGGCAACACAAAATACCCACACCGATGACCCCCCACTCCCCCCCCCCCCCCCCCCCCCCCCACACACACACACAAACACACCACGAACAGTAGTGGCAAATGTGGCGCTACGGTCCGCAGGCCCAGCCTTCAGGAGCAGTTCATATACTATGAGAATCACGGCAAAGTCGTGGACCTTAATCTTCGAACGTCCTCTTAGCTTTACATACACTGGTAACTCTTTACACCGAATTCTCTTATTTCGAAGTTCCGGTTTGTTCAAGCTAACACCCTGGTCCCTTCAACGTCATGTGCATGGCAGGCTTAACGTACCGTACACCGACACGCGCACTATGGGGGACGCAGTAGTGAAGGGCTCCGGGGTTAATTTCTACACTCTAAACAGACAGGACTAAAAACCCTTACATAAAAGAGAGTGCTCTAGAGGACACCTTACCATTTTTACTCCCACGTAGGTGTATTTAGGGAGTACCAACCTCTGTGGTTCTTCAACGTGCGCTGACATCGCACAGCACACGGGAGCCTCTTTTTTTTTTTTTGCGTTTCGTCTGTATCGAAACGCGACCGGGATTCGATCCCGCGACATTGCACTCAGAGTAGCTGAACGCCACAGCCACCGCGCCCCATCCCAAGGGAGGCGGAACCGGGTGAAAAGAGACGAAGGGCGCGGTGAATATAACTACAGCAACAGCCCGGTGAAAGGGAGACCACCCGATAGTGAACTAACGGCCACGAACGGGAGTGCATACGCCCCGCCGCAATGAGGAGCAAAGTTCACTGGCGTGCCTTCCCTCGCTCCGCTCGTAGTACACAAAGAGCGGATGATACGAAAGGCGGATGTTGATAGAGCACCCGCGCCGTTGAACTGCTGCATTCCGTCGCCCGCGCCAACGCCGGATTAGACTATATATAACTGCATATAAGACTACATACATACAGCGAGGTGCGGAAGTTAACGTCCCAAAGCGACTCAGGCTATAAGTGATGCCGTAGTGAAGGGCTCCGGAAATTTCCATCATCCAGAGTTCTTCAACGTGCACTGGCATCACACAGCACACGGGCATCTATAGCATTTCGCTTTCATCGAAATGCGACCGCCACAGCCGGGATGTCGAGAATACATACTTCTTCGTCCACTAACCTTTCTCTTTTCAACTCCGTCTCCGCCATCTTCTCGTTCTTCCGCGCTCACTTCAATGACATGAATATTCCACCCTCCCACCTACATCGCCATGAATGCATGTTGTCCCGGTGAGCCTGGGCAGGCGGACAAGTACAGCACCCGTCAAAAGTATACAGTCCAAAGGGGTTTGCTTCTAAGCTATGTTTAGCGGCGCTCCCTAGAACATCTAGCTAGCAGAGCAGTCCAAAGCTCGGGAAGATTGAGGACTCGAAGCCACTCCTCTTTCGAGAGATTACCGTCTCTCAGAGATGCGTAACCAGCCACACGCTACAGGCCCCACAAGCAAACCCCTTGGGCTATACTGTATACTTTGGACAAAGAGAGGGGGGGGGGGGGGGGGAGGGGGTGTACATTCCGACAGGAAAAAGAGAAGATACAGAGGTACAATGCATTCCTTCATTTAAAAATCAAGTGAGGAAACAACAGCTGCTGGGAAAGCACAGCTCAGTCACGTATTTCAGAAACACCTCCTCCATGCGGAAAAGGTGACCCGAGATTCAATCCACACTGGTCCGTTGTATCTGGCCGGCTAGGAGCGAACGCGTTTCGCAAGCGAGTTCGACGAGAGCCGGCACCCATTGACGTCAGCGTGGCGTCAGCTGTTCCCACGGTGTCCCGACATAGGCGTCGCGTCTCCACCATACTTTCGTACCGCGCTATGCGCCAAGAGTCCGGCGAGCGAGATAATCGCACGCGCTATCTCTTCCACTCGACGACAAGTCGCGGTACACAGCACGGTACGCTGGCACCGATGATCCGCCGATCACACGTCCCGTCTCGACCCAGGGTCTACCTACATCCCACCCACGCACACGCAAACGAAGAACAAGGCCGACCCGACATCAGCACCCAAGAACGCGCAGAAACATGCCTCAAACGCGACAATTCAGGAGATGGCGCGCCACTGATAAAAGAGAGGCGCGCGACAGCGCCATATAAGCTTATATCCGATCAGAGCGGCCGGAGACAGGGGAAGCCCTCGCGCCAGATCGAGATAAGGGCGAGAGAGTTGCAGGACGGAGTAAACAAGCAATTTTCGAATCAAAGACGGCCCTCAAGTCCGTGACCGCAACCGCACGTTAATCGCGTGACTCTTATCACTGAGACAGAGTTGGACATTTCGCTGGTAACATGTCGGGCCTCTCAAGGCCGGAATCACGTGCCACAGATAACGGGAGCAGGAGTGTGCAAGTCACGAACTGATAATGCGCACAGTAACGGTTTCTAAATGTGGCCCCACAAAATCAACATGACGCGAGTTCCGAGCTACACTGCTATCTCGCTATCGACGCATGCAATGTCGAACGTCGTTCAAATACGCTGTTACAATACGCACAACTGTGTTTTATTCGCGTTTTCTATCTGTATTTCAGTATTTCATTTAATGGTAAGCGTGTTCGCCTGCAATTATTCCTCCCCACATATATAATTAAGGGCAAATAAATTATTACGATGATGATGCAACACGAAGGTTCGCACATCCACACCTTTGATCCTCCTGCACCGGAACCCTTTAGCCCAGCACGCCTCTACACTGGATCGCCTCGGGTCTGTGCGGTGTTCAGCTGTCGCGAACAAGCAAAAAGAAAAAGCTGGTTGGTTGGTTTATGGGGTTTAATGTCCCAAAGCGACTAAGGCTATCAGAGACGCCGTAGTGGAGGGCTCCGGAAATTTCGACCACCTGGGAAAGCTTGCGCAGAAACTATACTTCAGTGAAACAGAGCACGAAATTGATAGTTTAAATTCAAGACACCCAAATACAGGAATACTCGTACATATATTGTTGATTGAAGGACCGCTGGTAACATCATCACGTGACCAATAGGTTGGACAGAGTCTGGCGGAAAGTGCCGCGTGACAGGAGCCGACTGCTGCTCAGTGTACGACGGCAGTTAGAACTGCTGCAGTACAATCAGCATTTGATGTCAATGGTATCCGACAACTGCCCGCGCAACGGGATTTGACAAACCTTACCGGTTGGAAACGTCTGGCTTTGATGCGATAAGAACACCAATTTTTCCCTCCTCTGCACACGTGAACGCGAGCACTGAGTACAACTAGTAGTAACTGATTCCAAGTGCGGGGAGATAAGGGACAATAGAAAGCGCGAGGCAATGGCCTGTAACTTTCCCTCTCCAAACGCACGCGTCCTATAAAAGTATAGGCCTACGCGCATCAACCCTCCCCCCAACACACACACACACACACACACACACACACACACACACACACACACACACACACACACACACACACACACACACACACACGCGCGCGCGCGCGCACGCACGCACGCACACACACACACACACACGCACGCACGCACGCACACACACACACACACACACACACACACACACACACACTTCCCGTGAGCAACACCGTGGAGACTGCGCATGAGCACGTACAGTGCGAACGGAAACGCACTTAACTGCGCCGCGTACCCGCCTAGTACTTTCCCGAGACCTCGGTGAACGGGTACCGCGAAAGCATGGTAAGGATAAAAAACAATGAAGCTCTCAACAATGCAGGTCACGGTACTTGCATGGTGTCGCAACCGAACATACTGGTTTTGACAAGGCAGGCGGGCGTCCAGTTATTACTGCCGATCACTTAGCGCACGTAGTTTCCGTGTTCTCTGCTATGCACTGACGACGAATTAAAAATATTTCGGTACTCCGGCCCTCAACGGGCTTCTGGGTCGTAGGTACCGACGTATCTCTTAGTTTTTAAACTACAAATCTGTAGCGGTCAAAAAAAATTGGGACAGTTAGGCTCCGCGTGAATGAATTAAAGCACACACATGTGTCATTGGCCATTCTCAACTTTACATTCATACGTCACTGATATTCCTCACACCAGCCCTACAGCAATGCTTCAGCGGCTAATCTTTGCGCCACTGCCCTGCGATGGGAGGTGCTGCCACCCGGTGGGGATTGTGAGAACCAAGTTGCTCTTCCAAAGCAACCTCTCGCGACCAATCATTAATTTAACTGCCGCCTGCCACAGCGGTCAGTTTGTTCAGAATCCTGTGGGCAGGTTTTGACGACGCCACGAGGTCACGTGACAAAGGTGGTCCACCTAGGTTGCTTCTGCAGCGGGTGGCCACCCTACGCTAATTTATTTTTCGCTCAGAACGTCGCCAACGCCGGGTTTTCTGGGTGACGGGGTGTTCTACGCTATCGCGTTAAAATCGCCCTTTACAGCATCGAATGTCTCAATGGGGAACGTATTCCTGCACTGATACGAGGCAACAGTAACTGGAACGTTCCGGTCCGAAGAATACAACCCATTGTCAATACAAAAAAAGAAGAAAAAAAGAATGAGGTAATAACTCCGGAAACTCTGAATGTATCCAACGCGTTCGCAACGCCCACTGACGTCATCGGCGAGGAGAATGAAGGCGGCAGGGTAGAGACAACAGTGCAGTTGCCCAAGTGTGGAAGGCAAGGTTATCACCGCCGTCGGAATGACGCCCGCACAACAAGTCAGGATGCCGAGAAACATCGGGTTCGACAGTGTATAATGGAATTCCAGCCCATACGCACGTGCTGTAGACGACCGCTCGCGGAGGCGTGGCGACCTCGACAGTGTACGTCGTCGTCGCGTCGTCCTGCGGTCACGTCGCGCCCCCAGCAAACGACGACGGCGGGGCGGAGATATCGTATTTACGCGAACTTAAGCGGGAGGCCTGAAAGGACGCAGCCCATATATCCATTTTCACAAGAGCCTTTGAAAAATAGAATTTCAGGCAAAACTAACACCCAAAGCTATCACGGCCCAAAATGCCATCGGTGACTGAAAATAGCAAAACTTATTCCACAGCTACCACGGCCCAAACAATTAGCGGCGACTGGAAGCTGTCGCATTCCGAAGGGGGAAGGGAAAACTTTATTTACACTAATGGTTTTTCCTTCGGTTTGGGGGCATCTTCAGAGACGTCTTGGTTCTACCCCCAGGAGCCTTCTCTGTCGAAGTCGTCCGCCTCTAATCAGTGGTCGGTTGCCCTCAGTCCAGGGCTCCGCTGGCCACTGCCGCCCGTTGAGCTCGCTGTACCAGACCTTGTTGGTCTTCGCAGCGGTCGCTGGACAGCAGAGTCTCCCACTGCTCCGCACTCGGGTTTTGTATTTTGGGGACCACGTCTATGTTTTGGCAGGCCCATGTGATGTGGTATAGTGTAGGTTTTTCGTCGCACCAGGGACATTTGTTCGTGTATATCGTAGGGTGCATTTTGTTTAGTATATGTAGGTTTGGGAAAGAGCCTGTCTGTAATTGTCTCCAAGTGACAGCTTCCTCTCTGCTGAGAGATTTGTGCGGTGGGGGATATCGCATTCTTCTGCCTCTATAGTTTTGTAGTATGGCCGAGTATTCCCTGGGTGCTGGCGCGAGTTCCGCGGTCTCGTCGGAAGCTCGGAAAGTAATATATCCTCGAGCTATCCTGTCGGCCTCTCGGTTCCCTGCCACCACCGTGTGCCCCGGTACCCACACAATTTTGTGTCGGATCTTGTCGTTTTGTTCTTCCCGGTTTTTAATTCTGTCACTCGCTGCGAGGAGTATACGGAGCGCGTGACGACCTATCCTGCCATTCATGTAATTTCGGCAGGCTGTTTGAGAGTCCGTAAGTATTGTTAGTGACCGCCCGGTTCTATAGCCCTCCGCCACCGCTAGAGCAACGGCTACTTCCTCGGACTCTGCAGCTGTGCAGCCTCGGAGAGACGCGCTGGTCATTTCGCGTAAAGACGAATCGACCACCGCCGCTACAGCGATTTTGGTATCTCCTCCTCTCCAAGACGCGTCTGTATACACGGTCGTGGCTTGAGGAGCGTATGTTTTCTCGATGAATTCGGCCCTCGCTTCTCTTCTGCCTCGATGGAGGTTGGGATCCATGTTTTTTGGTATTGGCGCTACCTTGAGGGTCTTGCGAAGCTCGTTGCCGTCCTCGACATTTCTCGCATCTGCTCGCGGTATCCGAGCCTCTGCAGGAGCGCTCTTCCTGTCGTTGTTTGCAACAGCCTGAGTTTTTGCGACTCAAGCTGCGCCTCTCGTAGCTCCTCAAAGGTGTTGTGTAATCCCAGGGCCATGAGTTTTTCTGTAAACGTGTTGCGTGGTAGTCGGAGCGCTGTCTTATACGCTTTGCGTAGCAGGGCATCCGCTTGTTGTATTTCATTTTTGTTGAGGCACTGGTAGGGTAGGCTGTACGTGATTCGACTAACTACTAGGCTTCTGACTAGTTTTAGTGTGTCTTCTTCACGCATGCCATGTCGCCTGTTGGTGATGCGGGTGATCATGCGTGCGACTTGTAGCGTTGTTGCTTTCAGTAGGGTAAAAGTGTGAGTACTGCGCTGGTTGGATTGAACCCACATGCCCAAAATTCTTATTGTTGTCTTTTCGGGTATGGGCGTCCCTTCTATGTAGACGTTGAGTTTTAGGTCCTCGTTGGTTGGGACGGTCCGGTTTTGCTTGCCTCTCCAGACTCTCAGCAGTTCCGATTTCTCGGTCGAGCATGAGAGTCCTCTTTCTGCGAGGTATTGCTCTACACAAGAGGCCGCTTGCTGTAGCCTTTCTTCCTTCTCTCCGAGACAGCCCGTGTTTGTCCAGACTGTTATATCGTCAGCATACATTGCATGCCTGATGCCTTCGATGTTCTCTAGTTTTCGAGCTAGGCCTATCATAGCTATGTTGAAGAGTAGGGGTGAGATAACTGACCCTTGGGGTGTTCCTTTGTTTGGAGTGCGAATTTTTTCCGATCGAAGGTCTCCTATGCCGATGGTGGCAGTTCTATCGGACAGGAAGGCTTTGACGAAGCCGTGGATTCTGCGTCCGCAATTCAGGTTGTCTAGGCCCGTAAGGATCGCTTCGTGGCTGACGTTATCGAATGCCCCCTTGATGTCCAGGGCCATTATGACATTTTCTCCCGTCCGAGGTACGTTTCGCAGGACATCTTCTTGTATTTGGAGGAGAACGTCCTGCGTCGAGAGCTTCGCTCTGAAGCCGAACATGGTATGTGGTACACAGTCGTTGTCTTCCATATAATTTTGCAGTCTGAAAGTCACAACCCGTTCGTAAAGCTTGCCAAGGCACGACGTGAGTGATATAGGCCTGAGGTTTTCAATTTGTAGCTTTTTACCAGGTTTAGGTATCATTATTACTTCGGCGTGTTTCCAATCTTCGGGAACCGTCTTCGCCTCCCAATGTTTGTTAAGAAAGGTGACGAGCTCTTGTATGAGGTCGTCGCTCAGGTTGCGGATTAGGGCTTTGTCGATTCTGTCCGCTCCGGCTGCCGTGTTTCTGGTGGTGTTTCTTATGGCCGCGTAAACCTCTTCCACAGTTATGGGGCGGTCGAGTTTCTCGTTTTCGGCTCCTCGATACGTTCCTTGGTATCGCGGGGGGTTGTGATCGAAACAAAATTTTTGTTCAGCGCTAGACACGAATGCTGCACAGGGTGTTCCAACTAAAACTTTACACAATATCGAAAAATAGGCTTTTTGCGGCATGCCATTGTCAACGGTGTACTACATCAGAATACAGCTAAGACGTGCCACTATAGCAGGCTGGTTAGCTAATATTGAATAGTTAACTGTTTAACTATTATTGTTAGGCTCCTTAATTATTGAGAGGCGTGTAGCCCACCGCAAGTATCCAAATCAATATTTAGAATATCGAAAACGCTGTTACCCCCGCGATGTGGTCCAACAAATTTTGCCTACATCGTGCCAAAATGCATGCCCTTTCGAGAACCTTGCAGGCAAAGCAACCTCTCCAGCGCACGTAACTCGTAGAAATAGTCAAAAACTTTTGGGGCCATAGAGCCAGGGGAACAGCGTTTTCCAACTTCTGAACACTCATTTGGATATTACTTGCGATGGGTTGCAAGCCTCTCAATAATTAAGGAGTCCTACAGTAATAGTTAAAAGTTCGCTATTCAATATTAGCTAACCAGCCTGCTAGTTAGCAAGCCATAGCTGTATTCTGATGTACTACACCAGTGATAACGCTATGAAGAAAAAAGCGCTCTTCTAACCAAAAAAAAAACCTATTTTAAAAAAATTGTGTAAAGTCAGGTTGTATTATGCATTCGCTATCTGGCAGGTGCGCGGCTATGTTTGAGAAGTACGCGAACGGAGCACCAAGCAGCTAATTTAAATCAAACGAATTGGTTTGGTTTAAGGGGGTTTAACGTTCCAAAGCGACTCAGGCTATGACGGACGCTGTAGTGGAGGGCTCCGGAAATTTCGACCACCTGGGGTTCTTTAGAGTGCGCTGACATCGCAGAGTTAATACACGGGCTCCTAGCATTTCGCGACCATCGAAATGCGACCTCAGAGGCCGGGATCGAAACAGCGTCTTTAGGGTCAGCAGCCGAGCACCAGAACCACCGATCCACCATGGCGGTCAATCAAAATGAAATCAGATGAAATTTCAAGCGCAAGAATTAATACAAACTGGTTACACGAACGACAGCCGTGGCGATTTGATTTCGATTCGATCGATGCGTGGTTTCAAAATCTGAAACCTTTCGTTACGGTACGGTATAAATGTAGTTATAACAATGAGTTTGGTCACTTGAATTCGGAGGGACTGTTTACGTCGTTTTCGTTTGTTTCTTTTTCTCCCTCTCTCTGAAATAGTCATGAAAAGCAGTGCCAGGATAGAGCGGCGCCGGGAATCACGGGGCTGCTTACATTTGAACTTATACGGTACGCATGCCTTACCCGTTTCCCAATGCTCTCATGCGTAGCGACGGAGGGCGCCAAACTCGTGTAGGGGGGGGGGGGGGGTCCCTCTTTTTTATTTTTTTCAACAGAAAGGCGACCTTCGACTTGAACTGCTTATTTTTTTCTCTCACTTCAAATGACATTCACCCTACTTTTAAAATTTTCGTTGTCTGGGTCAGAAATTTACGGAGTCGTCTCGAAAGCACGCACACACACACACATTCTCCCAGAGACCCCATACATGCGGGGAGGAGGGCTGGGTTGAGCTGAGTGCTCTGCAGCGAGGATTCACATTTTTTTTTTTAAGCGCGCAAAAAAAAAAAAAACGTGAGAAGAAAAAAAAAGGAAAAGGGCGATAGGTGGGTGTCGTGAGCGCGGCGGGGTTTCGAGCGAGCTGCGGCGTGACGTCAGCGTGAAAGGTTACACATTCCGCAGAGAACAGCATTCGCGCCCCATGAGGCTCGAAAGGTTTTATCGCCGCTTCGACTCGAGATTGCAGACTAAGCACGGAGGGATTTATGGGTGTTCAATACCTTCTACATCTTGTTTTTTCTCCTCTCCTATACAGCGAGCGCGCCGTCGACCTGCTTTTAAGCCGCGAAATTCTTGACCCACGCGAAACGCCGGATGAATTCCCTAACCCTTGCAGGTAAAATTTCCCAAGAATAATTGCCGGCTATTCCCACTACAACGTACCGTAACCAATGCAATTTGTGCTATTTTTTGTTTTAATTCATGCGGAAACCTAAAAGACGGGCTTTTGCTCGAAACTCTTGCATATCGAAGTCGCCTAAAAAGGCCCCAGTAAGTGTCAACAGAGAAGAAGTTCGACATTTGTTACAAACCTTCCTTATTGAAACCTTCTGTATATGAGTCAGCCGCAAAGCATACGGATCCCATACGGAATTAATCCCGCGTCAGCGAGTGAAAACATTCCGAGTGATGGGAAGAGCGCGCATGTTGTAACGGTAATTAACAAAGCGAGAATCGCGACAAACGGAAACGAAGCATCAAATGTGCCACACAACCACCACGTGCAATATACTGCGTATCCAATATCACTGCCCTGATGTACTGACGTAGGACCCTTGTGCACGCACTGGAGTGCACATGTGAAGGAGCGGTGTGGTAGGCAGCGCCGCCCGCAGCAATGGTGGCAGACGAGCGCACTGTAAACAAGGGCATGAATGAATCGAGGGGGTCAGTGCGGTTCAAAAAACACGGAGTTACAACTTCGTTTCTTCACAACAACACCATGCAAACCCCTATACTCCCCTTATTACTATCCAGCGTTGTTCTAGTTCGATGCCACATAATTTGTTATCGAATGTATTTTCTGATACATTCATCTAAAACATGACACACGCCATGTTATAAGTGCAGAATGTTACAGATTGCTACTTTGATCGGAAAATGCAGAAGCACTTTCTGTTCACAATAGTGTTTTTTTTTTCTTTTAATACAGTGATTGGCACGGGCTAAACCGAGTAGTGGCCGGCCGAATTCTATACCTGTCGACTTCTATTCGACGGACTATCATTACTACCATGACTATCATGCAGCACAGATTATCCTGACTGCCGAGTACGCGCCTGGCACCGTACACCATTCGTTTGCGAAGTTTTCAGAAACATCGCACTCCACTGGGAGCAGATGTTTCATCTGCTCTCGACTAATAAACTGCATGTCAAGGCTCCCCTAACCAAGCTGCTTGCAATAAACTATTCAAGGCTTCCCTCACCAAGTTGCTCGTTAAAAACTATTAGATGATGAGCGATGCGTGAGGGGGGACAGGCGGGGCTGACTATAAGTGCGCGATGGGACATAATTTGGCGACCATTAGCGGTTACCTTGGCGTTAATGACCGTTCGCTTATTCCGTTCCCTTAACGAGCACCCCGCTTCGACGCCAACGCATTCATACATCTATTCACTCCCTCAAGACGGGCTCGTTATAATCACTTCTCGGGTTTTACGTGGGCCGCTAATTTTCAAAGCGAAAGAGGCCGAAAAACCAAACCGCTTCTGAAACAAAGGAAAGCACAAGACAATGGTAGTGTCTTTAACCGCACCATAATTGGGAAACGACGCGTCATTTGTCAGTTTATTCATTTATCCAGTAACCAGGACCCCTTACAAAGATGGCCTATAGAGTTTTAGAGTTAACACAGACTCTACTGCCTTCCCTTAGATATTTCCTGCTGTCTATTTGTTCTCTACAGACTGCCTATTGACAAAAGTCTACGAAAACTGCACGACCATAACTCTATATACCGTCTATGGACGGTCACAGGATTTGGAATGTCTACAGACTCGTCCAAGAGACCTGTCTATAGAAAGTGTGCAAACTTTACCGACAAAGACCATGGACAGTCTACAAGTCTACTGTGTGAAGAAATTTCGGTAAAGAACCCGAACCCGAATAGCGGCTGGATCGAACGAATAGAATCCCCACGAAACACCGACTCTGACGTCACTTACCAGCACGGAACGTAGTTCAATTAACTTTCTGAACACGAATGACGACGCTATGAAAACATCACTCCCCACTCCTGTCAAGAGAAAATAACACTATGCACTCAAGTATTACACCCCAGTTGCACATTCAAATTCCACGGCATCTTCCCGGGAACGGCACATCGTAATTTTCTTTTTTTTCTCGGAGCATGTTGGGCGTCTGGAACAGTTCTCAAGAGGAGAAACGCTATCGCAGCAACGACGCCCCTTTCCTTACCAAAGGCACGCGAAAAGGATAAGAATAATGCCGATACAATCTCTTGAATTTCACGCCGCTGCAATACAAAAAAAAAACGAAGATTTAGCGACAATCCACTACCGGAGCACAGCCACAGCAAGAGGCGCGCCATCATCCATCAAACGCGTAACCAACAAACGACGTGCCCATCAGGTCGTCGTCGTCTTCCCCGCAGCGGTGTTGGCCAGCTTCCCGAATTTATAGAGAGAGAGAGAAAGGGGGAGGGAGGGGGACACCCGGAAAAACAGAGAACAATGCAGCAGAGTCGTCGACCGTCACGTGCTCAGCAGTCCAAATAGCGCAACACCAAGCGCGAACTCTTTGATTCTCCACCGTTCTTCTCCCCGGGGACTTCCCTCATCCGTCCACAGGGCGTAAACAGCGGAACGTGTGCGTGTGTGTGTCTATCTGTGCGCGCGTTGTGCGTGCGTGTGTGTGGAATTATGCCAAGTGGGCTAGAAACAGGAAAAGCAGCAGCAGCAGCGCGGCGGCGCAGCACTTTCTCCCTTTGCTCGCAACCGCGGGGTAAAAAAAGAAACAGCAGCGACAGCGGGAGGCCGCGGCAATCCCCGAGGCACGCCGGGCACGTAGCCTTGCAAAACAATGGCAGTGCGTGCGCAGGTGTTGGGCATTGGCAGAGGCTCGATCGGTGCGTGTTGGCTTCTTGAGAAGAAAGCGCTTTTGGAATACGCGAAACGGAAGAACCGGCACGGGGCATCGGTGCGGTGGGAATAATATCTGACCACCCTGTAGATGGAAGACATCTTGGAGCCTAGTCATTCGGTGTGTTATGGAGGACATTTTGAAGCTTGGTCGCCACAGGTAGGAAGGACATCCTGAACACTGGTCACCGGTGAGCTAGGAAGGACATCCTGAATCCTGGTCACTCAGTGTGTTATGAAGGACATTTAGAAGCCTGGCCGCCGGTGAGCTAAGAAGGACATCCTGAACGCTGGTCACTCAGTGTGCTATGAAGGACATTTTGAAACTTGGTCACCGGTCAGCTAGGAGGACATCCTGAACCCTGGTCACATCACGGTGTTATGGACATTTTGAAGCCTGCAGTCGCCGGTGAGTTAGGAAGGACATCCTGAAGCCTGGTCACTCAGGGTGTTATGAAGGACATTTCGAAGCATGTGCACTGGGTCTCAAACGGGAGACATATCTTGAAGCACAGTCCCCCGGTTAGGTAGGGAGGACATTCCGAAGACTGCAGCCACTCGATGGGTTTTGAAGGACATCCTGAAGCCTGGTCACTCAATGCGTTAAGAAGGGCATTTTAAAGCCTGGACACTCAATGTGTTATGAGGGGAATTTTGAAGCCTCTGCAGTCGGTCTCGAACGGGAGACATCTTGAAGCCTAGTCCCACGGCTATGTAGGGATAGACATCCTCAGTCACTCGATAAGAAATGAAGGACACCCTCAAGCATGGCCACTCGGTGTTCTATGGACATTTTAAAGCCTGGTCACTCAGTATGCTATGAAGGGCGTTTTGAAGCCCCTATCTTGAAGCCTAGTCTCCTGGTTAGGTAGGGAGGACATCTTGAAGCCTTGTCACTTGATGAGTTATGAAGGACATCCTGAAGCATGATTACTCGGTGTGCTATGGAGGACATTTTAAAACCTGGTCACTCAGTGCAGTGCGGACGACACCCTGAAGCCTGGTCGCTCGATGTAGTGCAGAGGACACCACTTGAAGTCTAGCCACTCGATCTAGTGCGGGCGACACCTTGAAATATAGCCACTCGACGTAGTGCGGACGACACCCTGAACCTGGTAACTCTGTGTAATGTGGAGGACACCTTGAAGCCTGGCCACTGGGTGTGATGCGAAGGACCTGTGCAGACGAGGAAGTCAGCCTTACACGCAACACATGATCACGTCGCCGGACATACTTCAAGCCTAGCCAAGAGAAGAGAGAGCTGAGAAGTCGGTTTCACACGTAACCACATCACGTGACAGTCTCGTCACGCAGTTAGCGAACGTACGAATGAGAGTTCACAGGGGAATACCAGTCACGGAAGCAAGTGCGCGTAACAGTGCTGGTGCCTACGGCTCACATGGCTTGGGGATGCGGGTGAGAAATAGCAAACGAAACGGATTTAACGAACGCTACCTCACGAATAACGACCACCTGACGTCACAAATTAATAATCAGAAACCATTCTCTCAACTTTTCCTTCTTTCCTTCCTCCATGCCGATCGTTGAACTTCCAAGACGTCTCTAAATCCGTTTGCTCCAAAACAATTCCAGCGAATTAATATGGCGGCATTCCCAAGGGAAAAATCTGATGCCTGAATATTTGACAGGCACAATCAGTCAGCAAACAAACAAAGGCAAAAATGGCCCGCATGCGCCTAGAAATGCTGACGAAGCAATTTTTCACGCATTTCCAGACCGAAAGTCTCGCTTATCGAAAAAACAAAGCAAGAAAGTATACTGGTACGTGCTGGTTAGTGCCGTAACAGAAAAGAAGGGCACGAAGACGGGACAATGAAATGAAAGGAGACAACACAAGCGCGGACTGGGGACTGAATTTCACTTTGAAAACGGGTGCACACACTTACGTAGCAAACAGAAACCCTACTTGGAAAAGATCTTTCTTTAATATCTTTAACCGATATTTTTAGTTTTTTAACTATTTTTTAAATATCAGTGCCTATTATTTGCGTTAGCACATTACTGACTTCGTTTAGAACTCTTACTGATCTCATAGCTCCAAGCCCTCGCACATCGTTTTACTGTGCACTTTTTGTTCATGGCTGCAGGTTAAAACAAAATACGTAAACAAAACCGCAACAAGGGCCACAGAGCCGCCCCGACGACTGAACACCAACAAATAAAGAGCTGCAAAAAAAAAAATATCCCGCTGTCTGGGTCAGAATTTCGGTGCCTCACCGACTGACGAGCCACCTGTGCCCGCCACACGAACTGTTTAAAACGCAGTAGTCGCAAACCCGCAGTGATATATAGTCGACGTCGACGCCCACAGGCGGCGCCTGCGTCGGTCAGCCCCGCAAAACTGGCCGCACTAGTAATAAGAGGCCGGGGGTTTCCGAGCAGTACTTTCGCAACCAGGATGATTTAAAGAGCTCCGGGCAGCGGAGAGAGTATCTATAGAAGACGGTTGCGACACAGAGCGCGCTCTTGAGCGCTCCCACCTTGCAAGCTGGACTGTGTCAACGCGGAAGCTAACCGTCCCATTGCCTCACCCGTCACGCGCAAGATTAATGCCGTCACGCGCTGTATAAAGGAAGTTTGTAAGACTTGTTTCGTTTCCCATAAAGTCGGCCTGCAAAGGACGTGCGAAATACGTCAGCTTAATAGCGAGTTTTAGCAAGCCGTTACCGCATACCGCAGTCGTTTGCAGCAGCCGCCAAAAGCGCATACACTGCGCATGCACTGTTGCCAGTTGGCGCTAAAGGTAACGCCATGATAAAGCTCTCCAACAAAGAGGCCTCTTCGCAACCATAGATAGTGGCGGCCCAACCGGATTCAAGATGGCGGCTACTTGTGGGACTTCGCACTAAAATCGTCTGCTCCACTGCGTTGAAACCGTCTGCCCCTGCAGCTTTCTGCTAAACAAAGCTGTGACGCTGGGTGGAAACACAACTGTAAATACATCAGGCGATTCCCACTAAAATTAACGAAGACTCAAAATACACCGATATGCTCACCAGAAGAATAAGGTTAAATGTATAATTAGAACAGACGGAAGAATAAAATAAAGAATTTAAATTTCACCACACGCAAAGGCGTCATTAACCCGTATCATGCACCACTAAGCCCAATCCTATTATAACGCCTACACATTTTGCACGGACTAACATGTTCAAACATTATTACTTCTCGCGAACTATTTACAAGCGACCAGAACTGTTAAGGAGATTGCAAAGTGCATCAATTCTGAAAAAAAAAAAGCGATGACTTTTTTTTTCAGTAGTTCACTTCTGCTCTACACAATTCCGTACCAGCGCTAAATTAATCCGCATATTTTACTAAGTCGCCTGGAAACGGTTCTTCCTCTCTTCGGTTTTCCGCAACCTTTTTGTAAGCGTCGCCTTGGCACGTTAAACCACATAAACCAACCTTTTCGTAAGCGATTCAAAACATTAACACTTAATGTCACTTCATTTAACAACAGCGAAGTTGCCCCCGAATTCTTTATTAAAGGATCAATGCATGACCTATACCCCGCTTGGACATGAAATTAGACGTTCAGCATTTTTCAAATAAGATAAATAAAAAGCGTGCCTTCCGAATCCCACGGGAGGAACAACTGTCACAATACGGGAAAGAAGTTATGGAAGAACGCGTTGACCCGCTTTGTGTGACACGCAATCAGCCAGCAGGCAAAAAAAGAAAAAAGCACAGCCCGTATCAATTCCCCCGAACCAGCGCGGAATGCATTACCGAAGCGACCTGCTTTCGGCCGTGCAACTCCCTCGCAATGTTACACAACGGTCCGAAAGCCGTTCCGCGCCTAAATAAATACACCCAGGCGCGGCTATGGCGTTTATTTGCGAAAGGCGCGTTTGTTCCCGCGAGCCACGCGCGCCTATGCACATATAACGGTCTGGAACGGCGTCGGGGAACGGCTATAGGTTGGCGAGAGCAAACAGAACGAGAAGACGCAACTTACGAAATAACGGTCATACCGGCGCTCCATTCATCGCTCGTGTGCTCATCGATATACATTCCCTGCCCAGGTTAATTAAGCGCGCGAAGCTTGCGATCGGAGTTGTATGCATAAACGGTCACCCAGCGAGTAGGAGAAGCTGTATATGCAGTGTAGCAGTATAGGTAATAGACAATGTAAATGTGAAAATATTAAAATAACAAATGGTTTTGTTTGGTTTGGTTTATTGGGTTTAACGTCCCAAAGCGACTCAGGCTATGAGAGACGCCGTAGTGAAGGGCTCCGGAAATTTCGACCACCTGGGTTTCATTAACGTGCACTGACATCGCACAGTACACGGGCCTCTAGAATTTCTCCTGCATCGAAATTCAGCCGCCGCGGCCGGGATCGAACCCGCGTCTTTCGGGCCAGCAGCCGAGCACCGTAGCCACTGAGCCACCGCGGCGGGGCAAAATAACAAATAATAGTAGAACGGCCAAAGAAACGAAGCTATAGACGGTTACAGTAAATAAACAAAAAATAGAATACTTCCTTTTCTTTTTTTTTGGCGTGACTTATCTGCCCGTTCTTTATTTTCCTTTCCCTTCACAAATGCTCTGCGCCCGCGTCGAATGCAATCGTTCACGATGCAATAGTGTGAAAGAATTTGAATGCTAAGTATATAAAAATATAAATAAAATATAAAACTACGACAGAGAATAAACGAAGCCATGTACACAGTTACAGAAAAGCCACAGACAATACCATACGAAAGAATGTAAATGAATTACACATCCTTCTAGACTATATCGCGCTTACTTATACGTTCTTCTCACGATCACGTGTTAAACCGCACGTTTTTTATATTAATTTTCCTCCTGAAGAATTGTGTATTTCTAATAAAACGCTTAATTTAAAAACCTGTGCTGAATGGTTGCTTCGTCATGACGTTTGAAACTAGTACTACTGTTTACCCTCCAATGGAATACCCTTTTTCAGAGGCAATTACGGGCTAATAAATGGCACGATAATTAAATAGTATGGTCGTATGAAATCACGAAATTATATGAAACGAATGGACGCAAATGTGCCAAGTTACTAAGAGGCAATCAAACATGAAAGCGTGCAAACGTCAAATTAAAATAATAATGAAGTATGACAAAATGATAGACTTAAGAGATAGCAACGTCGTATACAGCACTATCTTTTACCATGCATTAATTTTTTTTTTTTTTTTTGGGGGGGGGGGGGGGGCGCAAAGGAAACCTGACGCGCACCGGAACGGTTCAGGCCAACAACGCAACGAGAAGCCAAAGCAAAAGCGCACAGAGGGCAAAACGCATGTCTAGAACGAGAGAAATGTCTGCTCCGCACCTCCCAAAGCCGCTGCGACAAGGAAGTTAAAAAATGACCACGAAATCATATAAGTTTAACTGCACATGCTTACATCCAGACCATTGTTAGCCAAATGTTATCGATAGATATCGCGTACTCAGCCCGAAACACTCCCAGAACGTGTTCTAGACAAGCGTTTTGCCCTCTGTACACTATGGACGGTCCACAAAAACACCGAACGCCTGAGAACGAAAGCACGCACGTGACGTGACGTCATCTGCGCACATACAACCCAAACTTCGCTACAAGATATGCGCTAACAATAGCCGCCCGCGTGTAATGGGGACACCTGCCATTGCGAGAAGTCAGTTGACAAGCAGTTGCTAATAGCAGAGTCATGTCGGTGAGAAGCCCAGAGGGATATTATATATACGATTTCGTCTGGTCATACCAGCTGCAAGTCTGAGCCTCCTTGCTCCCAGGGGCCCTTCGAGACATATTTACGTTGGCCCATAACACAGCGTGAAATACGACAACCACGAAGCCCCCGACCCCTGGACTGTGCCGGTCGCGAACGTTACGGATCGAAGCGAAAACGTACGCAGCGAGATGTGCTAACGAAAACAGAAGACACGTTCTGAATTTGACTCACACACTCAGAAAAGGCGCCGAACATGAAGCGCTGCGTAGACACGGTGAAACGCGTCTATGGAAGTTTTCTCTTTTTTAGAGGGCAGCACTTTGGCGCCCGTTTCTGCGTTTCACGGCGTCGCCGTTGTCCGCTGTAACCAGCAGTGGACACCTTAGTCGCGCTTTAAGCTGCCAAACCAATGGATAAACTAGCCGTTGTCCGCTGTAACCAGCAGTGGACACCTTAGTCGCGCTTTAAGCTGCCAAACCAATGGATAAACTAAAGATGTCCGCTGTAACCAGCAGTGGACACCTTAGTCGCGCTTTAAGCTGCCAAACCAATGGATAAACTAAAGAAGAAAACAAAATTCAGGGGGCACTTTGGCTCTCTAAAGTGCTGCAAGGCGAAAGTGTTTCCTGGCGCACTGTTTGTTTTTATGTACTTTATTTTTCATACTTTGTTTTTCTTTTTTTATTTTTGCTCCTTTTCTTATTTTTATTTTCATATATTTTTCTATTTTGTTCTTATTTTTATTTTTTATTTTTCTTGGCTTTATTTATTTATTTATTTGGAATACTACCAGTCTATAGTTGAGACCATTGCAGGTGGGCATGTATCAGATTTAACAAAGTGAATCTGATTATTCAAAGCAGCTTTTTGAAATTCAAAACAACAAGGAACAAGGAGCAAGTCATGCAGTGCAGAAAATAAAAACGAAGTTAACAAAGTTATACAAGCACTTTTACGAAATGCAAGCTCAAAAGAAAACATTGGCACAACAGACCGCGTACTGCAAGATGTCGACAAAACTACTCCAGATTGTCAGTGTTTTTAAAACACAGCATCTAGTTCAGAGCAAAAAACTGAAAGTGAATCCGCGTTAGTAATGGATGCATCTATAGGCTATTCCATTCTCTTGTTACTAGCGGGAAGAAGGAGTTTTTAAAGGTATCACTGATGCACATATTCAGTTAGTGTATTCGCGTGCTGGTTTCTTAATGCTCGTTTCTGTGACAATGAAACATACTTTGATGGATCAACCTTGAATATGCTATGAAGAAGCTGATAGAGGAATTTTAGACGCGCGCGCTTTGCCTTTGTTGATAGTGTTTCGAGCCCGGAGAGTGCAGCTAGTTCAGTTGGCGAGTCTGTTTGTACCTATTGTGAATGAACCTCAGTAAATTACGCTGAGGTTCCTTTCCTTTTATTTCATTTATGAAACGCATGCATTCACTAGATGCGCTTTTATTCATGCTCGAACCTCGAGCCTTCGTGGCGGAGTGGTAGCGTCTCCGCTTCAAATGACAAAGACCCTGGTTCGATTCCCACCCTCGGCGTAGCTTTTTAAGCAGTGACGCCGAAAGGCGGACAAATCTGCCGACGCGTCTGTCGACACGGCTGCCAACGCGTCTGCTCACGACAGTATGAGGCATTAAAGGCTTTCGCCTTAAAATTGGCGGGGGCTTAGCTTTGGTTAAGCCTGGTAGGTTGCGAAAGCGCGCAACGTCTCCAACTGAAGGAACGCAGTGCGCCGCGTCTACAGGTCACGCGTGGCTACCGGCTTTTTGAGGAAAGGAAATGGCGCAGTAATTTTCTGTCATCTCGGTGGACACCCTAACCGCACCGTAAAGGAAGGCAGGAACGCCACCACCCGTTCGGCGCGATGCCTTGTTGTTGCGACTGAAGGAAAGAGAACTTGTAGAACGCCGCCGGGCTCGCCATTCTGCGGCATAGGCGCGTTGCTTAGCCAACCGCTCTTGCCTTTCTCTTTCTTCATCTGTCTCCTCGGAACCGCGCAGCACGTCGCTCCAGCGACGCCTTGTACAACTCCTCAGACATGACTAAGCGGAGCCAAGCGGAGCGCGCCTGCGGCGCCCCGTTTATCCTCTCCTAGCGAGCGCCCTCACGCGGCGGGCCGAGGAGGCCGTCACGTGGTAGCCGCAGCGCCGAGCGAAGGAACGACTACGGCCGAAGAGACGAATTGGGGCCCCTGCTCTCCTCTGGTCGTGACGTCACGTGGTCGTGCCACGTGACAGCGAAGGAACGACCTTCGCCGACGGCAGAAAAGTGCTAGCAATATTGCTTTCGCAATAAAAGACACCCCCTATGCTCCTTGGTATCGGTGACTGTTGGCTTCCGTCATGTGCGCCAAGTGTTGGGCCAGTTAATGCAGCTTTTCTCAAAAACCTATTTTCGCCAATACAGAAAGGCAGTTGAAGATAAGAGAATTGCGCGATGAGAAAGACAAAATGTGATGTTGAGTGCTCGCCGCCATCAAATGCGTATGGAGCCGCTGAGCAGGGAGAAATACTGAAGTTACCTTGTCCATGTACGTCGGTTGGCTGACATGGGATGGTGCCTTCGATGAATGTTTCAGTCGGTTCCACCGATGGTTTGTTAAGGGACGCGCAACTGATCCCGATTCATTTTGGAGCGCAGCTCTTGGCGCTAGTTTCTGCGTTTCCCCGCGTCGCCGTTGTCCGTTGTAACCAGCAGTGGACACCTTAGTCGCGCTGGAGCGGGAGCTTGGATAGCAGAGGGAAGGCGCGCATTGGAACAGTGGACACCTCAACCGTGGACACCTCAGCCGTCGGCGTACGTTGTTTTCATTGGCGTTGGAGCTCACTGCGATCATTTTAAGGAAAGGAAATTCGCATAACTGGCTCCCTGCGACAGTGGACGCCTGAATCGCGCTTATAGGTACGTGGGGTGATGAGAGAGAGAAGTGGACTGTATGCGTTAGCGCTGACAATGGTGAAAGAATCGCGATCAACCGTTAACTGCCGCCTGCCGGGGTGGCAGGGTGGTGGTAGGGGACGTTGATGCAGATATAAAGACAAACAGGAATTTCTGACCACTTATGCGGGAGAACGTCCCGTTCCTCTCGCTTGTGGCGCCTCCCAGGGCTGTGAAAACCTCGCGAAATACTTGCATAGACCTCGCCTTTGAGAACCAGGCGTTGGTGCAGCAAGTCGAGCATATATCCATCTATTTCTCCGTCCACAAAGCTTCCTTCATGACAATCAAGAACTGTTAGTGGAGTGTTCCTTGAAGAAGGAATATGTGTGAAAAATAACAAGTTGTCTGTAATTGTACATACATGTCTTGCTCGAATTCGTTGCCTCAATGTATCGAAAAGATGAAACAGCTGCTGAGCTGCTCTCAAATTTCGCATTAGGAAGTGACGCAATCGTCGGCTATTTTTTTTTCCTGTACTCATGGCTTGCACGAACCGCAAAAAGAAATACAGACAAAATCGATTAGAAAACGAGGGCATAGAGGTCATAGAACAGACTTGTAGGCTGACTAGAAACATTTTTCGCCCACATCTGAGCACATTTTAAAGAAATATCAATAGCGAACCCTTTGTGCGAATACTGCATAGGTGGGACGCATTTCGACGGGCGCGAGAAAGGAAAAAAAAAAAAAAAGAATCCTCCGCCAACACTACCTCAGTGTTCGACTTACGAGTGTTAGCTACTGGATCCTGAAGTGAGGGGCTTCAAGATATAGTGTGGTCACGTGGCAACCGCTTTGGTCAATTTGACCTTCATTGCAGACAGACGCGTCTTTGACAAACGTAAGTAGTAAGATTAACGCTCTTCAAAAAAAAAAAAAAAAAACGCCCGAGTACTAGTATTTCAGACCACTCTGAAACTTCCGACACGACCTAAATCCACTCAACTCAGATGGCGAAGTTTGGACGGTGAAGTAAATAATATCTAGCAACAATTAAAGTTCCTGAACAACGCCTCACCCAGTTTGTCGGGATCGATTTTCTCGGCTGTTGGTTCAGTTTCGAAGCGTGTGCAAGACGACAAAGCAAATCTTTGTTTGCAATTAAATGGCTTCGTACGAAATACCCCTCTACCGCAGTCCGTACCTGGAAGAACCGCTTTCGCTTTGATCACAATTTCACGCAGACTGCAAACTGCGTTAGGTTTGTTGACTAATGGCGACGCAATACCATGCGCACAACCCTGATTGTACACTGAGATTAGAGAACAAAAAGAAAGCCAATCCAATGACGAGGCTTCCTGCACTATAGTAAATTCCACGGACGTCATTTCAGCAGCCTAGGTTATCGTTGACACAAAGGCAGAATAATCCTTCAGTCACAGAATGGAAAAATCTGAAACAAGGATCCCCCATTCACAAGTTTTCCCTGCATGCGACAGCGAAACGGATACTGACAGATACGACGAAGACGACTGTCGAAGGTCTAAAGAACAAAAACTAACAAAAATAAAGAAAAAATTACACAAAAACGAACTATGTTGTTCTTTGGTCCACAGGCTCGAAGAGATAACCGCTACACTCGACATGTCACCATTCAGCGCGGTATTTTCCTTGCCAGTATTATCTAACCACTCAGCGCGGTATGAAAAAAAAAAGATAGTTAACAAAAATAACCAACAAGGCTACAGGCTCTCCCGTTAACTCTTCTTTTTTTTCTCTCCATTCTCTCCCAGGTGCGCTCGTACGCGGACGGACATTATCGGCAGCGATTTCGAGCAGGACGCGTTCTAGACAACAACACGCACGCTCGCTAATCGCGTTCGATCTTTCACGCGGAAAAAAAGCGGTCGCGCAAATGGCCGAACGGGTAAACACAAACGCGTATCGGGCGGGCGTACATTATATACGCGGATATGCATATTAGGAGAGCCTACACACAACACGCGGGTGCGGTTGCCGTGGCAATCGCCGCCCAAACTTGGCCTCGCTCCCTGCCGCCAATGACGTCATCAGCGGCGGCGGGAGATGTGCGCGGCGGGAGATGCGCACGGACTGGGGTCCCAGAACTAGGAACCTCCACCTAGTGCTTGTAAGGACCGGTCCATAACGGGCTGATCCAAGCATACCCCCAGTTCCTTGTATTGCATTCGAACCCTCGACCTTGGATTTCATCATCATCATCATCATTTTTATTCCAACATCAACATTACAGATGCTGAGGACCGTGAAACAAAAAGCCTCTAGCTGGGCTTGACGGGGTTCACGGCCCCTAAAAATCATGGCATTGGCAACAAAACTAGAATACAAACACAACGCATCAGACATGGGAGGATGTGGCACAAAATCAGGACATAAGCAAAACAATTACAAGATTAGTAGAGTGTTTAATGAAGTATACAATGTACGGTGCAGTACAGAAAAAGGTAGAAAGTGCAATTATTGTGGCTATGATATATTTACAAAAAAAAAACAGTATTGTGGCTATGAAACAACTCGTTTGTTTAGAAGCGACGGGAGCATATTACGTAGCATCTGGTATGCATAGTTAGTGCGTGCTCGAGGTATTTCCCACAGTTCAGTACTGCGGTTCAGTTCAACCGCACTGTAGTGGCCAGCGAAGAACAGTAAGGAAAGCAAAAACAAAACAAAAATCAACAGACAAGTAAAAGGACGCGGAGAATGATAGCCAGCAGAAGCAGCCAGGTGACGAGGGCGAGGGGGGGGGGGGGGGGGGTGAGGGCCAGTCAACAAACGGTCACGAACGAGAGTGCGCGCGCCCGCCCAATGAGGAGCGAAGTGCACTCATTCATTTCTTCCTTCCTTCCTCCACAGCTGTGTAGAGAGAGAGAGAGAGAAGGAGGTGAAAGAAGGTCGAATTACTCACAGCTCACAAACACGCCATCCTCTCAGTCTATATACCTTATCTGCAGCAGCCGGTAAACAGAGGCAACATCCCGCGATGCGACGCAACCTCCTCGTTTCCGCTCCCTAACCACGGGCTCATCGTGCAGGACAGCTCGTCTACTCCGCAGGAAGGTGGGCGAAAAAATACTACGAACATGCATCGAGAGACAGACAGAGTGGTGGAGGGAGATTTTCCCCCTGGCGTCGAGTCCGTCGAACGCTTTGTCACCGTCGGCGAGCTCGAAAGTGTCGGAGTTGACTTCAGATGAAAAGGCAAGCTCCGCGGGATGATGCAGTACAGTCGCAATTTACCACGGGTCTCGTTATGAAATCCCGGCGCACGAAGACTCCACACGCTGCGGGCAAGAGCGAGAGAGCAGTTTAGATAGGGAGAGAAGATAACTGTGCGAGCGGATTTGAAGGAGGGCACGTCAGGGATTACTATCCCCACTCCGACATAAGAGGGAAGGCTCCTAGTTATTCATCCATATAGGAGTCTTGAAAATCCGTATAGGAGTCACGCAATCCGATGGTCGTGGGCTCGATTCCCACTCAAACCTGATTTCATTTTAAGGCGAAAGCCTTTAATGGCTCATACTGTCGTCCGTTAACAAAGCGTGTCACACGCGTTTAACTCGGGAACTGAAAGAGATTGACGAAAACCAATGGTTGCTTCAGATAGAGGAGGAAAAAATGAACCTAGGAGCCAAGTTCCATGACTGTAGATTAATTAGTTAATTATAGGCAAAAATGGCGAAACTGCCTCGAAATAACGCGGACGTCGATATAGCCACGGGAACGGTGTGACGACACATCCACCGGAAGTCGTCACGGCATAGCGAAAATTGTCACAGAATGGTCGGAAAAACGTCGGATTTGTGTCAGATTAAACGGGAAAATCTGTAATTAAGCATAATGAACACTTAAGATCTCCGTAAGATGTATAATTTGGGTATCGATATCGCCACGAGAACGGTGTGACGTCACATCCACCGGAAGTCGTCACGGCATAGTGTCCTCGGCTTTCACCTTTCAACACTACAGTTGCCAAAGTGTCCGCAATTTGTAAGCTTAAATTTAACAATTTTTTACTTCCACCGGTATTTTTCGCTCACGCTCAAGACGCCACCCAAGACGACAAACCGGCTTTTCAGTAACTCGAGACCTCTGACGCAATCGCTTTCTTAGGGAGTTTCAGAATTCCCTTATCGATTAGGGAGATATGGGAATGCGGGGCGGCGGTGGGCATGCGCAGAATAACAACGCATCTCGGGTTACTGTCCCGCGCACACGCACCTTCCTACTCCCCTATCCCTCTAATCGACAGGGTCCCGCTATTCTAAAACTCCCTATAATAAGTGTCCGCGCATGCTTTACGCGCGAGCCAGATTGCGGCTCGGTCGAAGAGGGGCGTCCCCGTTGACAAAGTTACGCAACACCCTGTACACAAACGCGCACGCAACAATCCACCCCTCTTCGTCGGTATAAGAAGGACGCAACCTCCACGTGCCTCGCACGCGCGCCCGAGCCGCACGAACAGCAGCGGCGACGAAAGTCGAATCGAACGCCGGCAGGGAGGGAGGGAGGGAGGGGGGGCAGACAGGAAGGCGCGCCGGAGGCTAAACAATGGGGCCGAAGTCGACGGCACACGAAGTTACAGCAAGCAACAAGCTATACACTACAACGCTGCACGGCCAGTCGAGACGGCGGCAGCACAGCGGCCTGTTGTTTTGCGTGCGCGCTGCGTCGAACGTGACACCGCGCTGTACGGGAACGGCGGCGCGCCGCGTGTACCGTACTGGCTCGGGCTTTAGCGGGCAGCCTTTAACGCATACTTCGGATGGCGGAGCAGAGAGTTGCCCGATACGCCGTAGCTTTCACTCTCGAACCAAGTTCGGCAGTAGTTGAACCACACATAATTTTGTAGCGTGAGCTACATTGGTCACAGTGTCGCCGCTTCGCGTGCTCCCTCCGTCGACCACACTGCGCATGCGCGAGTGACGTCACTGCGCACAGCTGGCGCGCGCTCGCCGCTGCTGCCGCCGGCGCAGAGCCACGTGACGTCACTGCTCAGGCTACGTATATCCTGGCGTAGCAGAGCTAAGCCACTGCCATCTTTTTTATATTCTTATTTGCTCCTTTGTTTCTTTGTAATCAGGCGGGTGAAGTTGCGGTGGTGGAAACATTCATTCCCGATATTACAGATGGCGGGGGCGGAGCCCCCTACATGGCACCTGGGAGCCCTTCCAGTGTAGGGAGGGCCCCCTTACAAAGCAATGGATAGCCCTTGGAGGCATAGAGTTTCTTACTACTACCTAGAGGGAAAGCTGGCGGCGCTGCACTTCAGCCAACATGGACGCTCAAAGCATCATGGGGCGGTGAGCTACTTGTTGCGGCACAGTCGTAGTTTTTCGGGAACACAGAGTGGCAGTACTAAGGCGTTTCATTCCGAAAACGTAGTTTGTGTGTGCGCAGACGACTTTCGCGCGAACGCAGTGTGCAAAAGCCATAGTAGTGACAACGCGACGACACACGACGCCAATAAAAGGTTTACTCTTCCGAAATGCCATTAAAAAACCTCTTAAAGTATCTAAACAACAACATTTTTTTTGAAAACATATTTACTTTTAAAAGTGCGCCTGTTAATTACGAAATATTAGTTTTTTTAGTGTTCATCACTTGGCCAATAGGAAAGCTAGTCATGTCTTATTTTAGGCAAACTTTGCACTTAAATGCTTTTCTGCTCGTTTGTTGCAATCATTAAACAAGATATTGAATGTTAGGACGTTTGTAGCTATCAAACAGCTTTATTTTTTTATTATTTTTTGGCCAAGAGTTACAGTTCCGCAACAAGTAGCTCACCGCCCCATGATGCTCTGAGCGCCCATGGTGGCTGAGGTGGTCACGTGGGGTCTCCATGCAAACTCCCATAGACGGCTTGCCAGCTTTCCCTCTAGGTAATAGTAAGAAACTCTATGCTTGGAGGGCTATCGTAGAGAGGGCGCTAGTAATGACCTTGCGCTGGTCCCGATCGGAAGTACTAGTGAGTAAACGCTCGCAGTAGTCTAGGGCCACCTCTGGTGCGGCAGGATGTGGGAATGAGGGACAAGCGAGTAGTATGTGTGTAGAAAGTCTCCAGGCTTGCCACAGAACTTGCAGGGGGAGGGAAATTGATCAGGAGGGCGGGCGTGGAGGAAGATGGGGTATGGGTTTGTACACGTTTGTAGCCTGCGCCAATGGGCGGCTTGTGTGATTGCGACAGTCGGGGCAGGGGGAGCGTATGTTTTCCTAATTTCGCGATAGTACGTAGGGATGTCTCGAAAGGACAGCAAGCCACTCCGCAGCATCCGAGGACGACCCTTCCTCCCCAGCCCGGAAAGTGAGACATCAGGCCAGGGAGCGAGCCCCCTCGTTGCCTGTAAGGTCCGCATGTGCGTGTGTCCAAATAAGGGTGACGGATTGTCGGGGCTGCCAAGAACGCAAAAGGCGGCGGGTGGCTGCGGCGCTCTGTGCTTTCTGGTGCGAAGAAACACCAGCCAATGGTAGCGTTCACTTAATTCGGGGGCGCAATGCACGAACAATTGCACACTACGGCACAGAAGGGGAGACAAGCGATGACGACGACAGTTTAAATGAATCGGCTGTACAGCCTTTGTCGAAAGTAACCAGGCGCCATGGTTTGCTTCTCAGTTGTATAACAGAGCCCTCACGGCTTCTCTAAAGATCAAAAAGTTCTTTAAAGGTGAAAACAGGGGTTCTCCTTACCATACAGAGACAGAGTTTGAGGGCTGGCATAATAGCTTTAAGACTGAGAAGAAAAACGTGCAGCCTGGTTACTTTTGACAAAGACTGTACGTTCTCTCCGGCTGCTGCGGAGCGTTTAACGCGGTCGGTCATGGCGTTCCGCTGCCGAGCACGGAGGTGCAGTGCACAATGCTTCCGCATGCATAGCACGCAAGGAGACTTTTACGTGCTCCTGGTAGTTTATCGGTTGTTCGTGGAGCCCCTAGCCCAGAGGACGTCCCAAGCAGCGTCCTGCGGAAGGAGTCCGCTCCAGCTGCAGAGAAGACACAACAAAGCTGCTTATAGGCGCGTCGACCCGGTACCCGCGGCCCACACACACGCGAGAGACGCGTGTAGGGGCAAAACAGGACGGCGGCCGAAGACGACCGAACAGCAAAACATGTCAGCGCACCGCTCCGGTTACCGACCGACTGCGAGGGAGGCGCGGCAGGTAGAGGCACGTCTGTGCGAACGCTGTGCGAACGCATGTACGAACGCACGTACGTACCTCTCCGTATCACGTGCGCAGAGAGAGGGGGAACGCGTGTCATTCGTCCTGGCACGGGGAGAGAGTGACGCCTCTCAGAGCGCGGGCGCACTGGTGTCTGCACTCGCGCACGGTTCTGGCGACGCGACTTGTGACATGTCGTCAACATGTCTCTGCAACACGTACTACATATACGTGTAGAGCCGTGGCCGGAATAATAATCAGCATGCTATGAGCTGATAATCTGTTTTGATTTCCTGAACTGCAATATCATGAACTCATTTTGTTGTAGTCGTTGTTTTGCTATCGTCTTTACGCTTGGTTACTCTGTAACTGCTCTCACACTACTGACCGTTGTAATATGATACGAATCTCCTCCCCTTAGCTTAAGTAATGCCCAAATCTAAAGGCGTAGAAGGGTGAATAAATGACGACGAATTCAGCAGTGTTTCATGCTCACGCCAGTAAGTGCCGGTAGTGCTTAGTAAGGCGTGGGTATGGGCTAGTTCGTTGACAATGAAAATTGGTTGAAAACTGGTTTTGAGGAAAGCAAGTAGCTCAGTAATTGTCTCACATGTCTCGGTGGACACCCGAACCGCGCCGCAAGGGAAGGGACAACGGAGGGAGTGAAAGAAGAAAGGAAAAAAGAGGTAAATCATGTTTGAAGCCAGTCTGTCTCCTTCACTCGTGCACCTCTTTTTGCGCGCTTTTACGTAAAGTATATCAAGCAGCTGGTGCGCTTGCGCAAACGCAGCAGACCTTCCCATTCCCTTTACGGAACGGAGTAAGTTGAGGATTAGAGCGCCGAAGCGTGCTCAGTTTTCTTATGGCAGTGTTTGCACATGCAAAAGGAGAATTCATTTTCGCATAGCATCCAGAGGAATCGTACTAATGACAAATAGATCGTCATCTTCGGCAGCCTAGCTCGTCAATTGACGCGACATCGCTTAGCGTATTTCGTGCAGCGTATTCTGAAACGCGTTTCCATCACAATTACATATAACGGCGGGCCACAGTGGGAGTCGAAAAAGAAAAGAAAAAGAAACGAAGCACAGAGTAACAGCGGCAGTTTCTCAATTTGCTGCCCCAGCAGCAATCTTGGGGATACGTGCGTAAATCGCCTTTTCCGTCGCACTGAAAGGAATCGAAAGACAGCCGACATGTGCGTCGTCACCCGCGTCCATGTAGGCGCGGTACGCCTCGACTATATCCCTGAGGGGTCGCATCCTATAGCCCGAGTCATTCACGCAGAAATCCCTTGTGGAGCATTGTTTTTCCAGGAAGTCTGTCGATTCCACCACCACTCCCACTATGGGGGCGTTCGGAAACCGGAGGTAACCACGCCAGAGAGTAAAGTGGAGGAAATATACGCATACTATATCGTCGCCCTTTCTTTTTTTCTTCTTCCGTTCCGTTCTATTTCACCTTTTTTTTTCTCCATTCCGCTAAGGAAGAGCTCGTCAGACAGGAATCCGGGTCAGCTGCTGCCGCATATGCTGCTGCTGCCTGCGCGTAGCTGCGTGCAGCTGCCTTTGAGGCAGCAGCAATCCAAGGCCGGATACGCTTTTTTACGGGCCGGCCCCACCAACCTGACTACATACAGCCACGATCGCTCCGCTGCACACTCGACTACGGTCCTTCACGGCGGGACCGCAGACCGCGGAGACTATTCTTTTGTCATTCCACACTGATTTTATACTTATTTCTGCCCCAAGGAACCGGAACCTGGAACAGCTGATCTCCAGTTATTCTTTTCCTTTTTCCAAGGAACCAAATATTCCAAGGCATTCTTGCGGTGGCTATTCTCCTTGCCTATTCTTCTGCAGGTATCCGAAAGTACAAAAACGCCCTGGCCGTACAAACTAGTGTCATTTCTGTCTTCCACCCCGATAACAAGGGGCTGCCTTTTCGTATAGGCTTTTTCATCCCTATAAAACGCACATAAAGACACTAAAAAATGCATTCCTCGCGTTCACAGTTAGAACGCTGCACTTTTTTTATTACTTTGACGTCAACGACCGCTGGACATCACCCATCCACTTGCAAAGCCCTCCATTTCTCAATGTCACATCTCTTTCCACTCAGGAACTAAACGATTGAAATAAAGCGCGCAAAAAAAAGAAACGGACGAATGAAGACAACAGGCACTCACGTTTATGTAAAATATGGTTTACCAACTAGCTCAGACCAGTGCCTTGCTTAACTAAATGAAGCAGTGCCACCGATATCTGGGATTTCTTCGAGTAAAGGCCTAACCTCCTTTGCGTAAAACGAGTTTGGGCTAGGCAATACGCACAGTAATTTCCACTCAAGGTCGCCATGACACTTTTCAGCGTTACATTGGATTGGAAAACATTTATTCCGTCAAAAATGCAGATGCAGGCGGTCCGCGCTAGATGGCCACCAAACCATGGCTGGCGGCGACCTGAGTGGCCCACTCGGTGGCCAAGGCTTGAATGCCCGGGTCCGTGCTGACCAGCACGGCCTCCCATAGCTCAACAGAAGGATTTCGTACTAGATCCTCCGGTGGAGGTTCCTCTTTACATTGCCATAGTATTGTGTGATCATACGTGGCTGTTTCGCCACAGAACCTGCACTCGGGGATGTAGTCATCCGGGTACATTGTCCTTTCTCACCCCCTATCTATTATCAGCGTTAGAGTTTTCGTTACTGAATCCACTGAATTCAGCGCAATCATTTTCATCAAGTACCTGGCATGACAAACGCCAATTCCATTTTATAAAAAAAAAAAAAAAAAGAGGCAGGACTGAAGACTACACGCACAGAACAGAAATCACTTGTTCGAGGTGCAATAGCCATCACGTAACCATCAGGCGACTTTCTTCGCAGAATCAACCGAGTTGGACTGCGCAAGCAAGGCCGTCTGCAAAGGTAGGGCCGCATGACGTCAGTAGTCGCTAAACCGAGCAACCGCTGGAAAAACACGCGCAAGGGAAAACAGATCAGGCGTCGGAAAACACACAACACGGTGTGCGGTTATCACGTGCTGGACAGATGATGACGGGAGTAGAAAAAATCCGCGAAGCCTTCTTCGAACGGAACGCCCGCTTCACATACCCGCCAGACAGATCGCTCCGACTGATCCATTGAAGCGGGGGGGGGGGGGGGGGGGGGGGGGGGAAGAAATAACAATGTACAGCCGCTGCCAGCCGTCACAAAAATCCGACGTTCATCGGGCGGGCCACGCCGGAAGCCTAATTATTTAATGGCGCCGCCCTCTCTTTCTTCGACTTCGTGTAGCGGTCGACAACACGAATGTCTCCCCCTTGTCGCAGACAGGTCATTACATCTGCACCGGCACCCCCCCCCCCCCCTCTCTCTCTCTCTCTCTCTCTCGATAACACCGAGACACGCCCCCTCGAGAGTGAAAGGACATCCTTTCCTTCCGTCCGCTGGTCGCGAAGCTGTAAAGAAGTCCGACTCTGCCAAAGGCGACGGCCCGGCCGATCGATTCAAGCAAATGACCCGTTGCAACTGTTTTCTCACTTTTTGAACACGTTGCCGACGCCTCTGGCGAAACGCGTCAAACCATTTGTGCAGCCTGACGTTTGTTTAGCGGGAACCAATCAGGAAAGAGCGATCTGGCCGAGCATGTGACATTTAACAGACGTACGTTACCACAGAGTGGTCCTTAGTGAAACTGCGTCGCAAAACACGCAGAAAGTAGAGAGAGAGTTTTAAACAAGGTGTAAGAGGCTAAGATCATGCGCTGCCAGTCGAAAACCGCATCTCGAGACGGAACCAAAGGGGCGGAGGGGACGAAGATTCAGCTAACTCAAAGAAGACATTAAAGGGCACTGAGGACAACCTCAAAAAATTGTTTGTCCTTCGTAGAAGCTAAAAACAGAGTGCACGCCTCTACGTGGCTACACTGATGTTTGTTGCTGAGAAAATCGGATTTAAATACGTACAGCATTTACTTTTTTTTCACGCCACCTGACTGAATCCCGTGACGTCAGAGCTAACTGGACTCCCTGATCGCCGGCAGAAATGAATACAGTCGAAGCTGGATTCACATAATCCAGAAAAAACAAGTCCATTGTATCCGAAGTACGCTTTATGCAAAAGAACTGAAAGTTAAGGCACAGGAATAAATGACCCTAGAGATAAATAATTGGTTTTGTTTATGGGGGTTGTTACGACCCATCTTGAGACCCGCGATGAAACGGTGGTGGATTCAACAGTAGCGGCAATTTCGACGGTTTGTTTGACCCCCAAGATGACCCCACGGCTCGGTGCCAACGACCTTCTAGAAGGACCGACGACCGGGGAAAAACGGGTGTCCCTCGTCTTAAAAAAAACCCGGAACGAATCAGAGGAAGCCTGCGCAGCTGCGGCTGTGACGTCATCATGCCACACCTGTGTTCGATGGACGCGAGCTGCCAACACAGTGCTACAGGGATGCGGACTACGCTTCCTCCTCGCCAGTTCCCACGTGTGGGCTCTCAACAGGTGTCTCGTTGGCTGTGACGTGTGGTGCCGATCTTTTGTGTCACGATGAATTGCCGCCTGGTGAAAGGGCGGAGCCTTGGGCTATTTAACCTGCGCCCAAAGTGAGCACGAACGCTCTGAACTTTGGGTAATAGGTTCATCCAGTGTGGCTCTGGACCTTGGGTAATAGGTTCATCCAGTGGCTCTGAGCCTTGGGTAATAGGCTCATCCAGACGCTCGACGCTATGAACTCTTAACTTTTGATTCCTTGCTCTTCTGTTGTAAATTTATGTAAATACGTGTCTTAGTTTCTTGCCATTAAATCTGCTTGTTTTCGAAATCCCCAATCGTCGAAGTTCAGACCGTTTCCTCATCCCGGACGAGCCCCCATGGTGATGCAACAACTGGCCACGCTACCTGTGCGCCACAACAGGGTTTAACGTCCCAAAGCGACTCACGCTATGAGGGACGCCGCACTGAAGTGGCTCCGGAAATTTCGACCACCTGGGGTTCTTAAATGAAGGCGGAATTTGCGACGCAATTTCACGAAACTTCGTTTCTTTACTCGAAAAGAAATATCTTATACCCGTGCCACAGGCGCACGAGAAATGGCAGTAACTGCCTAAAGTCTGTTTATGCCATTACACGTCCAGACGAAAGTCACGATGGCGATAACGACTGGAAGGCAGTCAGAAATTTTACCTGAATATAAACAGCCATAATGAGAACAATATCTCGATAATGTTGTTAAAAGGTAATGTAAAAATTATTTTGCGGAAAACGACGCTGGTTCTTGCTTGACAAGTCGCAAAGGTCGCCATAAATATCGCGTGTGAGCACTCAAGCCGAAAGTATACACTGTCAGGAGTGCCAGTAAAAACTGCGCCTTTCGCGTCAAAAATGCAGTACAGATGTCTCAGATGACCGAAAGTTACGGCCAAACCATTTCCTACTGGATAGGAAGTCTTTATACTTAAAGGGCAACTGAAACGGTTTTAGAATTGGATGAGTTTAAAGGTGCCCTGCGACGTAGACAAAGCATGGGGTCTTTATTCTTTGTATGCAGAGTAAGGGACATTGTGAGTCCCGAACGCGCAATGAGATCACCGAAATCATAATATTTGATATTTTAATCTTCGCTAGAAATGCTTGGTTCGAGCCGATGGTGTCGCAACGCGGCGGCCATTTGCGGCAGCGGAAATGAGGTGGCATCCAGATAGGGCGCTGCCTTTCTCATTGGTTGGGTGTCCAGTTTGCATATTGTTCCTTTATACTTGCGAAATGAATCTGTTGTGTCCCCTTATTGCTTTTGTGTGTCAACACAGCGACCGGACACGACAGAATCCAAAATATGTCTCTGAGCACTGAAGGTTTTTTCGCATGCCACAAAAACTGGAAAGAAGCAGGGAAAGCGAACGAAAACTAACAAGAATACAGCTAGGGGCAACACTTTCCATTCCGCTTCAAACCTTGGAGGCGGCCAGCGCTGTTCAAAAAACGTTGGCTCGAAACAGAAAGCGCGCGCGTCGAGACCGGCCGTGACCATACCAAGACGGCAGCGAAAAAAAAAGCCAGTCGACAAACCTTGCCCAGAATTGGGAAGAGAAAGGCCGGACAGGAGACGGGAGTCGAGTTTGGGGGGGAGGGGGGCTACTGCCCACAGCCTTCCAGTCCAACTAAAAAAGAAACTTCGGGGAGCTTCCTTTGTGGTTAGTCACCCCTGCCCTGACTACGGCGTCGCGTACACGGGGGGAAGACGCCGTCAAAATGCGCGGCTGTATACAGCCCCAACAAAGCAACAACTGCATGCACGCTTCCGCTGCGTGTGCGCTAGGCGCGGTTCTGATTCGTAGCGCCCAATCTCGGTACTTGGTGAGTGAAATGGGCGAGTGAAGTGAGTTTTCGTCTGAGCTTTTCATTTCGAATTTTCAGAGTGGAATAACTTTCGTTTGCATGCTCCGATTTCAATAATTCTTTTTGCTCTGGTCTCTGGAAAGCATGACGAATCTATTTAATGATATCAACTGGTACTGAGAAAATCATCGCGGTGCCCCTTTAAGGTTGCCGAATATTGAAAATGTACAGGTAAAGCCTGCGAAATCGTTTTGCTCTAGGATTTGAAATGGTGGCGTGATCGCCGAATAAAGTCGTCGTCGGCGTTCAGGCTTCTCTGAAGTGCACAGCGATGGGCAGAGGCCCCGATAATGACGTCACGTATGACGGCACTAAGTTTCCAGCGAAGAAACGGTTTCCATGGAAGAAAACCGACGCCATCGAAGGTGAAGCTCACGATGCATTGTTTGGCGCCATCTGACGACGCACAGCAGCATGCAGGCGTAAGCAGCGCACATCTGAAATTTCGGCAACAATGACGTCACTGCCGAGTTTCCTCGCACTCCACCATCGTAGTGAGGAGAAGCCTAAACGTCGTCGTGGTTTAAATCGAAGATTATGTCACCATTTTAAATGCTAGTTCAAAAACACTTTGCATGCTTTATCTAGAAGCTTGATAGGTTCTAATTCTTGAATAACCTCGAATTCTCAGAAAACCGTTTCAGCTTCCCTTTAAGGAGTTGCATGCTTTTCTGCGTGTGGAATGGACACGAGAGTACGCATTGCTCGGGCGAATGAGTTGTGGGGAACTGAGTAGGTCGAGAGTGGCAGTAAAGTTAATGCCACTAAATTCATGCGCATGCCACCACGCGAATGGCATTAAAACTAAGGCAGTACGTACTTAATGGCATTAAATTTGTCCGTGTGGCACGGGTATTAGTGTTTAAACGAACCCGGAGGAACATTTCGCCGCATTTCTATAGCTGCAGGCAGTAAGCAGAAGAGCTGTCCTGCTGTTCCAGGATCTCTCGATTGTCTCGATGTGCATGCGAGATGTCTAACGAAAAGCAAACATCCTGCGACAACATTCCATGAAAGTAAATTTATCGCGTAGAAAAACCTCAGTAATGCTCGGTCTGCGACACGCAACCGGCAGATGGCAATGCAGTCTTCTCTTTAGTTTTTTTTTTTCGCTTTTCATCCTAAGTTCATTCTAAACGGCCTGCAGTTTTCGTCAGTTTTCTTGGAAGTCGGCGGTACGTGCAAGCCGCAATTGCTCCTGACAACCTTCTAGGAATGACGATTGGGAATGAGCGTTTATTGTTAGGTTGTGGGAGATGGCAAGTGATCACTTCGATAGATCATCATCCACCAGCCACGATCGGCTAATGCGCAGGTCGCCAGAGCCGAGAGTGACACGGTGAGGAAACACTCCGTCTCCATACTACGGTAGGTGGCGGCCTCAAGCGCTTCGACGACGGAATTCACAAAACTGGTACGTGGTCTTGATTACTGTGGCTGCCAAGACCGACAGAAAAGGCGGCGTAACTGTGAATGTTGTAGACCAAATTTTACCACAAATTTAGCCCACTACAAGCGATGGTCTGTTGTAACCGGGTCCGTTAAAACCGAAGCATGTATTTAAAACGCGTGATATAACCAAACAAAATCAGTCATAATGTCCGTAATATCCGTCTTACCGTTTTATCCGGATCCATTTTTAAGAGCTGGACTGTAGTTGTGTAGTCTACCCTCACAGATACGAGCGCAAAAAACTACCTCTACGTCAGCGCAGCTTGCTTGTGAAAATAGGCGGCGGTGGCGACACCTGTACCTCATCTTCCGCTATTTTTTCTTGCTTTTCAAACCTACAAAAGCTTAGTTTCCAGTAGCGGTGAAACCAAATGAAACGGACGGTGTAACCTATAGATATATACCGGTGACATGCGCCCACTGTGCATGGTGACAGCTCGCTCTTCGTTCCAATTTCGTCGCACACAATCGCATAAGTGGAGAAACGCATTCGACGCTTCTATTATTCCCTAGGGCTCAGCCTGTGCACGCTGCGTAGCCAGGTACGCAACAAGCGCCGATCGAAATCGATTCAGCTCACCTATAGCTTCGGCGACGCAATTCAACACGAATGTTTTTTCTGCGCCTAGGCGCTGAAGTAAGTCTGCAAAACTGGGTTACTAGGCGTGCGCTACTCCTTGCACGACCGCACAGCTCTTAGATATGCTACCAGTTGGGAAACTCCAAAAACCGACTCGCCCCCACTGACCACTTTTTGAGGGCGCTTCAAACGGTGGCGCCATCTGGAAGCGGGCAATAAGCAATTTATCGCCAATATCCCCTGAATACAGCTTCTTCATTTTTTTTTTTTGCTCGTTTTACGTCTTAATTTCTCGGACTGTTATTTTATGAGTTTTCGCTGCTGTGTCTGTTTCAGTGATTTTGTCGCCAGCAGGGTGTGCACTCATCAACAATCCTGAAAATTATAACTTGAGCGCAGTTTACGTTATTGGCCACGGGCGGGCGCGACAATCCGTAAACCCCTCAATTTCGGCCCAATCAGGCCGCTCTATAAAAAGTTGCGCAACTGGTAACATCAAAGAGATCTGGCTCGCCCGTTATGCCTGCAAATACACTTGCCGTCACAAGTTTCAGGAACAGTACTTAACAGGAAAATTTAGTCCATCCGCAGCGCACTGACACTAACTTGCACAATGATAATTAGGCTGCACGTATCTATTCCTAGCTGCGTGTGAAGACTGCGATGAAATGAAGTTGCTTCATCAAAGCTGCGGTCTGTGAACTTCTGACAGCTTTTGTGTACAACATCGAAGCTTCTTTCGCCAGCTCCCCGAACTATATAATACACAGGGCTTCGCCGTTCCGCTCTCAGCTGTCGTGCTCGCCGCCGCCTTCGTAACGCTGCGACGAGCAGACCGCGTCGTCACGCCGCCGTTGACCCCGTAATAAATAACCCCACGCTGACAGACGTCCCCCTACGCGCCACCCCTTCGCCATAGCGACAAGCGGCCCTCCGATCATCGAACAATGCAGCAACAACAACAGAAGCGGCAACGCTCCACCGTCCTGGGGTCGTAAATACGCCAGCGAAGGGCCCGGACGTGCACAGTGACAGCGCGACGACGCTTGCGTCAATATAATAGGCGAAGAGCAACGGCGCGCGATGAAAAAGAGGGGGGGGGGGGGGAGGAGAAAGGGGCGAGGGAGAAATGCAGAGCAACCAGCGCAACCGCTCCCCATCACCACATCGCGCGACCTCGCAACGCTCCAAGGTGAAGGGCACGGCTCCCGGGAGCGGACGGAGTCAAGGATCGCCACCGGCTGAACGCCAACAACACCAGGGCGCTTTTAAACCAAGCCACCACACTTTCTCCCCACGCAAAATAGAGAAAGACGGTGGGGGGGTGAAAGAGGGAAGCAAGTGAGGATTCGCGTGGGCGAACGCGTGGACAGAAGACAATTGCGACGGCGAACGACAACAAGCGAGCAAGCACTAGGCAGCACGGAGGGCTCCTAGTTTTGAAGGGTGCGACGACCTCGATACGCCGAGGCGAACGCTCCCCTACCGCGCTTGACGACGCAGTTTTCTTAGGTAGCTCTCTATCTCTCTCGCCTCTCCTGCCTATATAGGTACCGTAAGGGCTCATTCACACTTGCGAGTCGCAAAGGGCGTGCGACTCGCAGTCGCTTGCGACCAAGCAGCAGCTCGACAACACCGTTGTTCACACTTGCAAGCGCGACAGCGCGGGTCGCCTTCTCGTTAGATTCTCGTTTGAAGCGAAAACTCTCGGGAATGACGTTGTTCGCGCGCTTTCGAGAGTTTCGCCTGTTTTGGCCGCGCCTCCTGTACTCGCGCTCGATAGTCTAAACTGCTATTCGCAATGTAATACAACTACCCGAGCGAAGATTAGGTTGTCGTGACGGTTTTGATGTGCACCGAGGTCGTACAAGCGTCACGATGACAGAGGCGCGCTTCTCTGTAGGGCCGGCCTACCAGCCTGCAGTACGCCGGCCGCCGCGGCGTCACAAAAATGCGCAAATATTGCTTGTTCGCGTTCATACCAAGCCCTTGGGTACAGGAATGTAAAAAATGAATCATTTTTGAAGATCGCTGGCCAGTACCGAGTTGCTGGTAGAAGGGATAACAGCGACAAAAGCAAATTTCTTCCCAGAGCCGCTTTGCTGCTGCTGCTCCATGCGGCTCGACTGTTGTCTGCTAGCTCCGCTGCTGAAGGCGTCGCGGAAGTCGAGCATGTCTTGATATTATTATGATACAAGGTCCACAATAAAGTGGTGACGAAAGCAGCATCTTAATTACTAGCGCTGGCCAGGATCCGAAGCGCCCTCAGTTGCGACATCGATATGAAACCGGCTAGGCTTAGCGACGACTACGGCAGCCCGCTGGGAGCAGCGCAGGTCGTCGCCCGGCGCGCCCGCGAGCGGTGTCGTTGCCGGAAGCTTGGCTCGCTCGCTGATTGGTTCAGAGGTTTGCGACTCGCAGTCGCGAGGCTGAAAAATCGAGCACCGAGCGACTGGCCCGCGACTGTCGCTTTTCGACCAGGGCGACCGTTTGCGACTGTCGCTTTTCGACCAAAACAGTCGCGCGACCTCTGCGACTCGCAAGTGTGAACGGGCCTTAACTCTGCGCTGACTCAGCGCGCTTTATGGCGCTTTTACGGCTGTCCATCGTCGCCGACTCCGCGGGTTCGATAACACACGGCGTTCGCGACAGCCGTATTTCAATATCAATGGCAAGGGGATGGGATGGCGGTGGAATCCAAACCCACAAACACCCATGAGGAGCTACTCGGCGTCCACGTTGTTTTTAATGCGCCGACAATCTATTCGAGCGCTGTGGCGACCAACCAGCCCGAAGTTTTTCGACTTTCTTTTCAGAAGATAAGAGGTTGGTAGCAACCAATCCGGACCTTCCGTGCAGACGCCCATCGCAGCGTAGTGTGCTTTCAGAACCACGGCAGAGCTGGATTTAAAGGGGGGGGTGTGGGTGGGCGGGGAGTCGACCCCCCCCCCCCCCTCCACTTCTCAAGCGGGAAACATTACATAGCAAAACAATGCTGTATGAACGCCATTTTATCGGCGAGAAATGCAGTCCGAGAAATGCAGGATTCAATGGGGCGCCCCATCTGCCCCCTTCGAGAGTGCCCGTTAATGTGCCCATAAGCTTTAGGAACTGAAAAGCATGCGATGACCTCAGCTACTACCACACTGCTAATAATGATACCACGAATACAGAACTGCCACCATTACTAGCTATACCCCTCCTACAGCAGCATCGAGGACGCTTCCAACACTCGGGACGACTCCGCCAAGATACAGGAAACCGGAAAGATTCAATCGCATTCGAGTAAGCTTTACTTTTAGGCTGAATTACTAAGTCATAGCCCTCCGGACAACACACAGTTCAGAAAGTGTGGACATTGGAAAGTGCAGTTAGCAGAAGAGCTGACAGTTACCGCCACACGGCGCATGGCAGGCATCCAGTCGGTTAAAAAAAAAAAAAAAAACTGCGGGGCTGAACGTCCTAAAGCGACACATGGGCTACGAGGGACGCCGTAGAGGAGGGCACCGGATTAATTTAGACCATCTGGGGTTCTTCACCGTCCGTCTTTTATGACGAGGGCAGCAAGCAAAAAAAAATAAAAGAAGCAGTGTTTAAAAACCTGGCTTTCACGGAAACGGAAAAAAGTCGGCAGAGCCACAAGACTGCTTACGCGAGAGAATGCGAAAGCATTAAAGCTCTGAGTCATGCCACGTTGCAGAATGACTTTCATAACTATGACTACGAGACATGACTATGCATACTTCGTACAGACTCTCGAGAGTCTCGAGGTGCAGATCTGCACCTTACATTAAGCCTCACGCAATACCGGTGGTGTAACACGCGCGTACGACACCACTCGGAACGCTGCACGACGAACGATTGCTGCATAGCTTTGATAAGGAAGTCTGGGAAAGCATACAACTGACGGGGCATACGTCCTCGGTTCGAATCCCTGTCGCAAGATGGCCTCCATATTGACTAGCTCATGCAAGCCACAAATCGTTTGACACTGCCTGAAACGCTGTACGACAAACAGTTGAGTCACAATTTTGGTACGAATGCCGGGAAAACTGATGCCACATGGAGGTCAGCCAATGGTGAGCGTGTGTGTTGTCTGAAGCGATGTCACAATGGAGAGAGGGGTACGTCTATCCCAGACCATAGAGTGAAGGGATTATCCGCTTTCATCTACCACTCCTTGCTTTGTCACACTAGCAGGGTCACGAGAATCAGGCGACGACATTGGCGTCGGAAAACTGGCGTCGGAAATTCTCCGTCCATTGACGGGGAAAAGCCGTTGCGTTAAGTTGTATAATGCCTTCGCATTACAGGATATTCATGCGTGCAAACAGAACGGATCCAAGGATCGGTTGACAAAAACACTACAGTTCACTATTCGCCACCATCAGCCTGGCCACTCCCACTGCAGGGCAAAGACCTCTCCCTTGTCTCTCCAATTAACCCTGTCCTTTGCCAGTTGTAGCCACCGTATCCCCGCTAACTTCTTAATCTCACCCGCCAACCTATTCTACTATAATCTACTATTCACTATTCTACTATATTCACTATTCTACTATATTCTACGCTTCGCAAGAACAGTCCGACATCGAAAACGTACCACATGTGCTCGCTGAATAATGAATATCTTTTGCTGTTGTTGTTGTTGTTGCTGTTGTTCTTGCCACAAGGAGATGAGGCAGCTGCAGTACGGAGTTCTACGCGCTACCTTCGGATTAAAAGACGTTATCCGAACATCAGTTGCCCCCGGTTACAACTAACAAGAGCTTCATTTATTTTGTTTTCTTCTTTTTTCTTTCAAGACGGATGGCTTCTGCCACAAAAGTAAATATGAGCTGTGGTGCGATGCAGTTGTTACAAACAGTCGACAAAACCCGGCTGCTTGACGGAACGCAACAAAGACAATAAAAAGAAAAAAAAAAAAACTAATAATTAATGCGCTAGACCTCATTGTCACACTGTATCAAAGTCGTCAGAATAAAGCACTGCGCACGGCACGCAGACGGAGCTTGCACGCTTAGGGGCACTGACGCAAAGGCTCGACCGAGGAACGCAGATAATTCCGCGACTGCCCGTAAATGTCATTACCCGCGGTTTACCTTTGACAGAAACCGCCAAGTCTCAACTGAGTTAAATTCACTTTTCCTCGCGACCACGGCATATGCAATACCGAGAAAATTATGAATGAGTTCCCCATCCGAATCTGCGTCAGTCGTCTGTTCAAGCGCCTACACCAATGACAGTCATCTTTGGCTCGAAGACCATACCCCAAACTTAGGTCAAAGCAATCAACATTGTATCAATGACTCAGGTCAAAGAAAAAAATTCGAGGGGACACAGAAGCTCCGCCTTAAAGGGGCTGCGAAACACTGCCTGGGGGAATACCGGCTATACTTCAGGTGGGTTCTTTATGTCACACAGATGCTGTCTTAAAAAGAATTACAGGAATCGACGCACAGGAACGGGAGCTATTCAGTGAAGAAATTTCAAAATACAAGCAAACAAAACGCTGCCCTCAACTCGATTTTGGCGGGGCTACCCACTCCTATTTCGCTCTCCCAATGACGGCACCTGGCGCAACCAATCAAAACAGCCAGCCAGAGCACGTCGCGGAAGTTTGTACTCCATGGTTGCCTGCTCTCTAACAGACTGGCAGCGTTGTTTCCATGCCAGAGCGCCCCTGGTGGTGTATTTTTATTTTACTTGCCTTGCAGGGCTTTTATCTAAGACAAACAAATTGTCTTTGTCGACCTAATATAAAACGCAGAAAGGTGACAAAATGTGTCTCTATTTATTCACACAATTTGCAGTATATTTACTGTTTGTCCGGTCATCAAGCTCGCGCCAGGTTATGTCATATCCGCTGCTAAAGACCCGCCACTGTGTGGCGACACCATCAGAGCCATGAAGTTGTTTTTGGGAGGACATTAAAATATTAAAAAACGGAATGTACGCGGTATTACCGACGCTATTAGCACCATTATAACACACTGTATGCAATCAACAGGCAAAACAGTTAACTAAGATTGTGTTTCTGGGCCCCTTTAAGGTGCTCAGACGATAGAGTAATGGGTCAATTCCCACATATGCAGATGCATTCTCTACTTTACATTCATAGGCCCCTGGGGAGTCCTCATACCCCTCCTGTCGCAGTGGTGCAGCGGTTAGGCGACGCGCCACTGCCCGGCGATGGCAGGTGCTGCCAGCGGTCGCGATCCCGTGACCTAGGTGGCCCATCTGCCTCCTAGATTGCTCTCCGGGGACCACCTGCCAGAGCCGCGGTCGTGATTTTTCGCTCAGAACGCCGACGTTGGATTTTCTGGGAAATTGGGCCTTTAACGCTATTCGCGTTTAAAAACAAATAAAAGAAGACTAGGCCCAGAACTAACCAGAATCAGCAAAACTAAAACAGGGGCCAGTTGGTTCCGCACGATGGTATACTGCGCCTTACTACACAACACTACAAACGGCGAGAAAAAAAAAACGAAATAGAAAAGTACCGTCTTTGCCAGAAATAACCGGGCACAGGTGGTTTGTTTCTTATACCCGTGCCACACGCACACAAGAAATGGCAGTAAATGCTTAAGGCCTTAAGTTTGTTAATGCCATTATTTTCGGAGTTGGTGCTACACGTCCACTTTTAATGCCATTATCGAAAGTGACGATGACGATAACGCTTGCAAGGTAGTCAAAAGTTTCATCTTAATATAAACATTCCTAATGAGCAGAATATATCGGGAATGATGTTCAAATGTAATGTAAAAACGATTTTCCAGAAAATACGGCTGTTCCTGCTTTACAAGTCGAAAAAGTAGCCATAAACTCGCATGTCAGCACATAAGTCGAGAGTACCAGTCAATAAGGCTGGTTAAAATGGCGCTCTTCGCATCGAAAATGCGGTTTAGGTGCCTCATCTGGCTGAAAGTTAAGAATTAACCATTTTATAGTGGGCTAGGCAGTTGTAACTGACAAAGCTGCATGCTTTTCTGCGTGTGGAATGGGAACGAGAGTACACATTGCACGGGCGAATGAGTTGTGGCGAACTCAGTAGGTCGCGAATGGCAGTAAGGCTAATGCCATCAAGTTTATGCGTGTGGCACCGCACGAATGACATTAAAACTTAAGGCAGTAAGCACTTAATGGCATTAAATCTGTCCGTGTGGCACGGGTATTAGCCGCGTAGCGAAGCACTTACGGCAGCCCTTCAGCTCTGAATCTGTGCAAAGTAAGGTGAACCCTTGTCCTGACGTTTTCACGCCTTTCGGTCTTTAGGGATGCCGTAACGGCTCCATTATACGACTCAGAAGCTTTGAGGAACAAAAACCTGTTGCTCGGTTTCTTTCAGCAAAGGGGGTACACCCAGGAGCGAACTGTTTAGTACACATAAACATTTGCTTTCTATACAAATTCTAGCACATGATGTGTTCAGTTTGAAGACACACGTGAGGTCCCACCACTATACGCCATTGATTATCCCCGCCGCGGTGACTCAGTGGTTACAGCGCTCGGCTGCTGGCCCGAAAGAGGCGGGTTCGATCCCGGCCGCGGCGACCGAATTTCAATGAAGGCTAAATTCTAGAGGCCCGTGTACTGTGTGATGTCAGTGCACGTTAAAGAAAACCCCAGGTGGTCGAAATTTCCGGAGCCCTCCACTACGGCGTCCCTCATAGCCTGAGTCGCTTTGGGACGTTAAACCCCAATAAACCAAACCAAACCATCATTGATTATTTCTATCTGCGTTCCAGAATCATTACCACTACGGCGCTAGTAATACTAGCATATAAACTGTCACAGAGAGAAATTCCATAGAACTAGGCTTCCATCACAGCCGCCCCTCTAGACAAGACACCGCCCACGCAATTTCCGGATCTCATTATCTCACTAAACTCAACAGTCAGCAACTCCAACTTAGAAAGAAGTGGCGTTATCACAGAGACGCTGAGCATGACACTGCCAAAAGCATATTTTCTTTTGTGTGTGTGTGCGCGTGGATAAGATATATATCTGCCTCAATCAGCACCACCGTGCGTCAAACGGTTGCTGGACGCTTCCAAATAGACGCCTCACATCGCACGAATTATTCGAGGCTTATCGGACGTCGTTTCGCTGAGCCGGAAAAATAACTCCAGAAACAAAGCACACGCACGGCCATCAATTCTGCCCTGCGCCACGCTTCGCCAACGCGTTCTGTCATGCCAGCGACTCATGAAGATGGACGGCGGTTGGGTCAGCCGTGAGCTATTAAAAGAGCCGCGTGTCACCTTCAAGCTTTACAAATAGTTCTCCGCGTAAGAGGAGATAAGGTCCGGGTAACGGACAGTCTCAGCTCTGACACCAACGATCTCGCGCTCTAGACGCTAACCAGACACACCCGGTGCAGACCTCAGGTCACTCCGAGTTGCAACACTGCCCGCAGGCCCAGATGTTCGAAAATTAGGCTCGTCGATGGGTCGAAATAACGTAAACCCTCAATTCATCGCGCCATCTACCGGCGACTAAAGTTTCAAAATCCACTCCTCAAAAAGTTCTGCGGTCACAGCTGGAACTGACTCCGAAGTTTATAGATGGCGCGTTGACCTGCCAGCGTCTCCAAAATGGGTACCGCCTGGATATAGACTCCCGAGTTTCGTAACTAGTATTACTAATGAGCTTTGGAACCCACAGCATTTGTTACGTCACGTAATTGAAGCCGTCGCTTCGGGGTCTGCGGAATATGCCTCGTATGTCACGCGTTAAGAGAGTAACAGAAAAAAAAAAAAGGAGACGATTACAAGCAGTCTCCATCCACATGTCAGCTCGGTGCCTGGAAGTCAAGGCGTCAAAAGAGAAAGACGACGAGGAAGCCAAACCGACGCAGGCGAGCCGAGCAAATAAGATTACGAGAGATTAGCAGCGCAGCGGCGACTCTAGACTGGGAAATTTTCGCCGGTGCCAACTTTGTGTCCACATGCAAGAGAACCGACGACGTCGCGAGCAGAGCGCGCGCTAAACGGGTCTAAGCGGATCGCGTGCTTTATTTTCTTTTCTTTTCCTAGTTTTTTTCTTTCCTTCTTTCGTGACATCCGTCCCTGACACCATCCTCTGAGTCTTATGCCCTCCCTCTCCTACATCCTCCTCAAAAGTGAGCCCGAGCTAGTAGGGGCGCCGATTCCCAAAATAAAGTCTCAATGCGTCTAACGTTCAGTTTAAGCACGCGTCCCTAATAGACATCAGCACGTGTTGCCCGCTGCTTATCAGGTGCAGTCGAACATTTAGGCTGCAAGAAAGCAAAACAAAAACACGAAAGCGATACAACCTAGCAGGCAAGCGCACGCCTGTTTCTGGTGGGAAAAGACGGCTAAGTTTCCGGTGTGTGTGTGTGTGTGTGTCATCGTACAGCCTGTTCTTTCCAGATCAAACCGGACCGGCGGAGTGGTTCGTCGGAGAAGCTACCGCGGAAGCCGCCACTACAGGCGGCTACTTACACATACACAGACAAAATAAAAGCGAAATGACGGGGGAGGAAAGGAGGGGGGAGACACAACAACACTTATCACGCGAAACGCACGGCTCCTTGGCGTGTTCAAGAAAAAAAAGAACGCCGGATCAAAGTACGCACCGCAGAGCCAAGACGCTCGCTAACCCCCTCTTTCGCAAGCACAACACGAGAAGCGCACGTGCTAAGACAGATTAATCAAAGTCGGATGAGGAAGGGAGTTGAAAAGAAGCCGACGCGGGAGATCCGGAGCATGCATGCTGCACGGCTGGAAGGGCGATCGCAGTTCTCGGCTTTGCTTTGCCGCCGGTTTTTTTGTTTCTGTTTCTGCATCGTTTCGCCGGGTTGCTCCCCGAGCGGCTGCTGTAAAGTCGTGAAGCGATCAAAAGGGGAGGAGTGACCGAGGACGTCACAATCTCTGTATATTCATCTTTTTTTTCTTTTCGGAACGCATACGCCAAACATCGCATGAACGCAAATCTGTTCTGTAAAGAACACGGCGAGACTGCTGTCGCGCCGCTGCCGCGAACCACGTTTTAACCGTAGTTGTTTTGTTGACGTTGGAGCCATTGGAACTTTAAACGAGAGACGGTACGTTTCACAGGTCGATTCGAAAGAACGAAGTTCCGCGGGAAAAGTGGATCGCGGATACACTTTCATCGCGAACACACTGCGAAGCAAAATACGAATGAGTTGACATGCTCGGTTGAGTATTGAACCGCCGGGGCAAGGTCGTCACCACGATCGCTCAGAAACGGAGAGAAAAAAAGAAGAAATCGAGAAAAAACGGCACAGACTGCTGCCGCCACGCTAGACGAACGGAATTTCGAAGATGTCCGACGAACTTTGCGCGAATCCCCGACCTCGTCTCCATCTTACTGCAATTTTCTTCGCTCTTTTTTTTTTCTCCGAGTTCTCCTTCGTTCGGAGCGGCTGTCTCGAAACGGGAGCCTCCTCTGGAGGCGCCTGAACAGAGCGGCGATTCGGGTTGCCGCTGCTGCTGCTGCGCATTTCGTGCCGGCCAACAAGCGTGACAGGTGCCGAGCGAAGGTCGCAAACCGCCGGCGCAAAGCACGTGAGTTTGCGTCGCGGCGCCGGCAAGGGTCGGGAGAAGATGCAAAAGGCGGACCGGCGGAGTCGTCGGGCCGACCACTCACCTCGCTCTCATCCTTGCGTACGCAGAGGCAGGCCGCCCGTCGCCGAAAGCCGTCCCCGTCATACGTGCGAGTGGAGTTGGGCTTCTCTTTCATGCTTCGCCAAGGAAACGAGCGCGCACTCGGGAGAATGCAGCGGGGGCAAGAGCTACGATTTCATCGCTGTCCGGTCTCGACGTAGCAGCACGCAACCTTCCCGAGTGCTCTCGCTTCGATTCGCCTCACGGCCATTTTGAGACTCGGGTCGGCTTCGAATTGGCGGCCCGTTTTGCTCCCACTGCCGCGCCGTGCATTTTCGTCTCGTGACGTCACGACCGGCCCGCCCGCCCACAGATAGCGCCTCGCTCAGTTTGGGTCCCGCCCAGCCGACGACGTGAGCTAAATGCACCGGGCCGGCGAACCGAACGCGCCGATAACGTCCCTCGCGTTTTTACGCAGGAAGATGCCGTAGTTTCACTTTTCCATTTCATTCATTCTACTCGTGAAAAAAATAGAGACTTTTAAAATATTACGCTACTAAAGTTGGGTGTTTTCTTTCGAGAAAACACGTTTGTACCTTTCTGTCAATTGCCGCTCGACCTGTCAAAACAAACGTAAGTCACGTTACTAGCGCCCCAAGTCTTTTAGTTTCGGTTTTGGATGTCACCGCATATCCACTTTGCGCACGCATCAGCGTACCATTGCTTTGAATAAAAATTGCAAGAACAACTAATTAACTTTAAAATAATAATTGTAGCTTTTTGTTAATTTAATTTTTATTCAGTTAAAGCAGTTGCAAGTAGCTCACGCTCGAACAGCAAGGTAATAAATTTTTATATACTTGAATAAATTTGTTTTTGTTTATGGATTTTACAATAACTGGTTATGATTACAAATCTAACCATGATTACTGATTCTCAGTGAACTTTTCTGATGCTCGTATTCCGCATAGCAACCGCTGACTACGGCGCGCCACAAGCGCCGCAAGTGCCTGTGGAGCCCTCTTTTGAAGGATTAAAACACCAAAATTTCCTGCGCTATGTTTTGAGTAGTGCTATACCGATTCGTTTCTCTTTTAATTTCCTTTCGTTTTCTTGTATGCGGCTTCACGAACACTTCCTGTTCCCTCCGGTGAGTACGGCGAGAAAGCCGCTTCGCTTTTAGACGCGGCGTTTTGAGCTGGCGAGCCCTGATGGGCTTAAAAAAAAAATTGGATGTCGTGATCGCCTTCATCGACTCGCACCGGCGTTGGCCAAGGTATCTGCGAAACAGAGATTTCAATTCTCCTCGGTATCGCTATCAAGTCGCTTTCAGCAGTTACGTCTCACGCCGTGAGATTGCACAATTGAAACAATATTCGCGTAATTGGTCACAGTGCTGCCCACTCAGGCGCTGCCGTGAAATCAGGTGTTTTCCCAGCACGTTCATCCATCTACATCGAGGACACACTCAAAAGAGCTGCCTGGCCTCGAAGAATTTTCGCGCGGTCGTTTCGTAATGGCACGAGAAACTAGCTGCTGCCGCGCTGTCTCGCAGAGATAGGTGCTGTATCTTTACGGGGGGCCATTCAAAACAACTGCACCTCGTCTTTGTGGGTCCTCGCAGAACTGTTGAACGCCGGGATGACAGCGTCGTCGTCCCAGAAAATCCTCCTCGTGACACTGCAATCCGCAGAATAAAACGCGATGATCCATGGCTGCTCAGTCCGGTGGAAAGTCCGAAAATGTGGTCTTGGAACCTTATATTCACCAGGTGAGTAGTGAACACCTCCTAAACGTACTTTTGGAAGGCGCATCTCCCGAATGCTGCCGTGGACTCGGTTCAAGAATTTGTGCAAAGAACCTTGGCGTTTAAAAGTTAGCTTGTACGCTGTCGACTAAACTGAAATTATCCTTTGCAAGCATGCTGACTTGTGCTCGTAAGACGTCCAGTGTGCAAGCGAAGAAACAACCGCGCCGTCTTCTCGCCGGATAGAAGTTCTATACTTTCGTTTTCGACCAATTACACCATTCTTCACTAGAGAAACAAGAAATTTGCCTAATGAGGTAGCCAACCCTGCCTGACTGGGGCATAGATTAGGGCCACCAATATATGGGCTTATAGGCGAACAGAATCGCGGTTCCTTCTTACCTATGCTGAATGAAGTGCATGTATAGATTCATATTATGCGTGCTTTTTTACAAGTTCCTTATGGGGTTTCCAACTATGCACAATCCATTTGGTTTTTTTCTCCCTGGGACGAGTCATTTGTGATTAGCAATAGTATTGGTGCCAATGTCCGGGTGCAACGCTGGAATGCAATTAAGGATTACATTATCACCTCAAAGTACCTCGTTTTGTTGCATATGATCCATTTCATTCATCAAGGCTAAAATATTTAACAAGTACAGTATCGACAGTAGCTTCAAGCCTGAAGTGTGACCTCTTATTTCAGGTCGGAGGGCGATCGTCTATGCTGTGTCTTGATGAGTTCACTCTGTGCAAGCCGCTGATTCTACAAGAACTAAAATTCTATGAAAATCTTCCTGATGATATCAAGCCATTCACATCAGAATACAAAGGTAAGCATGACTTTCTATTCTCCAGCATGCTGGTTTTTCTTTTCTTTTCTTCTGAAATTTCCTTAGTTGCTTCAGTTCACCATTAACGGATTTAGTAAGCACTGTGACGTAATGACAAGCACCTTGCCGCAAAGCTTTGGGTTTAAGAATAGAACACTTCACTTTTCAGAGCAGTGGGCAAAAGATAATAAGTATCATGGTGGAAAAAAAAATTGGAAATTGGCTCCACAGAACATGTTCATATTAAATAAAAGAGCCATCAGCATCAGGACATGACTTATGTTCCTGTTGTACAAATCTGTAGGGGTGAACATGAGGAGGGCTTCCAACGTGTGCAGCAGCTAAAAAAAATCTGATGAAGTAAGCATCAAGAAAAGCAGGAAAAACAAAATGGGAAACTATGACGGTGGGTTGAAGTGCTAGAGAAGTTCAGAGGTTTTAATCCTGCACCAAGGAAGGTTGTACAGTTGCGGCCACAGTAATATGGAGCACGCATTGGCAGTCAATCGCCTCTCATGCCGTAACCAACGAAAATAAGGCAGTATGTGGTACGTACGCTTGTAAACGCTGCCCCTGCACTCGCATATAACCCCAACGTACCTTGAAATTTTTTCTACTGAACTCATGAGGGAGGTTTAAATGCCGAAGCATGCTTAGTATAATTTTTTCTACACGTGTGCATGATGCTGTCAGTGGTGGTGATGATTGTGCTTTTATGTTGCTTATTTAACAGGTGTCGTTGAAGTGGCGTTGCTGGAAGACCCCGATGGCTACCTAACACTGACAGCGCATCCTTCTTACGACCTCCTTAAGAATGGCTGTGCCTCTAGTCATACCATCAAAGGCACGGAAAGCATCACAAGCATCAAGGCCCGAAAGTATAGGTGCGTTTGCCCCCGCTCTGTCCATAACACTGTGACTGCCATCACTTATCTCTATTGTCCGTTGCAGTCAGCAGTAGTTTGCCCATATCTTCTCGAGTAAGAAGGAAGCAAGGTTTAATGGCACTGTTATCAGAGAAGCTTCGGTTTTTATTGTGCATGTTGTTGTGCTGTCCTAGTGTTCTAGGCATGAAGTGTGTCCGGTCCTAAGTCGGTGTCACGGAGAAGTGAACTCAGTCTAGGTTGTTGCACGGTGGTAGAACCGTGGGTCACTGACCGAGTTAAAATGATGGTTGCCGTTTCGAAAACCATATGCATTCCTTGCTCACAACCCGTGTTGATTCTGAAATGGCAACAAGCGTTTTGACTCCGCCAGTGACCCAAGGCTTTATTAAGCAGCAAACTAGAAGGTGCCCTGAACCCCACCTTAACCTCAACTTGACCTTGATAAGTTTCCATGTGTAATAGATTGTGCTGTCGTGAACATGTCATGCAAGGTGTAAGTCATGCGGTCTTAAGCAGCATTCGCAAACTGGGAAAAATTAAGGTTTCATTTTTAATGGCTCTTCTAGATAGAAAGTCATATTTCTTTCCTCAGTGTACCTTGTTCGAACCTGAGCCAGATTATATACTAGCATACATGTATATATTTAGCCTAAACAACTATAGGAACGTGGTGTATGTCTTTAGTAGTTATTTTGCTCGTGGGGCTGTTCATTGCATTCACACTTTAAAGTTCCTATGGCTAAGGCTGTTTGCATTGAGAGAACTGATTGTTATTCATATGCTGCCTAGCAAATGCAGTTAGTTACAGCTCTAATGAAGTGGCAAATGATCCTCAATTGAAGCCGACCAACCAGTGGCCTTAACCTATTGCCATGACGTAGTGGTCAATCACTTTATGCGGGCTAGTGTGCAGCTGCTGGCAACCATGGCAGGTGCAAGGTTATGATGTCCTGACATGATCCAGGCCACTGATTGGGCAGCTTCCATTTAGGAGAATTCGCCGCTTCGTTGTTAAGTTGTAACTGACTGTAACATTGCTCAGAGCTTAAAAAAAAAAAAGGGTGCCGCTTTTAAAAGGAGGAAGAAAGTGTTAAAAGACGGGATGTACCTTTATTGAACATGTGTATGTGATACCGCATGAAGCAGGCAAAAAAATGTGCACAGCTCGGATGGAGTGTGTATGCAGTAGGTTACATGTAGCCTCTGCTTTTTGCTACAGGATGCGCTGGCAGAAGGCTGGCAGCGTCGAGATTGAGCCAGTGCTCACGGACGGCACTCAGCTGTTTGAGGAGCAGGACGACGGAAAAGACAGCTTCACCACACACAACCCCTGGATCGTGCGCTGCCACAACCTGCAGATTCAGCGCTTCCTCTCATCCTCGGGGAGCCCCAGAGGTACGCCGCCCCTACTAGAACCCGGGTCGAAATTTCATCCTCGCCTGTTACTCTTCTGCGTGAAACCGCCACGATGGCTCGGTGGTTAGGGTGCTCTGCTGCTGACCCGAAAGACGCGGGTTCGATCCCGGCCGCGACAGTCGAATTTCGATGGAGGCGGAATTCTAGAGGCCCGTGTACTGTGCGATGTCAGTGTACGTTAATGAACCTTAGGTGATCGAAATTTCCGGAGCCCTTCACTACGGCGTCTCTCATAGCCTGAGTCGCTTTGGGACTCTCGCTTTCTGTTCCTTTGTTTTGCACTTTTACCTTTGGAGTCGCACTCGTTCCTCGAGCTTTTGTCCGCATGCTGGCCTTTCATGTTTCACATGTCCCGTACTTGTAAGCCGAAGATAACATTTCAGGTATAGACTCGCTAAGACAACACAGCGAACAAATAGAAGTTGCCCTGTGTGTATATAGGATGTCACGTTCTAATCGCAAAGAGACCACTCTGACCAAAAAGGGAGTTTTTATGTGCTAGAAAAGAAGAAACGAGACATACTGGTGCAGCCACCCCCTGGTCGATTTCGTAAGTAAAATGCATGCGTCGACATCAACTGTGGCGTGGATCTCGGAGGCTATGCTGCACCACAGTTCATTTCAAAATGGTTGCAGCCCTTCCTTTTTCGGTAAGGAGGTTATTAACTAGCAGACTATTTAAATTATTAACTATTTAAATTAACTAGCAGAATCTAATTATCTCGGCAATAAATGTGACTTTTGTTGCCGGACAAACTTCAGCTTAGCCAGAAAGACCCAGAGAACCTAATTTTACTGAGGACTATAACTGGATGGATTTGTTTTCCGTGTCCGTTTAACACCTTTGTTGGCCCTTTCCTATATTCGTTTCAGTTGATTCCTGTGCCTTTTTGCGTTGTGAATAGAGTAAGAGCCCATTAATTCAGATTTCATGGGGCCAGAGAAAATGTCCGAATACCAAATTATCGGGGGTACCAAAATCAAGCCATGGAAACTGTCCAACATCAGCCTATCTTTATTCTTTAAACATGACAGATATTGCTGTCTTTTTGCAGCTCTGCCAAATGATGCCGTGACCACATACTGTAGGACACAGGCCATTAATGGCCTCCACCACAGGCACACACACATCACACGAAAAATTTAAACACACTCCGATATAATGTATAATTACTGGCTCCGCGACAACGCAAAGTACGCTGACAGCATAGTGTGCTATGCGCTCGCTTCAAAAACGAAGAAAATGGAAGAGCATAGTGCAAAACAAAAAGCATCTCATCATACCTTCTCAGCTGATGATCATAGCAATGAGTACGGAGCCTTTAGATTTTGTTTGTACACTGTTACTAATGCGAGCATCCTGAGCCACTCACCCATGCCTATCATAATTCCATATCCGATGCCCTATGCACATGCAAGCTCTGCCGCCTACCGTGCTTTACCAAAGCGTGACTGAATTCCTGCAGATTCGCCAGATTTTCACTCCATAGAAAAGTACTTATATTTGACGGGACCAGACGGGATGTCTCATTTATCCTGTTTTCTGAATTGACGGGCATCGAAGTAATGAGGCTTCACTGTACTTAAAATTAGTCCTTACTAAATTCAGAGGAACAGCAGCAACAGCCTGTAGTAAACTGGAGTTGTAGTTCACACGTAAAGTTCCGATAGTTACTTTATCCTTACAGAGAAACTAACATACGTTGCTTTTCATCAGTCCAGATTAGAAGTAGTATTGTTATGATTTGAAATATTGTTTAGCAGTGTGCTGTGAATTTCTCTAAAGGGGAAGAAAATAGTTTTTTTTTTTGAAGGGAACACTGAAGAACCGGCCAATTTGCAAACTTCATTTGGGATCATATGCGATGTTATTGCAGTACAGTTAATACCGTACAGAAAATGACCTAGATATTTCACAACTTTGGTAGCGTAGGGCACAAGAAGTTGTTTGCAGTCATATCTTGGTTCTTTTAGAGTCTTAAGCTAGTTGCCAGGCCTCCAGTCGTGTGCGAGCACAACAAATGAACAGCAATTGAGACTCGCTTGTTGCCTTGAAGACACTTTGAGGCAAACTCCATCTAATTATTTATCTAAGTAAAAGTTGGTTCTCTGGCCATTTCTGGGTATGGCAACGTCTCTTTGACAGCAAAACATCAACTTATGAGAGAGCAGATTGTTTTTTAAAATTTTCTTGTTGCTCATGTCCAACTCATGATGCCTAGAACATTGACTGGTTGCCACCATTTTTAAGTGCATGGTGGTGAAATGTAGCTTCTGGGATCCGCACCAAAAATTCATTTTCGAAGCGTGCAGTTTACTTTGGAAATGGGGCTGTGGTCGGTAACGCCTGAAAAAAATCCCACTTTCAGGCAGCGTGGTCTTTTTGTCATTAGAATGCCGTAGTTTGTTTTGCACAGGCCAACTTGATTTTATCCTCAGTGTCCTTTTAAATGCAGCAACTGTTGCAGCTGGGGACACAGTTCTGTAAGCACGTAGCTACATATTTAGAAGAGGCTGCTGCGTAGTGCAACTGCAGTTGGCGGATGAATCTTGAGCCGTTCTGAATCTGCCTCCAGAGTTCCTTCTGCTGGAAAACCTGACGGCTCGCTACACGTTTCCCTGCATCCTGGACCTGAAGATGGGCACTCGGCAGTACGCGGACGATGCGTCGGAAGAGAAGCGCAGGAGTTTGGACGCCAAGACAGCCGCCACCACGTCCAGTCCCCTTGGGCTGCGCATTTGTGGCATGCAGGTGGGGAGAGTCACTCTGGCTCTTCTTACAATTCTCCGCCTTTTTGTTCGTCCGGTGTGTTGCAGGACAACACAGGGAGCTATGGAAAGAAAAATGACCTGTGTAATGTTAAGAGATTGGAAGCGGGCGGAGTGGGTGAGGGAACAAACACGGATTAATGACATCCTAGTCAAAATCAAGAGGAAGAAATGGGCTTGGGCAGGGCATGTAATGCGAAGGCAAGATAACCGCTGGTCCGTAAGGGTAACGGGGTGGATTCCAAGAGAAGGCAAACGTAGTAGGGGGCGGCAGAAAGTTAGGAGGGCGGATGAGATTAAGAAGTTTTCGGGGATGCGATGGCCGCAGCTGGCAAAGGACAGGGCTAATTCGAGAGACATGGGAGAGGCCTTTGCCCTGCAGTGGGCATAGTCAGGCTGATGATGATGATGATGATGACCTCTGCAATGGCTCTGTGGTTGTGGTTTTCAGCTGCTGAGGACAGGTTTGGAGGTTCGATCCTGTCCATGGCAGACTCATTTTAAAGCAAAAAATATGATTGCTCTGAGATTTCGCGACAGCACCATGACCCAATCGCACAAAGCAAATTAGATAGTCTAGTTCCTAATGTAGCCTTATTCGCATTGTAAACCCTGAGTTAACCCATTCTGTCAGTGAACACCTCAACTGCTGCGTGGGGAAATAAAAAAAGAAACACGTGAGCACTAAAAACTTCAACTGCCAGCTAGCGTTCCTGTTTGTGCTGCACAGTAGTGCACAAACATGATCAACTAAAATGATGACAAAACAGTAACGCTAGCTAGCAGTTGAAGCTTTTAGTCCGCTTTTTTTTTCTCCTCATGGCCTGGTTGAGGTGTCCAGTAACAAGGTGAGGCAGTTGCGTGCCTTTCCTTTCTTCAGATCCATTGGAGGGTCTAGACTGCAAACGAACTGGAAGGCATGCCCTCTAGTTAGACATGGTTCGTAGCCCAGAGCATTGCTTTTAAAAGCAACAGCATAAACTACTTACAGATGAGGTTACCGATTTATTTACAGCACTCTGATGTCTCTTCGCACATGTGATCATTTTTTTGATGAGTAAGCTGTTGAAAAGTAGTAAGACATGATGTTGGGCTAGTCGGTAGTGCGTGTGGTGTCTTTGTATCAGTAGAAGCAGCCCATGTCTGCATGCTGCTTGCATGTCTGCATGTTCCTTTTGATTATTCAACTCGTTTTGTTCTACAACTCGTACAGGCTATTTCAGTTGTAATTGACACCTCAAAATGAACAAGAGATGAGAGGGAAGCCTCAGTCCTCTAGCTGGCCGGTTCATTTTGTGCTGTAAAGAGTTTCATCTTGACCGCCCTTTAACTAGTTTAGATCCTTAGCTTATAGTTGAGCACTTCAATGCAATACTTTGGTGTTTCCTCTGCGTGTATTGCCCCATGTATGGCAGTGGATGCTACAAATCTTTCTGCTGTGTGACGGAGACCCCCTTCAAGGGAGCTCAGCCCGCCTTGTTAATGCCGAATGTGCGGTTCCTTTGGCATTCCGCAGGTGTACCAGCAGAACCTCGGCTACTACAAGTGCCACAACAAGTATTTTGGCCGGTCGCTCAACGTGGAAGGCTTCCGCCAGACGCTGTACCACTTCCTGCACGACGGCGTCCGCTTCCGCCTCGACATCCTGCTGCCCCTCATCGAACGCCTGCAGGCACTGACACAGGTGGGGAGCAGTGCCTTCTTTTCTCTCAGCACTGAGGACAACTCCATCCAGTTACTGTTCTGAGCACAAACATTCCCTGGCTTTTTCTACCTGTGTTGGCATTTGTCTGGCAGCAAAAGACGCATATATCGGCGAGAAAACTGGATTTAAAAATCTTCGTGCCAGTTGATTTCTAAGTCATGACATCCTCACCAGAAAGGATGGGTTGCCACCACTTTGAGGTGAATGGCTGTGTATCGTAACCTCTAGCATCTGTGCCCAAAAAATGGGTGTCTATGCACGCATTTTGCTTGTGAAAGCGGCCAGCAATAGTGACACCTATGTTTTGTCTTTTGTCTTTTTTAGCATATAAAGGCTTCACTTTTGGTGTGAGGTGTCTTTTTATGAGTATATAATGCGGTACCCTTTCAATAAAGGTCACCTTCACTTCATCCTCAGTGTCAGGGGGCAGTGTGGGGGAAGGAGGAGGGGGGGGGGGGCAGATCCTAGCTGCTTGCTTTGTTAGAAACTGCCACCAACTAAGTTTCTGCAAGAACCTTGTGCTAATTTTTGTTGTTGTGTTAGACACTTGGTATTGTCAAAAAGCTATGCCAACATTTTTAAAAATATCACTTGAGAGTGAAGTACAAGGGCCTTTGTGGGCACATTCATTTCCTTGAATGCAGGTTAGCGCTTGTTGGCACAAGATCTATAGAGCTTTTACTGTGCTTGTAGGCTTCTATCGCATTTGCATTGTCTTTGGCGCGGAATGAACTTTGCAGCATATCCAGTCCGGCGATGGCAAGGACAAAACTAAGCCACTTTGGCAGCATAATTCTGCTCCGTTTCTGTAATTCGTTGGATGGCTTGGTTGTTGTTGTTTTGAATGCTTCACCCCATTGCCCTTGTGCATTATGTTGAAGCTACCACTGGGCTTCTAGGCACATTGGGTTGGTCACTAATCGTAACATACAATCAGAATTGTCAATGTTTTGAATGTACGTGTCTCTTCAATATGAAAGGTAGCAAAGTTAGCATCCAATTAATGATTTCTTCGTAGCAATGCGTGGGAAGTGCACACTTTCTTATTTTCTAACTAGTTTTCGTCTTCACATTTAACGTCCAAAAGTCATTTTCAACTTTAGTTGAGAAATAAGCAAGAAATTCTTGTCCAAGCTGATTGTTACCTTTCGTATTGGAGGGGCCTGTACTTAGTGGGAAATCGCATTATCGAGGAACATATGAACCATAAGAAAAATAGTGTAACTATACAGGACATTTTTATTGCTCACGAATTTGAGCGTATGAACCAGGAAATTGTGTGAATGGGGATCATGTCAACAAGGCTCTTCCGCAGTGGTATTGGATGTTGTGTGTATCAGATGCTTACATGGTGCCTCAGATGTGTCTTGAAAGTTGCAAGCTGTGTCAAACCGTTGTCAAAATTCCTGTTCACTAAACAGTTCTACAGGTATGGTACTGATAAAGACAGATGTCGAAAACTTTCTATGCTAGTTAGGCATTAAAAAAGAAGAAATGGCATGCTGAATACAGAAGGATCAGTGGAGGGAAAACGTAAGGTGAAGTTTCTATTAAAAAAAAGTGGTTGGATTGTAATGTAGTCAAACCGAGTATACTACGAAGCCATGTGTTTAGCCTGCTTGGCTCATGGTTTTGCTTTGCTGGGGCGTCAGCATGCTTTACAACGGTATTAGTTCAATAGTAGTATTAGTTGATGAAGATGGTGATATGCGGTGCAGAGCACCAGAGCGTGTATACTGTTGCGATAGTAGTATTAGTTGATGAAGACAATATGCAATGCACAGTGTGAGAGTGTGTTGCAGTTTAACAGGAGGCATGATTGGCTGCTGCGATAGTGTAGTACTCTCGTGCAGTGGCCAGTGAAACTGATCTCGCATCGCTGCAGGTTAGAAAGCTGGTTATGGCAATATTTATTTTATTCATGTATTCATTTATGGTATGCCCATGGTCACTCTGAAGGTCAAGCTTCACATAAACTCGGTGAGCCAGGTTGACCTCGTGGTGTAGTGCTTTCACACTAATAAAAGTACCTGTGTGTACAGCTCCTCCTATTTTTCCAAAATCACTTGTGTCAAAACTCTTAGATCACTTAGTTTGTGAATCACAGCCAGCAAAAGGTGCAAACTCAGCTACAAATGCAGAAAAGGGACAAAGAAAAAGGCACAAATGATGCTACTGCAGAAAGCATTGCCTTCTGGATGCTTTCAAGTCGTTATCGTAAATGTACAGCAGTTCTTACCACCATTACTGTGCAAGGGTTTTGTATACCTTCTGTTTGTGCGAAACTATGCAAAAGGTGCAGATAAGGCCACGAATGGCAGTAAACTTCGTGCACCACTACGCCTTCTGTATGAGTCAGGATCAGTGCTTACAGCGCCCTCTATACAGTGCAGTGCTGCAAGCAAAGTTGTCTGCCGGACTTGAACTTGATGAAGCTGTTTGTCTTGCATCTTCTTATTATACATTATGTCTTCATTCTTATCCTGCTGTGTTCCGCATTTTCCACACGCAGGTCATAGAGAAACTGGAGTCGTTTCGTTTCTACACCAGCTCGCTTCTGATCCTCTATGAGGGCAAAGGGCCCGACGGGAACTCAAACGACTGCAGCAGCGAAACGCCGCGGCCGCCCAACGAGCGCGTTTTCGCCAAGCGGCCGCAGGCGCCCGTGGTGGACATCCGGATGATTGACTTTGCCCACTCGGTGTACAGCCCCAAGGACAAGGGACCCGACGAAGGGTACCTGTTTGGCTTGAGGAACCTGATGGTCCAGTTGCAGATCCTCAAACAGGACAACCTGAGCTCCGCGACGGAAGCTCTGCAGTTGAAGAACGACAACGTCACTGCTGCGGCCAAGAAGGTGGAGGTGGCGGCTAGGACAACCAACAACTGATGTGAAAACTGATGGGTGATCCTCGCGGAAAGCCTCAAATGACGACACTCACTGCATGAGTAGCTATGGCTATCACTCCGGAAAAATTGCTGCTGTGTGGAATGGAAGGCAGCTCAGCTGGTCAGGGCAGCTGGAAGAAAGAAAGCAAGGCCTGCCAGATGCTATCTTTGTTGCAGAATATGGGGCCGAATGTGCAGGAAAGATCGCTGAAGATCAGAGTGCTGATCGATGGCTTTAAAACAGCCCTTGGTTCTCTATCTAGGGATGCCTGGCTTTTGTTTCTTGCGAACATGCCTAAGCTCCGAAGACAGAGAAGATTTGGACAACCTCTACTCAGGCATTCTTGGAGAAGATACAGGCTTACGACTTGGAAACTACGTGAACAATGATTCTTTTTTTTTTTTTTTAGTGGTCACACTCATCATGACTGATGTTGATTCGTGCTCGTGTTATTCGTGCACAGGGACACTGTGGTCTCTTGACTACGACGTAACGTCGAAACTGACAAAAGCACACAACGTTGAGTATGTGGCGTTAAGCCTTAGAAACGAATTGCACAAATGCCAGCTGTGGCACATGATATTGCATGCAAAAAACAATCTCGGCATTGTGAAGGAACGACAGAACAGAAGAGATGATGGATTAACCTTTCTCCATTACAGATTAAGATTACACTTGGATGAGGTGCCACACACCTCTTTTAGCCTTAAAGAAACACTGGTTACAAAATTACAAAGGTTGCGGTAAAACATCACATGGATGGAACTCTTCGTGTAATGTGTGTGCCCTAATAGTGTTAAGCAACGCAGTGGCGCTACAGCTGGCTCAGCCCTGGCTGTTTGTCGCTGACAGTCGCTGACAGATTAGGCCAACTGCTGGCCTTATATTTTGGAGGTGGTGTTAGTATTTTAGCGTGTGAAATTTCGCCTAGTGTCGAGTGGCGCGCAATCATTCTGACCAAGGCGCAAAAGCGTAGCTGGGGTCAGCAGTAGCTTCGCAGTTTTTACCGTTGCTAGCGCTTTCCATCACAGGAACTTTTAGTCATTCCATTAAGGGCTGCTTGTTCTGCTTCGAAGAGAGAAAGCAGCATTGTAGGACATGAGATTGCGAGCACCGGTAGCAGTAAGTGAGCGACTTTCCCAGTGGTTTACTGCCATAACATTTTCAGAGACATGCAGCTTAGCATCGGTACTCAACATTGTTTCATTGTTTGAAGCGTAACTCCTCATTGGATTTTAACTCTCTGCACACTCAGATAGGAGCCCTCGCTGGCATTTTGCTCTACTTCCTCTACGCTTTGTGGGGAACAGTTTTTCTGTTAACCAAAAGTCATAGGCATAGTGTGTTTCAAACTTTCCTGGACACTTTGTGGGTGACCTGAACAACCAGTGAGCCATTTGACGCAACCTCTGTTTCACTCTTTTCACCCTAAACCTTTAATGGTGAAGACAGCAGTCACTCTCAGTAGTACTTAGGTTGCTGGGTGGGGAGCAGTTGTTCCACACGTTTCCATTATGGCCGTCTTGTCCACGTGACGAAAATATGTGGGAAGCAGAGATGAAGGTAGGACGACTCCATATCTATTTCGTTTGGTCTTTCAGTGTTATGTCTGGTCTCAAAAATGTTTTTCCAACTGGCATATGAACTTTTGCTTTCCGTCAACAATTGAAGTGACCTGGATAGCTTTGCAACGCACTGTATGTCACTTGTAATGGTGGTATGTCAGTGTGCCACTTGTAATGCTTGACTGCCCGTAACCGCCACACTACACTCAGAAGGATGCATTTCTCTTAGAATTGTTTAGAAAGGGGGTCGTTTGAAGTTTTCATTGCTTCACTGTGCCATTGTCGTTAAATCGTGGAATCATCTTTCATACTTTCTTGTGCCAGTGTTTCTGTACTGTACCGTCGCTGCACACAGTGTTGTGTACAGTACAAGTACAGCCAACATTTCCAGATAAGGATTGTCATTCAGATCATTGCTTGGTGCTTTACTTTTTATTACTCAATATCATCTTTTTTTTCTTATACTTGTGCAGTCATGACACATTGATTACTAATCCATGGTCATTTTGAAGAAATAGGAAGAATTTTTCGCACAGTGTAGAGTGGCTGATGTCATCCGAGAGCTCTTTTCTGTGGTGGTGTGCTATTGAGTGGTCTTATCTTACGTAGGATACAAAGGGTATACTGCTAGAATTCCTTTGGGAAGGTTAGTACCAAACAATTCGATCTTCCTGAGTCAACACAGAGCAATATTTGTTTTTGCTTTTCTCGTTTCCACTGAAATTAATACTTTTTCTTCTCACATCTGGGACGAGAGTAATCTTTGGCAGGGCTCTGTTGAGAGATATCACTCATCCCATCTTCTTACTGCCGACAAAGCCATGAATCGTCCGCATATTTTCTTCTACTCTGTCACATGGCCTTGACCGATCATGTGATCAAAGTCACGTGACAATTCACTTTGCTGCATATGGACCTCTGAAGGTTGTGAACTGCAGGCGAGTTGCTGGGATTTCTAGGTCTTTTTTTGTAAACTTCTCGGATACCCTTCATTTGCTCAGTGGCTAATCTTTTAGCTCGATAACACGTATGCAGCACCCTGGTGTTATGAAGGAGTCAGCAGAGCTCAAGAAAATTTTTTTGCAGCATGCGTTGTCATATTGTTAGTCTTTCAGACAGGGAGTTCACTCTCTCTTTTTAGTGTGTGTGTGGAGCGCATTGCTTTGTCCTTTTATTTTTGAAGTGATGGGCACGTGTGTTTCTGTGTTTTTCATTTGTGCGCTTGTGTTGTTTGGATCACCATGCGGATTGTAGCTGTGTAGGTAGGCATATATATATATATATATCTAGTAATTTGTATAGACATAAACAAGCATGGGACGACACACACTTTTCTCAGTCACGTGGCGAGCCAACTGTCGGCGCAGTTTTTCAGGGCACAACAATAAGTCGACGTGTCAAAAGAATTTGCCATGGTTGCCGAATTGTGCATCGGCGGTGGAGTGGTCGTGTGTTTTATACCTTTCTTTTTCATTTTCTTTTTTTTTTGCGACATTCTAGGAAGTGACGGGTCAGACGTAGCATGTTCTTCAAGGTTGTTAATACACAAAACCAAAAGAGAGTATGTCTGTTGCTTGTTGTATTTTAATATGTACGTCTACTTTGTAAGGAATAAAATGTTTATGCATGCAGTGAAATGCTTTTATGTCTACTTGGCGAACGTGTTTGTCCTTTGATTTTCTGTGGTTTCGTGACAAAACCTCGCTGGCGTCACCATGGTGGGAACATGTGATCACCTCCTGGAAGCGCAGTGGCATAATGTGTTAATAGCGCAATTAAAGAGAACGCACCACCGCTTGCCCCACTTGCGGGGGGGGGGGGGGGGGTGCACAAAGCTTTTGCCTGTCATAATACCTGCATGTAAACTGTGCAGCAGCACTTTTACGCGACATCGTATACAGCTCGTTTGGTCGATAAGCCGTTGGCGCAGTAGTAGTAGTAGTCGGCACCGCGTGCCGGAATTAATCGGGGGCTGCGTAAAAATTGTGTTCCGGCTAGTGTCATACAATTCAGCGTTTCGTGCAAGGGATTCAAACCGGCGACCTATAATCGGGGGCTGCGTAAAAAAAAATGTATCATGCGCGGTTTGGGTGTCCACCAAGACAAGTGACTCTACTGCGTCATTTTCATTCCTCAAAAAAAAAAACAATTTTCGATTTGTCCAATGGGCAAGGCGTCGTGCCGAACGGGCGACGATGTTCCGTGGACCCCCTGGCAACGCTGCAACACGCTGTCGTGTTCCACTCTTGAAGGCGAAGCTTAAGCGTCCTCCAAGTTTTTTTCCTTTTCCACATAATGGGCGAAACTTTTTATTAATGCCTATACGCTCGAGCCCAAGTATATCGAATTATAGCTTCGGAACATCACCTTGAAAATTCTATCCTGAGAAGTCAGAACTGCTCGTTATTTGCACGCGCTCGAGGACCCAACTAGGCGACCCCGATGTCCACCTCCACCTCGAAGGCACTCCCTAGGGTAGGCAGACTGCGGGTGCTAGGCCTGTATTTCAGTCTAACGGCCGAGAGACCTACACTGCGCAGTTGCTGCAAAAGCAATCTGCGCAGGTGGCACACTTGGTACGCCGCATATCTCCAACAGACGTGGAGTGCTCAAAGGAAGTGACACTATGCGAATCGTGGAGGCGTTGCTAATCGCCCGTGTTAGCAATAGCTAAATCGGCTGAATTCCCTCGTGCAATCGGCGGTCAAGACAGCCCTCGGACTGCCCTCATGCACCTCGACACACCGCTTGCCCCAGCTGGGCCTACACAGCACGGCAGAAAAGCTGGTGGAAGCCCAAAGGATCGGCCAGCTCACGCGTCTTCGAGACACGTGAATAGGCTGGACCGTCCAGCGCCAACTATAGGCTACGCGGACCCGGCCACTCCGTATCAGCAGAGCAGTGTACCACGCCATCCCGCCCAAACTCGCAAGATAAAAGATCAGAGTCGCACCAGTCCCGAAGAACGTACACCCCGAGCTCCACGCCGGACGTAGGACAGCCAGAGCCAAGGCACTCAAGCGCCAATACGGCTCTGACCAAAAGCAGCGAAATACCCGTCCGGCGCAGACGCTATGTGACTAGCGGTTACAAATGCCACTAGCTGAATTCAGATTAGGGGCTCTCTTTGGGGCATGAGCTCGAGCACGGCTGCTGAGGAGACCGCCTATGCGTAGAACTGGCTTCGAAACACCACATGACCACACATGATGAACACCACGCCAGTCCGACATGTACAGTAATTACAGACTCACAGGCAGCGTGTAGCGTCTTCGCGAAGAGTACCTTATCTTTGCAGGCTTCGCGGGCGCGCCTTCAACAATCAATCCCGATATATTCCTCATCGTGCGCATCGTTTGGACACCTGGTCATGCCTCCCTTCCGGGCGCTGTCGACGGAAGCGGAGGAGGAATCAGACACAAAGGGCGCCTTCGTGGCTCTGCATACTTACACTCACATCCCAGAGTATTTCCGCACACAAAGAAGAACACTGCCGCCAATACACCCAACATTGACCAAGGCCGAAGATGTGGCATGGCGTCAACTCCAGTTTCACACGCATCCCACCTACGTCGCAAACACTTGTTCTTCCCCACCCTCTGCCCGGACAAATGCCCGAGCTGCCAAGAACACCGACCTACATTGTATCATTCAGTGAGTTATGGGTGGCGTTCCACCCATAACTCACTCCACCCCTTGGGTAGATGCCCTGTTAAGCATGTAGCCCACCGACCAGCGTGGGCTCATCGAGCGTGCCGAGAAGATAGCGGTGGATAACGAGGTCATGGACTGAGAGGCCTTTTCCTTGAGGCCGCTGTGACCGGTGCGAACTCGCAAGACGAGCTACAACTGCTCTATATGCTCTGGCTGGCCTGCAGAATCGCGGCGGCGCATGGATCCCTGAACCGAGGGCTCCACGCAAGAAGACAATGATGATGATGATGTCCTCAGGCTTTTATAATAAAACTTTCTTCCTTCTCTTCCTCCTCCCATCTCTTATGCAATAACCGGAAAGCGGCCTTTAAGGTAAATCCTCATATGAAATGAAAAAAAAAGGTAAATGTTTTTACCTACAAAAGGACGGCATCTTACAAGCTGCGTATCTACACTAGTGACAGTTACCAAAATAGTTACACTGCATCTAATGCGCGTTGAAATTTGTTGGCCTAAACACATATTTCCTCGCAAATTTTCGTCGTCGAAATTATTAGCGTGAGGAACCTACGAACGAGGCCGCACCCAGTCGCACTCTAGAGGAATTTCTTTGTTTTAAAAGTCCTCGCAGTGTTCCATGTACATGAATTCCATTTCAGCTGAATGCCGTAAAAAAAACCACACGTCGGAGCAAAAGGCTTTTGAGTCGATACGTACTTGCTTCCAAGACTATGTAAAGACCGGCTGTGTGTGGCTCGGGCAAGCTTCTGTGTCAGCTCATTTCCAGCGATTCCCAAGGTAACTTCGGACCGACAAGACCGAAGTAGACCCCAAGAGGATTGAAAGCAAAATTAGGCGATATAAAATCATTTGTTTTATGAAGTTGCAAAGGAGGACGGAAGAAGCAGGGGAAAGAGCAGGAGAAGAAGAAGTGGAATGGAGGACGTCGCCAGCAGGCCTCGATTCTTGGACGGCGAAGCTGCAGTTGCTCTCCAAGAGGCGCCCGTCTCTCCGCGCAGCAAAGACGCTGCACGTCAGCTGCTGTTCCTGGTGTCCGTCGCAGCTGCCACAGCGGCGATCGTGGCCATCGTTTTGACCATCATCAGCGTCTACCTCATCAACCGTCGGACGGCAGACAGCGACGAAACGAAGGGCGCCTTCTGCTGCCCGCGTCAAGCCGCAGAACTGGTCGCGTACGTCAACACCAGCCTCAAACCTTGCATGGATTTCTTCGCATACGTGTGCTCCATCGTCATCAGAAACGGGCACTCCAGGCGCCACGACAGAGATGCTGACCTCTTGCACGCTTTGGTCACAGGCTTCATTCCTAAGGACGCGGAGACACGCGATGCTGGACAGTTCCTCACGGCCTACTACAAGTCGTGCGTGGGCGACATTCCGCAACGAGAGCTCTTCTTGACTACCCTGGCATCCGCTTTTATCCGGAACGCATGGCAAAGACCCGGACAAATTGACACCAGAAGAGCGTTCGGCTTCATCGTCACGGTCTCAGTTAAGTATTTAATCCCGTCCGCAATATTCGTCGCTTTCAGGCCAGCCAGTTTATCCATACTGTTGAAGGTCTTTCTCATGTGCGATGCCAGTGGTGTCTTTTCTGATGCAATAGCCGCTACGGCCAAAGTACTGAATGAGTACATGAACACCACAAAGATCGAGCTAAAGGACGTGGCCAGTTTGGTACAAGACGTGTGCAAGAGGTTGTCCGCAGTCGTTGGTCACAATGCGACGTACACAATGCCCTCAGGACGCGAGGCCTTCAATCGAGAAGTCTGGGACATCGACGACCTCGAAGTAGGCCTGAGCTCTGTGGATTACTCGTTGCAAGACGTGAGATCGGTTGAGGTCCTGAATGTCCAGACGATCCGGCTGATCCACGACCTTATCGCCGCAAAGATGAAAGACGCCGATGGCCGCGCCGCGGCGAAGATTACTGCGTTCCTCGTGTCGCACAGCGTCGCACTCGTTGCGACGGGGTTCTACAAGGCTTACGACAGGTCCTCCCGGGTGCTTTTTGACCTGTGCGTGAAGAGCGTGACAATAATGTCGAAGACCTGGTATGCGTTCACGTCCGAAGTGTTTACCACCCGTGAAAAAGACGCCGAAGCTGTGGCAATGTTCTCTTTCGCGAAAAGAGCTGTCTATTCGGACTGCGAGAAGAGCTCGCTTTTCGAAGCTGAAGACCTCCATCGGCTTGCAGCGTTCTTCAAAGATGTTTCCCTGGTTACTCCAAAAAACGCCACTCGAGTCGTGGTGCCAAGACCATCACCCGTTTTCGCAGAGAATCTGCTTAGAGGCCGCGCGTACCATATCGACGTGGTCAGGGAGCGCGTACTAAGTGCGCGTGACGCGCGAATCGTCACCTACGAAGCCATGGAATTTCTCGGGGAACAACGCCTGATTCTACCGGCACCCATGTACGGCTATATATACTCAGGCCCCGGCGATAATCAGTTGGCGAACGCCGCTCTTCTGGGCCGCCTAATGGCGGAGGGTCTGTGGTACATGGTACTCTACAGAATGAACTGGACATTGAAGACTTTGGCGAACATCGAAAGTTTCACGAAGTGCTTTGTACACAACTACTTAAACGGCAGCGACACTGAGGGTCAGGAGATTGAGGAAGCGTCCACCGTCGCTGCACTGGGCCTATCATCAATCTCAAGGGCGCTTAAGAGGCCCGACTGGCACACTGTCAAGCTTGCCTGGAGTATTTGGCGCCTTTCGGAAGCGCAGCTTTTCTACATTTTGGGCACCCACCACCGCTGCCCGAAGGACTACGCGCCCGATGCTGTGCGCTACATCAACACGCCGCCGACGTACGTTGAGGACTTCGCGAGGGCATTCCAGTGCCCCTCTGGGGCGCCGATGACGAAGCCTCGTCGATGCCTTCTCAAATACGAGTCACTTGTAACGCAAGATGCGGCGGTTCTTCCTGGATTGACTGGGTTCTCCAGCTCTGTATAGCCTACGTGTGTACGTGGCTCTCAGGAGGAAATTCACTTTCCACGTTCTAGAGTGAGCGAGAATTTCCCAGAAACAACTCTCTGCGGGAATGTGTGCTGAAGACTTAAGATATTTCGCGATTTGTTTTCTTCAGATATTTGCGTCACGATTGTCAAGGCCTGTGTGTGCAAATTTTGTGAAGTGATTGTCTCAGGGGAAAAAAATATTTTGAGAAGATCTGCGCTGGGTGTTTTTGCCCGTTACAAGTGGAATATCTTTTTATCACCGTAATAAGCACAAACTGTCACTGGTCACAAACTGGACTGGTCACTGGCGCAACATGTAGTGTGACTGATATGGGCTTGGACGTGGCCATGACATTAAAACCGCCGGCTTTGTAATGACGAGGCCGAAGTACGGCGACTTATAAGCGGGCCATTTTGGTTACCAATATTGTTTTAGGTTTGTTTGCCCAAGTAAGGTCTTCAGAGCTCTTTAAAAATTTGGCCATCTAGGATGTTACCTTCAGTACGCATTGACGTCAGACAGTTTAATTTGATACATTGTTCACATTTATGATAGATTAGAGCCCAGGTTGAGTTGCAATTGCTGCAATAATTTTTTGTTTGTTTAGTTCTGGGGGTCAGCACCAGTAGTTTTGGTTTGGGAATGATTTTTGTTTCCTCCTGTCAGCAGTATTTTGATATTTTTTCGTGAGCGCACTCTGCGCTGAAGTCGTTAAGCAATAGAGTGTGGTACCGACTCCAGGCCTTGCTGCGTCGTGACTGGTCTAGTTTCTCACTTATTCTTGAATTGGCAGCGCACCATAAACACAGGCAGTGTGGAATAGAACAGAAGTGCTGTTAAGTCGTTTTAACTAATGTTGGTGTGTTTTTTTTTCTCATGCCCTGTGGTGAATTAAAAGTTGTTCTAAGCTATTCAATGAAATCAGACCAGTGGACGACTTCGCTGCGCGCGTTGTAATCTAGAAAGTGCTAGCGCATCTACATAAACTGTCCACTTTCCGAAGGAGTTTAAGAAGACGTCCTAGCTTCCCTGAGGATGCCACCGAAGTTCAGTACCTCCTGAATGAAGGGATGCCTACTCTTACCTCGGCTCGACAGCTTCGAAAAGGCTTTTGTAGCTGCGAGTGCACTGGCCGGTACCTTCGGCAATCGAGGTTCTATGAAGGCGAAGTCGTTGAGGGGGCTATGACGGAATGACGCCCTTGTCGTATGGAGTTTCAAATGGAGGAGCTCTCCGCAGTCCTTAGCACAGGCCAGGCGGCTAAGCTATCTGTCAACGACATGCCTAAGGTGGAGTTGCTGTCCTATATGATATTTTCGAATTTTTATTTCCTTATATGACAAGAAATACAAAAAGGTGTTTGGGCCCATAGCCAGACACTAGCTGCGGGCCCAATAAGAGATAAGTTCACTATTCGGCCTGCGCAACAAAATAACTCAACGAAATACTTAAATACGTTTCACTGTACTGTACGCAATTAATATTATAGAGCATCATTTGAAGGAACGAGTACAGAGGGCAAAACGCTTGCCTAGAACACGTTATGGGTGTGTTTCAGGCTGAGCACGCGATAACTTTTGGTTAAACAATGTCTGGATGTAAGCCTCTGCAGTTAAACTCAGGAGTTCATCGTCATATTTTGCCTTCCTGGTCGCAGCGGCTTTAGGAGCTGGGGAACACATATCTCGGTCGTTCTAGACATGTGTTTTGCCCACTGTACAAATAGAGGTAGTAAAATATACACATTGCATTACATGTGAGCTCCGCAAAAGCAACAAACTACACCTCTGGAAAGACTAGAAGCATTGAGTAGTTATTATACATAAGATTGTTTAGAGCAGCAGTAAACATTATAGACCGCATGACATCTTCAGGCCATACGTACAGCCGGCCAAATCTTTAGCTGGCGTGCGCGACGGCCGCTTTTTTTGCGCTCCGTCTCTTTACCACGAAGCAAACTTGCGGAAAGCTCAATATTAAGCACAGGGTTAGTGAGCCTGTGCTTAGATTTGATGTTTTCGCAAGTCTGCTCCGTCATAAGCGGCAGGAGCACGAAAACCACGGGCGTCACGCACGCCAGCTAAACATTTGGCCGGCTGTACGTTCAACATCAGTGCGCCGCTAAATTGTAACAATCGTTTGCTATTTAAGCGTTGCATGCGGAAAATTAATGTTCTGACTTATTGCTGCCATAGTGTTTCTTTGTGGCAATATAATCGTTCCTATTTAACGAAAATGGTTCATTGGTTTGTGTAGTGGCGTAAATTATTTTGCAAACGTTTAACTTGCATAAGGGTTTAATCGATAGACGCGAACTAGAGAGAATAACAAAGTAGTGTGCTTTGTACGAGTTCAGTATTGCGAGTTGAGTCCGCAATGCGCTCTTCTGAAGCCGCAGAAGGGGTGAACGTAAGTCGGATATACATACCACCGCCAGCCTCTATGCAGTAGCTGCTGTGCACGCTATGTAATTATGCTATTGTGGTGTGGCTGCATACTGCGGAAGATTATGTTCTCTTGCAGGTGCGGCTGTGAGCAGAAACTTGTTTTTGTTCTCTCCTGAGTTCTTTCCTTCCTCCATGCATGGTGACGAGGGTTTTTTTTTTTTCAGTTCACGTGGCTATAACCGTGACTACTATGACCTCTATGATTGTGCAGACGAAGCTACAAATTGGATTCCTGCAACGTTTTAAAAGGGGGACCGATAGAAAGTCCACCGATTTTTTGTTCTTAGTAAAAATAGATTCTGCAGCTCCTTCTGGGCATGTTGATGTTTATCTGGCAACAATAGATGCTTTACTATATTGCTAAAAGATTTCCGCCGCTCAATAAAAAGTCGTGACGTCTATGGCGAAAAAGACCCCGTGATCACCGTTTTGAAGTGAATTGCGTTGTAGTCGATGGTTCGACGGTATGCCGTCTGGCCAGAAATCATGGCTGATGAAGTTCGCTGGTCGCTGACCGTGGTCAAAATACAAATGACGTTTCGGGAGCGCTACGGCTCCCTTCTTCACGAGGAGGCTACCGTCTGGACGCCCCCGGTTTTTTTAGCACTTTTTTGTTGAAGTGTTTTTAGTGATTTGGTGGAGATCGGATGCAAGGTGCCATCGTCCTTGTTTAGTGTGTTAGCGCTCAGGGGTTGCATCTATCAACCGTGCCAGGGAAGTACGCCGTGAACACATCGTTCTAAACAACGGGATGAAAATAATCGAAAACTACTTGCAAAAAAACTGCTATCCACTTTGGTTCATCCGTAATTCTGAAAGAACATTGGCGCCACCGAAACAGCCTGCTTCCAGGCAAAGCAGAAATGATGACGCAACGAAATAGAAACAAGCCACGGTCATGTTGCAGGAATCAACGAGGCGCTTGCGTGCATTTTCCGCCAGCGCGAATCAATATTGCGCATGTCCCAACAAGCAAGATATGGACTGAGCTTTTTAACGTGAAGGATCAGCTCCATCGTGGGAAGTTTCCTGGAGTCGTTTACAAAATTGCCTGCGCCGACTGTTCATCAGTGTAGTACACCGACCAAATCTTTAACTAACTCGGGAGATGCGTCGCTAAATGCACCTTCTAAAGGTTCTTTTCGGCTACACCGCGAGCGTATTCATGCTGTAGTTCGACGCGTGAGAGGACATTTCGTGGTTCCTTTTTGTTCATATAATGTTCGAGTGGAGTACTTGCGTGTTTAGATCAAAGTTGTCAGAAATATTCATCGTCTGCTACTACGAAGAGCCTGAACAAGCGGAATACGCAGCAATGGTTCTGGTGGCGCATTTGCACCTACTCTGGGTAAACGACTTGTCCGCCATGAAAGGAGTGGTAGTTTGCCTAAAGGAGGAGGCCATATGGACCAGAACCATTGCTGCGTATGCCGCTTGTTTTGGCTCTTCGTAGATGCGGACGATTCGGATTTATAATAACTTTATCCAAACAGGAAAGTACTCCACTCGAATATTACGTGAAAAAAAAAGAGACCTCCTAATGCCATCTTAAGCATCAAATTCCAGCATGAATATGCTAGCGGTTTAGACAAAAGCAACCTTTTACAAGGTGCATTTATCAATGCAAGACCCTAGCCGGTTAAAGATTTGGCCGGGTGTACATAGGCGAAACAAAAGACTTCACGAGAGGCCTGAACGGACACCAGAACGACGTACTATTGGGGACAAAACTCTCCACGACGCACACCCGGGAACAAAAGCCGATAGCTCCGTACGTTCTTAGGCAGTTGATTAAATCCAAACTTGCGAAAGTGATAGTCGGACTTACGTGTTCCAGTGTGCTGCAGTGAAAACGGATGTTCGTTGGCAGGCGTGGCACCTACGGACCTAGATCGCCTTCTCCGCGTCCTGGAGACTTGTCCGTGACAGTACGTACCGAAAAAGTTACAACGAACACAATCGCCGAGCACGCGAAGGATACTGGCCACCAGATTAACTGGGACGAAGCAAAGATAGTGAGAATGGAAAATAATGCGTCAGCCTGCCGAAAACCTCGAGTCGCTTATCATCCAGACCACGCCTGGATGATAAGTAATTTGTTTTTTGACCATAATCAGTGACCAGTGCGTTGTAGTCTAGTCCCTGGGTCCGCGCACAGGAAACTGTGTCGATGCACCGCAGGTTAATTTTACTTTTGAATCCGGCCAGTGACGCAGCTATATCTGTATTTCGTTTTTTTTTTGCCTTTTCTAGTTTATTAACGCTATGTTTCCAATTAAAATAACGTCTTTACCGTCAGTGTCTTCTTAAAATGACGGTGCTTCGAATTACAATAATATTATCTATGAACAGACAGCAAAGTATGTTGAAGCCAATAAGTCGTTAGTTCTATGTCTCTTTTAGTGGAAACGTATCTGGCAAAAGCGTCATGGCTCCGAAAAGGCTTATCAGAACCTCATCTCCGCACTTGAAACGTCTGCTCCTCGGTCAGCCCTTTTCTGGTAAAGAATAAATAAATAAAAGCGCACGTGTGTGCCCCTACTCGAATATCAAGCACAATTACCCGCACTGGCATGACATTGGTACATTGCATAATGTATTTTTGTTCGCAACGAGTAATTGTTAGCGCTGCTTGTAACTTTCTTAGTGCCAGTCTTCTGGACTGTTTTGTATTCCAGTCGTGGTAGTACTGTGTATTACTAGAATAAAGGAAAGGAAAGAACCTGGCCACACTGTAACTATTTGGCTCAGTGCTGGAACCCGAACATCGGCCTGCAGAGAGGGAAGGGTAATAATTGGAAATTGTGAACCAACAGCAACTATTCCCTATTCCCTGCTTACATACTTCTCATGGTTCAGTCCCTGGTAGATAACGTCCTTTTTGGCCAGCATCAGCACGCGGGCGTTTTTGCCTACAGTACCACGCCTACACTGCAAACCGAAAAACACCCGGATAGGAGTAAATGGCTCATCGCGTAGCGCACTCCCGAAAAGGTGTTTCATATACTCCTCAGAATAGGAGTATATCGTCTACTCCTCTGCTTGAAGGGGTACTTTCGGAGTGCTAGAAGGAGTAAAGTGTTACCGCTGTGCAGACGGGAGTTTATTTAGGAGTAAATTTGTGATCACAAAGGAGTTAGCATGGCAATTAATAGAAGTATTATATACTCCTTTGCAGCTACCTTTATAGTACATTTCAGGAGTACGTACCTGTTCCTTTAAGTAGTTTTGACAGGAAATTTTTGGAGAAATTTTCCTTACTCTAGGGTTACATTTATGATTCCCAGACGAGTATATTACTTCACTTGATGCGGAAGCCGATTTGAAATAAAGTATTCGTATGGAAGGCTCATTTTAGAGCTTGATATTCCAGGATAAATGCGTCGATGAACTTACACTGATTTATTTCAAACAATATTTTATTGGGTACAAAACATTTGAGACATGTGTTCGGCAGCTTGCTTTCGACGGTTACAGAGAACCAACGTCTTGGCCCCTGTAGAAAAGAAGAGTACCTTAACCCGCGCTGTCTTTGGGTACAGAATTGAAATACCCAAAGGAATGAAAATAGAGATGCCACACTTGAAAGCAAGGAGGGAACCTTGAAATGCTTCGCTGTCAACATACAGGCTCCTTCTGAAAGAAAGATTAGAAAAAAAAGTGCATCAGAGGAATTGCACCTCTAAGCTTGAAGTATGACGTGCTTCAAGTGTAGAAGTGCAATGTCCCAAAGCCGTTCAGAGTGCACTTTTCAGTAAAGTAGGTATTATTGAAGTTTAAACGTTTTTGATGACAAAATATTAGCTAGCAGAACATAGTAGGCAATCAACTAGCTAATACATACCTGTACCCTGTCGGATGACAGCCGCTAAACGCGGTTTTCAGGGAATCACAAATTTCAGAGAGCCGCTTTCGTAAACGTTAAGGCAATACGGCGAATGGGAAGCAGCATCGATAGGGAACATTTTCCCCGCAAAGCATAAAACTCAAAAAATAAAATGATCTCACTGAGGCACTTGCGCATTCGCGCTGCCTTTGACTGCGTTCCTGCACCGAAAGAGGCCTTGAGGTATAATATTCTTTACTTGTCAGAGGTTCCTCATGCTTTTCAGGCACCATATCAGAACCAATTATTGAAATCAGAACATGCAAACAAAAGACAGCGCTTTGCATACACGCAACGGAAGCCTACATGCAATTTCCTTGATGGGAGAGCCCGCAGCTACGCATTTTCAGGACGTCGTCATTCTGCGTATAGGTCAAAGGCAGGGCGAGGGTAACTGACATATCAGGCATTGTTAGGAATAGAAAGCTACCACCAGACCCACCCTCCCGCCGCCACCTGTCTTCTGTTAAGCTTTGCCCTCACATTCGTGGCCAGGGTTCAAAAGAAAACATTCTAGACAGGTCTATCTGGCTGGGAAAGGAATATACTTTCAGGAAAGAACGCTAACCAAAAAAAAAAACACGTTTCGGAATCTTCTTGGTTCTTTCAGCAGGTGTGACTGCGAGTGAGTCACAGCTTGCCTTTTTTAAGCCTGCGGTTAGTCATCCGCCGGGTCACTAGTCGTAGACAGTTGATGCAAGGATAGTTCCCTGGAAGTCAGTCTTGTCAACCCGCGCTTCCTTCCTTGTTCATTTGTTTGGCATCCGCTTTGTGCTGCTTCAGTTTTTCTGGGAAATGCTTGCCTTCGCCAATGTACTACGTCCAGCACGAGCAGGGGATCTTGTACACTGGCGTATGCTTTATTCTTTTTCTTTCGCTGCCTTCCCGGGATCAGCAGTCTGAACCGGAACGCTTGCCTCCACGAGTTTCACAAAATGGAATGTGTTCGGAAACTGCACGCGAAGTGGAAACTTCTTTTAACATTTTTCAACTGCGAAGAGCTTACAAGATAACACATTTTGGAACTAGACGCCTAACCATCCAGAAAGGCAGCGTTCACTATGGTTTCCACCTCATGTCCGCTGCCGAAAATCGCTGCAACGTTAAGATGCCACCAACTCGGAAAATGTAACAGTTTAGCTAGTCTCCTTGAGCGCTAAGGCGTCGCCATGTCCTGTGCTATGACTGAAAAGAATAAAATCGCTTGCATTGTTTGCATAACAAGGCCCTCTTAAAACACAGGAAAGGAAGGAACCGATTAGGGCAGGGTTCTCAGCACTGTTCGTAATAACGTGACAAAAACTCACAGACCCCAAGGCTGTGCATTTTCACTTGTCATTGCCTGTACAGCTTTTCCATATTCATGGGGCGTGAACGCATGAAGAAAATTTGGTCCCTAGAAGAACTGACCATACTTCCAGCTGTACATGTTAGCGTAACAGCCACGACTGCAGTGCCACACTCTTTTTTCAGCTGCATGCAACAACAAATCTCTCAGATACTTACTTCATGCCTGCTGTATGAGTTGGCTCCACCGGACCACAATGAAGCCTTTGCTGTTTTGCTGTTCTCGTTAAGCCTTTCATCTCGGCGCATCCGTGGTTCACAGCAATACGCACACTGAAAAGGGAGCGGCGTTAAGTGCATGCGCATCTATGGCATCAAAGGAGAGTTTAATACTGCTTACCAGTACACACGACTAAGATAATCAGGTCTTTAGTATTCTTGCAATACAGCGAAAGAACGAGGGGCCGACGATGTCGAGAAAACTGGTGCGTCACACACACACCGCCATGTCGGCGCGGCGAAACGGCAGCGGCCAACACTTGTATGCTGCGTAGACAATGAATGACTAGCCGCTGCTTCTGCACATATTGCTGGCTTGAGTGAGACGTTCATTGCAGCACGTTACTGCTAAGGTCCATGATGTCCAGTCTTACGTCACGACAAGAGCGCGCAAAGGAGCGGGTGGCAAGCTGGCGGCTGCGGGGAAGTCGACGCGTCACACACCGCCATGTTGGCTCGACTGAGCTCGGCTGGCTAAGCCTCTCGCAGACTGCCGTCGCAGGCGATGCAACACCAAGCGTTCTCCGAATACACTGGAGGCTTCACAGGCACTGTCTGTGGCGCACATTGGTGCGCGAGGCTGCGGCGATCCGGTGTCTCGTAACATGACAAACGTGCGTGAAGCAGCAAAAGCAGAGGCGAGAAGCGACCAGGCAGCGACGACACAGCCGGCTCGTCACCTGCAAGTGCAGCGAACCGGCAGCTGCCACTAGGCGGCGGGCAGACACTAAGGAGTGCATAAAGGGCCTGAAGGAGTATTGAAGCCGACATGCTCCTGCTTGGAAAAGTAGTAAAATCATGTAAATGCTTTATTTTACTCCTCGACTTCGCGACGGCAGTAAAAAAGGAGGATTTCCTCTTTTTTACTACTTACCGCCGGTTGCGCAATCTTCAAAAAGGAGTTTAAAAGCGGGCAGTAGCCATTTATACTCCTATTTGGGCTTATTTGTGTTTACAGTGTATGACAGCACTGTTAAACTGGCGTAAAGTCCCTTAATAATTCAGAAATATCGCTGTATAAGGGCCTGTGGCTGGAAAGTGTTGAACAGTTGATGCAGCACATGTCATATATTGAGCAGGTAGTACATTGTCGCTCCGTGCACACAATTACGTCGTTGTTAATACTGGCCCGTTCCATTAACTGGAAGAGCTAACTCTTTAGATGAGTTGCACGCGTTATTGGCAGAGCTATGGCGGTCGACAAGGTGTAGCTTCCACCAGGCTTCCACGGGGCAGGTGGTGTCAAGTGGATTATAAAGACGAACAGGGTATCGTCGTGCTTCTAGTCTACTAGCATGGCGGCCAGTGCGACATCGGCGCAACTGACTTATTGCTGTCAAAATGCGCCATCACAAGGGCGTAATTTTAAGGCGAAAGCCTTTATTGCCTCATCGTTGTCGACAGAAGGTTGTCGACAGAAGGTTGTCAGCAGAGGTGTCACGCTTTTCGGTTCGTCAAAACGGTTATGACGTCAGAGTGCGCGGATTCGCAGTAATGAGGTCAGCCACGGATGTCTGACGCCCCATTTTGGAGCAGACGACAACTAATAAAATAGCTGTCCGCTTCGACAGGGGCGTAAGGCGTCCGTGGGTGACCAATTACATACCTCATTACTGCGAACTTAGCCATGGATACAACCGAACTCATCGAAGCAGAGAGAGAGAGTCGTGCTAAAGAACCAGTCAAAGCCGGCAGTCAGTGTAGTTGTAATGTATAGTCAAATAAAGCACTAGTACAGCACAAACAGTCTCGCAGTGAATTCCAAACAGTGCGCAAGGAAAGGCGTTCGCCTTGCAGCACTTTACAGAGCCAAAGTGTTCCCTGATTTTTTTTTTTTGCCGGCTCTTTGGTTTAGAAGGACTACCGCACTATTAAAGACTTTTTTACGAAGACGATTCTACGAAGGATTCTTATTTCCGGTAGGATTATGCTATACGTGTACAACATAAGGGGCAGTTTCGTATCGCGCTGTCCGTGGTCATCGCCGCGTCCTTCCGATCGAGGGCGGCTTCGCGCCGAGGCTCCTGCAACCGATACGCAGCGGCGGCGACGTGTAAGCGAAGAACCGCCCGGCTCGGCCTTCTCCTAGCGCGCCGCCTCCGCGGTCGGTCAGCACTGAGACAACGCAGCATCCAGGATGGCTCGCTGCGCCCGCATAGGATCGTTCCTTTTCTGGCTTTGTCTTATCTGGAGGAACGGTAAACAACTTTTTTCTCGCACTTTTCTCGCGTGATTATTACTTGCTGTGAGAGAAAAAAAACATCTCGCTACCGAGTCTGGAGCCCTATCCGGTACTCTTCGTTCAGCCCTATGACTAGTTTGACGAAGAATTTAGTTTGCGTTAGATTAGATTGTGAACAAAAAAAAAACATTGAAACTATTTCACTTCAACTAGACACCCGAACTCAGCCTTATGGAAGGGGAGAGGAAATGGTAGCAGGTACGGACTACATACGGTATAGAACGTTGGTAGGATGGATAATTCTGAAATAAAGGTCCCTCGTAGAATAGTCTTTGGAAAAAAAGACTTTCATAGTGGAATTTAGTTTAGGCTAGGTTAGATCATGAACAAAAGAAAAACAGTGTAACTGGTTTAGGTTTGGTTTATTGGGGTTTAACGTCCCAAAACGACTCAGGCTATGAGGGACGCCGTAGTGAAGGGCTCCGGAAATTTCGACCACCTGGGTTTCTTTAACGTGCACTGACATCGCACAGTACACTGTTTCACTCGAAGTGGATACCTGAACCGATCCGTGCGGAAAGGGAGAGAATATGAGCGCAGATACATACCACACACGGTATAGAAAGTAGGTGGGACGGCTAATTCGATCCACATCTGCTTGTGACCGCGATGCCGGCTATAGAATGACTCGCATGCGGTGGAAATTTTAACATTTGGATCAAAGCACATGCACCGCCGCAAACGACAAGCAAGGGCCATGTAACACACAGAGTACACTTATAAAGCAGGTGGCCTAAATAAATGGCGGAGAATAACATGAGTAAACTCTTTATTCCGGTTGATTAGAACTTTGATTCGCAGCAACCAGGGTAGTAAGCGGTGATGGTCTGAGTGACAATGACCTGTGGCGCCTCCGAAACGATCTACTGGGAAAAGGCTACGACCCGGGGACGAGGCCTGCTTCCCACGCCAACGACACTACGCAGGTTGGGGTCAGCATGAACACAATCGGAGGTCCTTATCTGGTGAGTGGCTGGGGCGTTTATTGCTGTCACCTTGCGTGTGGAATGTACCCTGTTACTTCAAGCGCAATTGGCTTGGATGCTGCCTGTATTTACATTCAATCTTTTCAATGAATACTAAATTCGGACATTTCATTGCTATTCCGGCTTTTTTTTTCCCTTTTCTCTCTTGTTTTGATACATGTTCATCGCTGGCCAGCACCCAGATGAGGAGCTGTTCGACACAGAAGTTGCTTTATGCTTGGTAAGTATTCTTTCTCATCATCATCATCATCATCAATTTCAGCCGGAATACATCCCCTGAAGAACCAAATCCACTTCCACTGATCTCTACCACGGAACACATTAGATTCCTCAGCTTGCCGCCGCCACAGAGCCTCACAGAAACCTCGGGCACTGAACTCGGAAACCGAACGTGATGTGCGGACAGCGGTATATCAGAGCACGTACAAAAATATAAATGCAGCACGTTTACCTATTAAAGTCCACGGCGTTGGCGTGATTAGCCTCCTCGCGACTGCCAGTGTTTTAAAATTTGCGAGGACACTTTGGTAACTAAAGTGTTGAGAGGCGAAAGCCGAGAACACTATGCCGTGACGACTTCTGGTGGATGTGACGTCACTCCGTTCCCGTGGCTATATCGATTCCTAAATTTTAGATTTTTCGCGGTTCTTAAGTGTCAACTACATTTAATTACACATTTTTCTGTCTAATTTGACACAAATCCTACATTTTCCAGATCTTTCTGTGATAATTTTTACTATGCCGTGACGACTTCCGGTGGATGTGACGTCACACCGTTTTTGTGGCTATATCGACGTCCGCGCTATTTCGACGCAATTTCGACATTTTTGCCTTTAATTAATTAACTAATTAATCTACAGTCATCAAACTTGGCTTCTAGGTTCATTTTTTTCCTCCTCTATCTGAAGAAACCATTGGTTTTCTTCTTTAGTCCCCGAGTTAAACGCGTGTGACACGCTTTGTTAACGGACAACGGTATGAGCTATTAAAGGCTTTCGCCTTAATATCGTGACGCCTTGAGTGCTGTTCCAGATAAGTCATTTCTACTGCACATCAACGAACGATGCAATCTGCTATTCCCTCAGTAACATCATTAACTGCTTTTCATCGTCGAAGTGAATGGACTGCGCTGCTCGTCTCTTATTGCAGAGATGGAATGACCTACGCCTTAGGTGGAACGAAACGGACTACGGCGATCAAAGATACATGCGTGTCAAGACGGAAGACATCTGGACGCCGGCACTGTATATGATATCACCTTGGTATCGTAATATCTACTTTATTTTCTCTGCACTCTTTCGAGCTTTTTTAAGTTATATGTCCCAGTGCTATTTCTTGCTACATATCTTCAGCGAAAATTTTAAAGCCGTCGTTTTCGTTTGCAACATTGTTGGACAAAAATTTTGAATATTAGAATTTTGTAAGATACCGTCATGGAAATATTTAAGGTAATGATCCACCCTTCCGATGTGTATGAAATCTTTCTTTTAAACTTTTTCCATCGGTCGCATGGAGCACTTAACACTGCCTTAGAAAACAATGAAAAGCGCCTTTGACGATCGCAAAAACGTTCAGGAAAAAAAATGCAAGCTGTCGAAGGAAGATCTACTGGTATTTTGATTGTTATAGTGAAATGTTGCAATATATGAAAAATTCGCGTTCATAAACTTTTACCATTCAAAAATGCTTTTATCCAGAATTGTTCGGTATGTCAGTATGGAAAATTATTCAAGAATTATTCAAGAATCTGGCGGCGGTCACCTAAATCATAAGAATACGGCCTTAAAATATGGAAAAAAAGAAAGCCTAATTCACAGCACACACGTTCTGTTTGCCTGTCACGAAACTTCATGATTCCGTCTCTGAGGGGTGGAGACATGTCGTTATTATTATTGTTGTTGTTGTTATCCTCGTACAATGGCACATGCCCACACAGGAGGATCGGGCAAGGATTGGGGTGTACAGAGAGTATTTGAGCAAAATTTTTTCATGGCCAAAAATAAAATATTTGCTGAAGAAGAGTGAAGTAAACAAAAAGAAGAAATGTTCTGCCGCTGCAGCGCATCTTCTAAATTTGTCTCCTTTACGCTTGGTTCCAAACAAACCTCGTAGTAAGTTTGTCTTCTTTACGCTTGGTTCCCAACATGCCGCTTAGTAAGTTATCCTCCAAGGCAGTGGCAAATAAAGGACATACATTAAATTGCAAACATTGGTTATCTCGGCAAGATTAACGAAAACAAGTGGTGAATGTTGAAAACCATCGCTTGTTGTACGTGGCAGTATCCCTTTCATCTTTATTCTCAGTAAGCTGGGCGATGCTAATCAACCAGATTTTGTGGGATTAATTGCTTTAATGTTCTCGACACTCGTCATCTCTCTGCAGTTCCCGGAACTTATGTGTCGTGCCGGTGATACGCAGCCGATTTAACTTGTCGCTAAGTAATATGTCTTGCCAAGAACCTGGTGTTCATACAAGCCAGCGACTATTCTTTGAAAATAAAGTTTCTACGGTATAGAGAGATTTCGTGCAGCATGGCAATACCAGCAGTGGTGGCTGACGTCATAAAACGAGTGAATCATGTTTACTAGTACGATGGTTCACTAATTTTTAGTTACGAATTGCGATTGGTGTTTTCGAATGGCGAACTAAGTAGCAAAAATTTTTGAACCAAGGCGCGGAGGGCGATCGCGTTGTCGAAATTCTAAAAAACTGATATAGCTATTACTGATGGCCAGCTACAAATCTCTAATTGCAACTATAGGCACCTAACTGTGATAGTTTAAAAGTTAACTATTAGAATTTCATTAACCATATCTTAGCACGATTCACCTGTTATCCGATGCCCTCCATCACCGGCATCATAATGCCGCAAAAGTCATCTCTGTACTTCAAAAAGCCTATTTTTATGAACTTGTGGTGGGCTTCGCTGAAACACCCGGTATGAACGATGTATCTTCTCACTTCTGGGGCCAATACTTGGCGCCTAATAGAAATGCTAGCGATTATCCTAGCAAAAGTGCAGACAGTGACAAAAAGGAAAAACATGGGGAAGATCCGGAGGAAAAAAAAAAACAACAAACACTATGTACTTGAGAGCTAACGCGACTTCAAAATATTTTAGTTTAAACTTAAAAAGAGGAAGTAGATATGCATGAACTGTTCATGTAATGCGTATAGGACTGGCTACTCTATGGTCTAATAGGAGTAGAAGTGGAAAGCAAGATAAAGATAACGCAATCGAGAGCAACTGAAGGTCATATGGAGGGCGAGCTTAGGGTATACTTCCTGGATTAGCGGGTTATGTCTCGATCGAGAGATAATAATTGGAGACCAATAGAAAAGGTCGTTGTAACGCAGAGCTGGGATCCAACTGGGATTACCATATGCTCTCAGTAGTTCAGCTTTTCTTGCCACCATGAGTGCTATCTTATGGAATGAATTCAATGGAATGGAATAAATTCAAACGGGGTAGGGAACAGCAGAGAGTCGGTTTTGTGCGGGTGAGGTTCTTTCGTTTTTCTCCTCTTAAACGGTGCTCTAAAAATATATTCTGAGATCTACTTAGTTTCTTCACCAAAACGCAATACCAGAACGAAACACTCACAGCATTTAACAGAGTTTAAATGCAATACTGACACCTTTCGTTATTCATTTTTTTCCGCAAGCGATTAGGGAATGGAATATGTTACCTGCAAATGTTGTTAGCTCTGAATCTCTGAGTAGTTTTCTTTGTAACCTGTCATAATTGTTTATTTGAACTTTTCAGTAATGCATTGCACGTAATTTTTTGAAGAAATCTTTTTTTTTTCACACTGTGCTTTATTTTGTGTTGTGTAAAATTGCGTCTTCCATTTTGAAACTGTCTCGCATGATTATCCCTTTTACAATGTTATTTCAGTTGTATGAACCTTTTTTGTGAATTTTGTTTGACGTACTAAAAAATAAAACCAACATGTACCCATTCCTGCAACAGCCTCGAAAGAGGCTAGCAGTATGTTCCAAATAAATAAATAATTAAAATAAAAAAGAAGTTTGGGGGGACAAGGTGGACACAACTGGCACAGGACAGATTTATTTTAAGGGTTACGGGAGCTGTTTTTTGTCCTTCGGTGGATATAGTTAGGCAGGCGATGATGATGACTGGAACGAACGAAAAGAGTCATTTGCTCGGTTTCCACCCGCACAGGTCCGACGTGCGGTCGAGCATCCTCTCCAACAACATGGTCATCGTGTCGGCCAAAGGCATTGCATTCATGTGTTCTGTGACTTCTGTGCAGTCCTTCTGCAAAGTAGGTGGCATCCTCTTGTGTACCCTGCATAAAAACGAGCGTTGTTTCTGTCGAGCTCTCCGAATGAACTACCCAGAAACTAGCCTGAAGTATTTACTGTCACGGGGTGGTGACAAGAGGGCCGAACGCAGCGTAGATGGTGGACAAGAAGGTTGGCGTAGAACAAGAACCTTATCCAAGGTAGTGTTTATAGCGTCGCTTTCAATTGTCCTTTCTTCTGGTTGACTGTATGACGGTGCGGGCAGGGCACTTTTTTCTTATTTCTTTTTTTTAAGCCCAAACTAATATCTGTAACCTGCGGTGCGGGCTGGGCAACATTATTCTTCTTTCTTTTTCTCTGCCCACACTAATATATGTTAAAGGTGGCCTATGCCCGCCGTGGTTATGTCACCGGCAAACCCCGACCAATGACGATGGGCCAAAAAAAAAGAAAAAAAACCGAAACGAATCCTTACGACACAAGGCCTAAAGCGTTGACTAATGGGTAAACCGAAACTATAGCCTCAAGTGCCAGAAGTCATTTATACAGGAAAACTGGAATGAGATACAGTTACAGCTTTTACTTGTCCTGCCCGCAGAAGAAGAAAAACTGTTTTTTTTTTGCCTTACAAAAGAAAGGAAGCGCAGCTATTCAAGGACCAAAAAATCTTGAACAGCGCGTTTAGTTCGTGGGGCTGCCACCGAGTGGGGCGTGGCGCGGAACACTCATAATTAGAGCCGGAATTTTGAATGTTGGGTACATCCCATTGATTTCTTATGGCCATCAGGAGTATTCTCGATATTGGCGCAGGAAGCGTTTATAACTGAGATTTTGCAGCGAGAAGTAAGAGTAGGCTTTCATAATCAAAGTGGTTGCTCAACATCTCATCACGCTCTCTAGTGTTCACACCATTATAAGTGAAAACATCCGCACTGTGTTACGCAGTGCTCGCTACCAGCGGCCGATAGATGGCGGGAGTTGGTGATGTCCAGTGAATCTGCGCTTTGGCGATTCCCCCGCTTGTCGATCCGCAGGCAGACATGACTCACTTCCCGATGGATCGCCACGAGTGCGTGGTGGAGTACAGCACGATACTAGACGTGGAGAAGGACGTCAACCTCACCATCGAGACGGTCGGAACTGGAATAGAGGGGGACTCGGAGTTCGAGCTGGTCTCCCTCGACGGCGAGAGGTGCGTGGCGGATCTTCTTAGTGGGGGCCGTTGTTGCGAAAATATATATGGAAAGTAGAGGCCCAGTGTCAACGTTTTGTTGCGAAAGCAATACTACGCGAGTCGCCGAGCCATTTCGCGGAGCTGAGGCAAGGCCATACTGCGCATGCGCGAGGAGCAGTGACGTCACAGGGCGCACAGCTGGCGCGCCGCCGCCGTCGCTGCGCGGGTGACTCAGAGGTGCCGCCGCCGCCGCTCTCGCCAGTTGCGCATGCGCAGTAGCGGCGCATAGCTAGCGTGCCGCCGCCGCTGCCGCGCGCTCTCCATCGCCTCTCTCTCTCTCTCTCCTCGTTGCTTTCGCAATCCTCCAGGTTTAACCAGAGCTAAACCACAGCCAATTTATTTGGGTTTCGGCTGAGCTTTTTTTATTTCTGAGCATTTCCATGCAATGAAATCGTCCGGAACTTGAGAGTGACAAACACAGTGCGCACAAACCACTGCAATATTTGAACTCTTCCCTCACCTCTCACTCACCACGGAACAAACACTACGCTACTACGAGAAACCTCAATTGAGGTATTGCACGGGGCACTCTGACACCTCTAAATGTATCGTTCCGCACAAAGCCAGCCCCGCCATGGGAATTCTGCACTGAAACTGCTGTCCCGCTCGTATATTTTGCACACTTGCCTAAAATCCCCCGCCCCTTCCGGCCAAAAGAAAAAAAGATATTAGTGTTTAGTGCTGTTACCTGATGCGCTAAACTCAGCGAAGCTGCCTCCGTGCTGCTTCTTGCATTTTGCTGATAGGTAGGACCTGCAGTGAAGTCTAACACCGACAGACTTTGTGGCCACGTATAGACGATCGCAGTAGACACAATGTCATGTGGGTGACTCACCGTGTTCACGGTCTTGTAGTGTTCACAGTGTGGGTGTCCACAGTCTACATTGTGACCCGCCTTGGAGAGCTCCGTATGGGTGGTGGTGAAAACATTTATTTAATCATAGAGAGAGGTGTTGGGGGTCGTGAACTGAAGGGTCGTGCTCTTACAACCACTAGGTGGGATGCCTAGTCAGGCACACCATTGACGTTTGCCGCAGCCCGGGCGCGCTGCGTTAAGGCCCTTTGGGCCTCGAGGGTGCAGCAACCGGACAGGGTCGCCTCCCAGTCCTCTCGGGTGGGGTTCGGGATAGGGGGCAGGGATGGGTTCTGCTGGCAGGCCCACACCATGTGGTAGGTGTCAGACACCTCCCCACAGTGTGAGCACCGCCCGTCGAATTTAGGATCTAAATGCTGTTGAATTGCCGGGCACAACATCGTGTTGATGAGCAGGCGCAGGAGTACCCGCTCGTTGACCTTCCCGAGCCCTTTGCACGGGGTGGGAAGAGTTTGGTGCGTGGATTTGTAATAATCGCATATTTCCTTAAAAGTGTAAATCGTATGACAGCTCACTGCAACTCTCGCCGCAAAAATCTCATTGGCCTAATCAGCAACGGCCAGTCCATCCCTACTCTTGGGCCTGTGTAGCGGAGTCACAAAGTGGACAGCTAATTTTAGTCGAACACGTGGTGCATGCACTGGAAATCTACACCAAGACGAGAACTGCGATAGACTAAGACCCTGCACTTTAGTAGGGCCTATTATAACACGTCAGGAATTCACCCTTGTCAGACGCATCGTTGCTATCCTGGTCCACAATGTATGCACTGGTCTCGCAGTCATAACAGCAACCACCAAACTTATCCCTCCCACTCATCCTTCCTTTCCATACCCCTTTCACATGTGAGAGTATAGCCGCTCCGGCATCGAATCTTCGCTCCGTTCTGTGGCCGTGCCTATCACGCCACGTCGCCCACGTGCTGCAAAAAATTTGCCATACCGGTAATACTGAATCCTCCAACCATTTAAAAAAAAAAACATTGGACAGTTTATAGGCGGCATATAGACTTCCATCTATAACGTCTATAGACGTTTTAGAGACGTCTATAGAGGTTCCCTCTTATAGACAAATCCTATATCGACTAGACGATAGGCGATACAAATCCTACAGACAGTCTATATACAATCTATTAATTTTTGGCCATGCTTTTTCAGTATACTTTTTTCTGTAGGTAGCCTATAGACTATGAATAGACAAAAGGAAACAACTATAGGAAGGCAATAGATTCTATAAGAAGTCTCTAGACAGTCTATAGACTATTTTGATGAGGGAAGGCTCTTCGTAGCCCGCTAGGCAACCTATTCTTGACAAGCCAGACTTAGGTTGTGGTAAAACAAATTTTTGCACTCGCTCTGTCCACTATCTAATAAAATTCTCTTCTGCTTCCTGTCTCTCCTCATGGGATGCCTCAGCACGATCACGGATTACGGGGAGTACGGCCGCTATTCGTCCGTGAAATACCGCTTCGTCCTGCGGCGGCGCAACCTGTTCCAGCACTTCACACTTCTGCTGCCAGCGGTGGCCGTGGTGTCTCTCAGCCTCCTGGCGCTGTGGCTGCCACCGACCTCGGATAGACGCTTCGTGGTCGCCGGCGTGACGTACCTGACGTCGCTCCTGCTGCTGTACCGCGCCGACGCCATAGCGGCCGGCTCCACAGAAGTTCCAAAAATTTGTAAGCACTCTACTGCGGAGCTCTTTCATCATGGCGGTTACGAAACTCCTCAGCCAACGTGTCTATACAAAAAAACCTGCGGCTGGGCTACCACTCTGTAGTGCAAATTTCAGCGAGACCTGTCTATTGTTCCCTACACAGTGTACGCATAAACCAAAAGTGCCTCTCGAAATCGCGTTGTGGGGCGTTGACCGGAGAGTAAGTTCTTATTTTAACGCGACACGTCATCATATCGAACGATGTGCCGCCACCGCCGCAGCAGCACCTACTTCTGTCGCCACAAATCAAGCTACTACTGCGATTCGCCGTACGTCTAGACGCGCGCTCTCGTTCAACCGACGTCTTAATTCGATAAGGTTAGAGGTCTCGCTCTCAATAAAAGCTGGCTTCCTACCGACCGTGTGATGAAAAAGCGCCATTGGCCGGGAGGTTCATGACGCAATCGTAAGCACTTTAACCGAAAGTTATAAACTGGTATCGTGGGAGTCGAACCTCTGCCCTTTGGGTCGCGAGCCAGGCGTGCTACCTCTGCACTACTGGGGAGGGCTCGTTCAATACGGTATAGAGGCCTTGTGCGACCACCTTATAGGCAGAGTAGGCAACAAACACTTTGTTAATTGGAGTCATCAAGTATCGTCACCAATTAAGCACAGCTTATGTGAGTTCAGGAACCAGAAGTGACATGTGTGACGTGTCATGCTACCGAAATGTATTCTTAGAGTAGGCTAAGCGTCGTCCAAGTTTTTTTCTCCCTCCTACAGGAGCGCCTTCGGTCTCCCTCTCCGCTATCGTTCTCTCTCTCCTTCACCTCCTCACGCTCCCTGCAGCCCTCTCCACTTTCATCCACTACAAACCTTGACATGCCTCTCTACTCTCTCCACTCTGATCCTCTCGCTCCTTCCATTTGCGGACACCGCCATCGTACTACGCCATGATATCTCTGAACAAGGCATTAACAGCTCGCTGTAAAACCAGCTCGCAGACTGGTCCAAGACCCAGAGTTACGCAAATTACGTCTCAGCTTCTTTCATGACCGGCTGAACGTACCGGTAAGTCTAAAAGGCGAGAACAGCACGATGCACTTCACTCCTTTTTCGTAACAAGGCAGGCCTGACGTTTGTCGAAGGCCTACGAGGCGTATTCATGCCACACACCGAAACACTGCCTTTATAACATCACGTGCCTTTACATAGCACAGTCGTGACGACCGATTGCAACACTGTAAGCACGAATACGCCTAAATGTGAGTAAAAAGAGAGAAAGCTGTCCTCTAGTGCACTCCCTCTTATAAAAGGTAAAATGATGGGCGCTATAAGAGAGTTTACTCCATTTTACCCCTTTCTTTTAGTGTGGCATCTGCGCCTCAAGCGGACGGAAAACCGGCGCCGGCTTTGTTCTAACGGTGGACAAACACGGATTAAAATGGGAATAATACGAAATGGAAATTTAGTTCACCCGCTTTCAGTCTTATAACGTGCGGCACCATTGCTGCCGGGAGCCATCTTCAAGCATCAAAAAGCCTATTTTTGTATATTAAGGTGAAAGCCTTTAATGTATCATCGTTGTCGGCAGAAGGTTGTCAGCAGAAGCTTGTCGGCACAGGTGTCATGCTTTTGACGGGTGTCCACCGAGATATGTGAGACAGTTACATTTCCTTTCCTCAAATACAATTTTCATTTTCTTCACTACGGCCCCTCTTTCTCTTTCTTTTTTCCTTCCCACTTGCTCCCTTCCTGTACGGTGCGGTTCAGGTGTCCACCGAGATCCCAGAGAATTACTGCGCCATTTACTTTCCTCAAAAAGTGTTGCGTTCAAAGGGCAAGTGAGTGAGTGAGTGAAAAACATTTATTGTCCAACAGAATGAGACTACCTCACCCAGACCTCCCCTGTCCCATACCCTCAGTTGAGGGAGGAGGATCAGGAGAGATCCGGCCGCATGGGGTAGTCGCGTCAGATGCTGGCCGGGATCTCTTGTATCCCGGCGGCCTCTTCAGCCAGTCGGACGGCGGTGAGCTGGAGCTCAGGGTCCGAGCTCCGGAGCAAGGTCTCCCAGGCGTCTCTACTATTAATGTTCTTCGCCCTGCCTGGGGATTGGCTACACTCCCATATTATGTGGTCGAGGGACCCTCTCGCTCCGCACTTCTTGCACTTATCGTCTTCTATTTCAGGAATTATATGTTTGCATAGAATTGGGTGTGTGTAGACATCTGTTTGTAGACGCCTCCACGCCACCGCCTGTTGATTGTTGAGTGTTATGCTAGGCGGGGGAAAGTACCTGCGATGTTGCCTATAATATTCTGTAACTTCCTGACAGGAAATTAGTCGCCCTTCTCTCCCGTGATCTACGAGCGGTGGACCGTCGTGTGCAGCTCGGTGGTAGAGATCTCGAGCCACCTCGTGGGCCGCCTCGTTGCCACGGACAGATTCGTGCGCGGGGGTCCAGATTATATTGATTGTTCTATTCAATGTCGCTTGTCTTAAAATTTTGGCAGCGAGGGGAGAGACTCTCCCTCTACTAAAATTTTGGACTGCAGCTTTGCTGTCGCTTATGACGTATTTAGCTTTGGAACCGACGCAAGCTAGTGCTATTGCGACCTCCTCCGCCGTCTCAGTGTTTGTCCCTAAGACGGTTGCGGCCGTAATGAGGCTACCCGCTCCGTTCACTACCGCGACGGTCGTGTACTGACTATGTATATCACCCGCTGCGTCTACGTAGGCGACCTCCTCCTCAGGCTTGTCACCGTAGATGCGGTCTATCACCTGTGCCCGTTTTTGTCTTCTTTCCTTGTTTATTTCTGGGTGCATGTTCTTGGGTAAGGGGGGAATCCTGAGATTGCTCCTAATCTCCATGTCGATATCCTCCCTCTGTCTAGCTCCCCTATCTGTTTTGAGTCCGACTTTGGCTAGTGTGGCTCTTCCGGCATGTGTTATGCTGAGTCTCTCTAGCTGTGATGTATGGACTGCTTCTGCAAGCTCTGTAAGCGTGTTATGTATGCCCAGTGATAGGAGTTTTTCCGAGGATGTGCACATGGGCAGGCCTAGAGCTTTCTTGACGCACTTCCTTATGAGAGCGTCGATCTTGTTCCTCTCTGCTGCTTTGAGATTTAGGTACGGCGTAGCGTAGCTGACTCTACTTATTATGAAAGCTTGTATGAGCCTAAGTAGGTTTTTTTCTTTAAGACCGCCTCTTTTGCTCGAGACACGTTTGATGAGATTGAGGGTCTGCATCACGTGGCTCTCAAGCTTTTTGATGGTTGTCATGTTTTTTCCATTTGATTGCATATAAAGGCCTAGGATTCTGATTGTGTCCACTTTGGGCACCTCCTTTCCTCCTACAGAAATCTGAATTTCCGAGGGTGGTTTGTTCCTCAGAGCCTTATCGTTATATATGAATATTTCAGATTTTTCGGGCGAACATTCTAAGCGCCTTTCTTCTGCATACAGCGAAATAATATTGGCAGCTGCCTGTAGGGTTTGGTTAATCTCTGCATACCTAACACCTAACACTACGCGCCAAACACGAAATCATCATACACAATCATTAACCCTTTACAGTGCTAGGATTAACGCCTTTAAATACTCATTTTTTCCACGCACCATTGAGGAGTGGAACAGGTGTCCGCCAGATCTCTTAACCAGAGCTGATTCTTTTGACTCTATGTTTTCCTCACAGCATTTAATTTGAGAGCCATTTATTTCTACGTTTACTTTTTGTATTTTGCATCTGAGCCTTGTATTTATTGCTGTATTTTGTGTTACAACTTGTATTTAACATTTTTCATTTTTGCTAAACCTGTTCTTTTTTGCATATATTATGTATTCGCCCCTCCTGCTTGGGCCTACTGTAGGCCTGCAGTATGTTCTAAATAAATAAATAAATAAATAAATCACTTCCTCGGTTGATCCATAGATTAATGTCGTCCGCATACAGGCTATATTCTAGGTTTGGGTTGCCAATTTTCTCAAGTTCGCCCGGGAGTTCTCTCATGGCCATGTTAAAGAGAATGGGTGATAGCACCGACCCTTGAGGGGTTCCCTTGCTTCCCAGCTTTATTTCCCCGGATTTAATCTCCTGGAAGCTTATGCTCGCAGTTCTATCTGTGAGGAAGTCACTTATGTAGCGATAGGTTTTGTGGCCTACTCCGGCGTGGCTGAGTCCTTTCAATATTGCCTCATGTTTGACGTTATCAAATGCCTTTTTGAGATCGAGACCTAGGATAACCTTTGCGTCCTTGGTTCTGGAGTCAATGATATCATGTTTTAATCGCAGCATGACATCTTGTGTGCTGAGATGTGGTCGGAATCCATACATCTCATCTGGCCACTTCCTATTCTTTTCCATGTAATTCGATATTCTGGTTTGGACGACATGCTCCATTAGTTTTCCTACGCACGATGTCAGGGATATAGGTCGGAGGTTCCCTATCTGCGGCTGCTTCCCAGGCTTAGGTATTAGGACCACGGTGGCCGTTTTCCATTGCGGGGGAATCTCGCCCTTCTCCCAGCACTCCTGCATGTAACCTGTGAGGGCCTTTATGGAGTTGTCGTCGAGGTTCCTTAACATTGTGTTCGTAATCCCGTCTGGACCAGGAGCCGATCTGGTTTTGAGTCTGACTATTTCAGCCCTTACCTCGGCTACCGTAATGGGCGCGTCCAGGGCCTCGTTCGGGGCTCCTTCATAATCGGGAAGCCGGCTTTTATTTGTATCTCCTATGTAGGTTTCAGCTAGTTTACGTATGAAGCTTTCGTCATCGTATTCCCCACACGCGTGTCTAACTTTGGTCATTGTAACTTTTGCTTGGGTCTTGGATTTTTTGGGGTCTATGAGATGCCTAAGAATGTTCCACGTCTGGGGGAGATTCATGCTCCTCTCCATTTCGTTGCATTTGCTATTCCAATTTTGTTGGCACAGTTTAAACGCGTAATCCTCTATTTCTTTATTATGCCGCGCAAATCTTCTTTTGAGATTGCGGTTGTTCCTGCCCTGTTTCTTTAGTCGGCGCTCGATGCCTTGTTTGGCTTCCCACATGTGTAGGAGTCGGCTGTCCGCTATCTCGGGGGCTTTTTCCCCGTCTAGCACTTTGGTTACCTTTCTGGCATCCTTCTTAACTGCTTCGCACCACTCTCCGATATTTTTTATGACTGTCTCGTCTCTGTTTCCTCTGAGCTCCCTAAAGTGGTCCCACTCTGTGATCGTCGTAGGGGTTTGTTTCTTGCCTATTTGTTTGTTCTTGGTTCTTATCTCTGTTGCTATGACATAGTGATCGCTGCCTAAGTTCTGTTCCGTGTTAATCCATTTCGCCGTTCCTACGTTTCTAAGGAGGGTTAAATCCGGTGAAGTGTCCACGCTGACGCTATTTCCGGCTCGTGTGGGGTGCTCCGGATCGGTTAGTATCGTAAGTCCCAGGTTGTGTATATCCTCCCATAATTGTCTCCCTTTTGGGTCTTCTTTCAGGTACCCCCATTCCGGGTGATGGGCGTTGAAGTCGCCTACTATGACTAGGGGTTGGTTTTCGGCTATTTTAAGTGCTTTGTTAATTATCGCCCTAAACCTAACCTTCCTCTGTTTGGGTGGGCTGTATATGTTTAAGAGAAAAGTGTTTGATTCTCCCTTCTTTCCTGTTAAAATTTCCACGAAGACGTTTTCGATAACGTTGTCTTCTAGATCATGCTCTATTGTTGCTACGTTTCTCTTGACTAATGTTGATACCCGTGATTTGTCTCCCCTATTGCTATGGAAAACCTGATAACCCTGCAGTTTAGCCGGACCGCCGGTCTCTTGCAGCGCAACTGCCAGCGGGGCTGTATCGAGCATCGACAAGGCGCTTTGTAGCACCGGCAGCTTGCGTCGGTATCCGCGACAGTTCCACTGCCAAATTTGGGTACTACTGCACGATCTGTCCATTGCTAAGCTTGACGATATTCTCCTCAACCTTAGCGAGCCGTGCATGTATGACGGCATTTTCCCCCTTTAGCTGCTGAAGTGCCTCAGTTATTAAATGGAAATGGTTCTGCATTTGGTTCTGGATTTGGTTAGCAAAATCCTCTAGTTTCGTATCCCTTTCCTTTGCGAAATTTTTCAAATGTCTGTCCATTTTGGCTTCTAGCTTGTTTAGCTTTTCGTCCACAGTCAGGTCTGAGTTGCTCTCTTCCCTTATTCTGCGCTTGGATGGGGGCGGGACGGCATCCTCGACCACCATGTTACTTTCGCTCTCCTGGCTATTATTTAGTGAGGTTTGTGCTTTAGCTGCTACCAAGGATGGTGTCCCTGTTTGGGGAGTGCTTACAACTGCCATTGGCTTAGCGTCTGCCGTAGTCAGGGCTGATTTTAGATTTTGTATCTCCCTCTTAAGACTGGAGATCGTATCACTCATATTTTTAACGGTATTCGTTAGTCTTTCTATTTCCTCATCTTTCTTATCTTTCTTATTATTGCTGGCATCGCTCTGGGAGACCATGTTCGCAAAACTCACCCCTTTGCTTTCGCCGCCCCAGGCCGTTGATCCTCCCCGGGCCCGGCTGGAGGTCCGGTCTCTCGAGCTCGAACGTCTCCTGGATCTGCTTCTTCCTCTGGAGGCGCTCCGTCCCCGGGAAGTTTGTCGTTGTTCTCCTCCTAGCCTCGGGAATGAGTTGTCTCGAACTGTATAGCCACTCCCCTGGCTGCCTGGGTTAGTGCGCGGGCGGCTCTGGTGCACCTGTGACTGTTGCGATCGGTCGCTGGCTCCTGCCGCGGCCTCCCCTTCTCTCATTTTCTTCTCCCAGTATCTTTTCTTGACCTCGTACGGTGTGCGATGCATTAGCTTGCATTTGCTGTCTCCGAGTGTGTGGTCTCTGCCGCAGAGTTGGCATTTCGGCGTGCAGGAGTGGTTTTCGGAAGGGTTCTCCTGCCCGCAGCCACGGCATTTGACGTTTTTTGGGTCCGGACATACGTCAATCCGGTGACCGAGTCGGCCACAGGCTATGCAGACTTCATATTTCTTCCGATATAGGTAGCATCTGTGTGGGGCCCATCCTAGGATGACCGTTCTTGGTACTCTGGTTTCTTTGAAAAGAATTAGTATTGATGTGGAGTCCTTCCCTAGTCTTCTGACCCCGATGATTTCGGGGTTCGCCTTGTGTCTTAGCATTCTCATGATGTCTTTTTGCGTGAATTCTCCATCGACGCCGTGTACCACCCCCTTGCCGCAGTCATCTGGCGTGGCCACGTAGGCGAAAACCGCGATGTCTTCTTCTCCAAGCTTGATTCGGCTCATGCTGGCGTATTTCAGTTTTCTCTCTCCGCTCGTGGTGGCGATGAGGATTGAATGTTGTTTCCTGTTGGGAATGACAACGTCTTCCTCGCCTACTTCGTTAGTATTTATACCCGCTGACGCTATGATGACGTTGGTCAGGTATGCGATTCCACGTTTGAGGAGCTTGTCAAGGCCTCCGCTAGGGCGGATGATGATCTTCTCAGCTCCCTCTGGTATTCTAGTGTCTTGTTTTTCGACCGACATGGCCGCCAATTTTCTCCCGGCTTGCTTGAGCCTGTATTGTTCGGTCTGAATTTCTTTCTTGCTCTTCTCTAGTGGAACATATTTCTTTCCCTTGCTTTGGAACCATTGGCCTGGTACGGTGAACTCTTGCGGGTCCACTGCGCTGCCCTCGACCACTTCCATGGTTGCGTAAATTCAAATTTTCGCGGGCGGGTGACGCACCGACGGCGCTTGTTGCTCTTCCCGCTAGGGGCGCCGCTGCGTCGCGCCGCACGTGCCGGATCCTCGCGTCCGATTGGGCGCCCGGGTGAGGCTTAGCTCTGGCCTGGAAGTAAATTCGTGATTTCTTGGAAATTCGGACTCACGTCTCGGAAAACTTGGTATTCTCGTGGTCCTGGTGACTTCCGACGTTCGATTATCCAAAAATCCCTGGTCGATGGGCGAGATTTCTCCGGATATCAGCATCGAAACACGGAGCCGTGCGCAGGCACGTCTGACCAAGCGGGCGCTCGCAGCGCCATCCTTCAAAGGGCAAGGCATCGCGCCCAACGGGTGGTGGCGTTCCGTGGACTCCCTGGCAGCGCTACAACACGCTGTCGCGTTCCACTCCTAAATTCGAAGCTTAAGCGTCATTAATTAACAGCTAATTAGTATTCAGTCATTAAACAATATTATATATTAATTAGTATTTTGTCATAACTTAGTAATTAGTCATTGATTATGTGCGACGTCGTCCAGTGGTGACGTCACCAGTGCCACAGAGGCAGTCAAAGTGGTGCGGAAAACGCTTTCGCCTCTACGCACTTTTGACAGTCAAAGTGCCGCCTGAATTTTTACTGACAGTCTTCGCTCCACAAAGTGTATAGAGAGGAGAAAAATGCGTAATTTCACATGAAAACACATGCAAAGGAAAACTAGAGGTGTCAATACTTGGACAGAGTGTCGATGTCGGTAACTTGTTTCAGTTCTTCTTTCGCTTACTCGCAGCCATTGTGTTGAGCACCAGCGTCCTGGTCAACGCCCTGACCATCGTCCTCACCATCGCCAACATGAACCTCGTCCGGTGCCTGCCCAAGTGCAAGCTGCCCGCACTGGTCGGCAAGGTGGCGGGTGTGATCGCCACCGGTGTACCCCTGGTGTGCCCCGCTCCCAGCGCCTCCTCTGACTCTTCCACCGCGGGTTGTGCCGACCAGGGTGCCCGTGTTGTGACCCGAGCCCTTGACCGCTTGTTCTTTGTCGCAAGCGTAGTCACGTTCATCGCTATCATCGTCTGAAGAAAGCGACCTTAGTGAGCTCTTTCGTTATCGGCCATCAGGTTAATTATTAGACAGTGATGTAACGCATGATTCCAAGCTGCTGTGAGTTCTTCACGTACACTTGTATTGTAGCGTTTCCTCATGTGTGAGCGCATTTTGCTTTTAAGACTTTTGTTCATTACGCCCCCGCCCTTCTTTAGTTATAGTGATATGTTCCTGTGTCTGTGTGTGTTACTTCCAGCCATTTGATTACGAAAGTAACCTTGGAACATTTTTCCCTGATATCACTAATTTTTTAGGTATCTGTAACGGCCATTTGTGCAATGTATCCGTTCTGTTTTCACTTCTCTATTCTCTTTTTTGTCTTTCTTCGTAACTGACTTTTTTAGATTTTTCTAGTTGTCATTTTTTTCTTGCCTTGTTTGACATATTGCCGTGTTAAAAACTTCTACACTTTGTGACATTCATGTGCACATCTCTTGGGTTTTAATGCCCCCTTTTGTAATGGCCTTTGGACATTTAAGGGTATAAAGTTGTTGATAATGGTGGTGATATGCATGAGGTACATTCTCCTGGAAAACGGCGTTGCCAGCAGCGTTGCAGAGTCCCGTAATTGTACTCCTGAGTCCACGAGCTGCTCCAGGTGAATGTTCGTTCAGGTGTCCCTCAGCCACCACGCACTCGTAGGCATGAAAGTGGGGGCTTTCCTCTGCCCCCTATCTGGGTGCTCGTAAATGTTAAATGACACTATTAACATTGTTTTACCTCTATTTTACTTTGGGGTAACCCCCTCGAAAAAAAAATGGCAGTGGTTTAGCTCTAGTTAAACCTGGAGGATTGCGAAAGCAGCGAGGAGAGAGGGAGAGAGGCGATGGAGAGCTCGCGGCAGCGGCGGCGGCCCGGCACGCTAGCTACGCGCCGCTACTGCGCATGTGCAACTGGCGAGCGCGGCGGTGGCACCCGCGCAGCGACGGCGGCGGCGCGCCAGCTGTGCGCCGTGTGACGTCACTGCTCCTCGCGCATGCGCAGTATGGCCGTTCGTCAGCTCCGCGAAATGGCTCGGCGACTCGCGTAACAAAAAGAAAACGAGAACAGTAAACCAAACAAGATGGAGAGACCACAGTTACCAATACACGAGGCCTGCCCTGCGAAAGAAACTAATTGCCGGATGCCCACACCTGACACAGCCTGTTCATGAAATTAAAAGTATCCTGCTGAGGAGACATAAAAGCATTTTTTTGAGCACAGCTGAAAGCCTGAGAGCCGGAGTCAGGATCATTTGGATCATTTGACCGCAGGTTGCAGCTAGAATTCAGCACTTGCAGGAGCTGACAGTGCTTGTCAGGACGAGTTCAATGGTCGCTTCACGGCACTGGCAATCCTAGCTGAAGTGTGTACCCAGCACTCCGAACTTCCCGAAGATGGCCTCGTGAAATCATGGGCTTTGAGGACTTGTTGCTGCGTGCAGGGAATCAGAACTTAATTGTCGATACAAAATAAATAAAACGTCAGGTCCGCTTTATTAAGATTCTATTCTAATTTTATCCCGTCCCTTTTCTACTCGTTCTCGTCGTGCAATGGGCAATTGTAATGTAATAGAATTAAGAGGAAAAAAAAACGTCCTGTTGTACCAGCCGGGCCAGGCCGGTGAAGCATAAACTACGAATATATCTATGGCGCCATGCAAGCCAAGAGTATATGAGGTGGCTGCCTTCGCCGCGATATTTTGACGAACTCTAGCCCAGAACAGACTGCTGAGTATTCCACCTCGGAAAAAAAATTATCAGGGTCGTCCACGTGCAAATGGTCACACAGACTAGGTTTTAGTTACTATAGCTTGCACGGTACATTGCCAACTCCGTCACGAATTCCACCACAGGGTTATATTACGCAGTCTGGCTCCATACCTTCTCATGGTTGGTTTATGGTTTATGGGGTTTAAGGTCCCAAAGCGACTAAGGCTATGAGAGACGCATACCTTCTCATCGATTCTCTCTTTTTCGTGGCACCGTTGCTTTTGAAATCCTACTGCCCGTACATCAAGGTACATCGCATACAGTAATCTCTCATGACCCTTACAAACATTTATTTAGACAGTCTAAGACTCTCCATAGACTTTTTGTCTCTAAAGTCTATACTGCCTATAGACAAATCCTAGAGTATAGTCTATCGGCATTACAAACTCTAAGACAGCCTATGCTTATAGAGAGCCTATAGACAGTGATTAGACAAAAGGAAATCTCTATAGGAAGACAATCTCTATAAGAAGACTAGCGTCAGTCTATAGAACACTTTTCTAATGGAGTATCTTTTGATGCGAATAAACTTGAGAAACATCACAGTGCAACAAGACTATATCTATATTTCTCAACATCTTAGATGTAACATCACGCAGTAAAGACAACCAGTGTTGTTTCTAGCGTAAAACCTCTACGGAGTCCAACAAGGAACAAAGCGGGGACGCAGCCCTGGTGGAGGGAAAAACTAGAGCCTAAAACTGTGTACATTCGTCGCTACAAGCACAAGACGACGAAGGCGACCGAGAAGACGATGCCAAGGACCCGGTCCAGGGCACGAGCAGCCGTGTACCACTCTCGGGCCATTGCGTTGCTGAAGGACTTATTCTGCACGCCGCCATCTTCCTCCGCGCCGGTCTGTCCCCCGGGACACGGGCAGGGCACCCGGAAGGCCAGGAACTCGGTGCACCTCACGAGGGCCACAGGAAGCGTGAACGAGGGCGGTCTCCTGGCCATGTTGATACTCAGGACGGTGGTGGCCGCGATCAGGGAGTTGAGTAGAACCGCGCCTCCCAGCACCTTGACTGCGAACCGATGGGGAAAAAAACGCCTACAACAGCAGCTCGGGCTTCTTGGTTTAGCGCGTTGAGGTTAACAGGGCAGAAACCAAGGGGATAAGTACGGGGCATAAGTGCAGAGAGGGCTGACTTTCAACAATCTTGGTAGGTTGTTGAAAGCCAACGTCTGTTGTGTGTACTTCTCGGGTCCTCGTCTTTGGTTCCTGTGGTATTAACCTCAAGAGACAAGGCAGTTATTCGATTGTCACGGAAATTTCGACACAGAACTTCATTAACTCTAAAAAAATCACCACTGTCGACCCCTTCGTTCGTTCAAGATTTCGGATGAAGCAGCGCCCGCTGACGGCTCTACGACAGCCAGTAACAAAGCTCAGCTCAGCCGTATTCGTGGAAAATTTTACTGCTGTAGCTTGTCAAAAAAAACAAAAAGACATTTTGCTAGGTCGCAACTTGCACTTTGCAGATATATGCGCAGGACGTAATGAGAGAGCAAACACCACAGCGATTAATTGCAGATTGAATGCGAGTTAAGGACAACGCAGCGAGCTATGGAAAGAAAAATGATAGGTGCGAGGTTAAGATACCTGAAACGGGCAGAGTGGGTCAGGGAACAAAGGCGGGTTAATATTACCCTCTTCGAAATCAAGAGCAAGAAATGGGCTTGGGCAGGGCATGTAATGCGATGGCAAAATTACCGATGGTTTTTAAGGGTAACGGAGTGGATTCCAAGAGAAGGTAAGCGCAGCAGGGGGCGGCAGGGAGCTAGGTGGGCAGATGAGATTAAGAAGTTTGCGGTGATACGGTGGCCGCAACTGGCAAAGGAGAGGGTTAATTGAAGAGACATGGGAGAGGCCTTTGCCCTGCAGTGGGCGTAATCAGGCTGATGATAGTGATGATGATGGAATGCGAGTAGTAGATAAAGGCGGGTAGAACAACAGTCTGAGTCATGCTAAATACTTTACAAAGAACTAGCATGACTTTCAGACAGTTTCTTTCTTACAGTCATGAGCAGGTTAGCACTAACTGTACCACCTCTGCCTCTTCGGACAATGCTGTAGACATTCTGTAGAATGTCTGTAGAATGCTGTAGAATTGATTGACATTCACTCACCTATCCTGGGCACACCGCTCGATCCGGAGAGGACGTCCTCCGCTCGGTAGAGTAACAGCAGGGACGTCAGCATGGCGGCTCCGATCAGGGTCAGCTTACGAGGCGATTCGGGAGGAAGCCAGAATACCAGCAGAGACAGCGCCACGGCGGCGACGGTGGGCACCAGGATGGTGAACAGGTGCAGTGAGGTTCGCCTCTCCAGAAGAACTCGGAAGGTGATTTGAGGGTAGACGTACCGGCCCGTATCGAAGCTCATGGAGGTCCTGCGGTTCGGTTCACGCGGGAAGAGATGTGCGACCAGGAAGATTATTGTCTTAAACGTAAAACGTCAGAAGTTTTAAAATTAGGGAACGCTTTACTGTGGCGGCAACGCGTAGAAGTCTCTGTAAGCAGTACAATACTTTAAATGCAGTCATCCAAGCTGCGTAAAAGACATCTTACAGGCTCGCAATAAACCCGGCTTCGAAGCAGGTTGCTCAAGGCGACCTAATGAGAGTGTTTAAGCATAGAGTGCAGGTTAGACATTCTTTTAGTCAGTACTAACTTGGAGCGTCTATATGCATTCTTTCGAAAGCAAACAGCTTTGTAAAAAATTATACACAATTACGGTATACCACTATCGCAGGTAAAGCATTGCGATCTTAATTCTCTGAATAAAATTGCAGAGGTTTGTACACAAAGTTAGCGTGCCTCGATGCAATCGTTTTGGTAGTGCGGCGACATAGTCATTTGGGAGCAGTTTCTAATATAGTGGTTATGGTGCTCGGCTGCTGACCCGAAAGACGCGGGTTTGATCCCGGCCGCGGCGGTTGAATTTCTTTGGAGGAGAAATTCTAGAGGCCCTTGTACTGTGCGATGTCAGTGCACGTTAAAGAACCCCAGGGGGTCGAAATTTCCGGAGCCCTTCACTACGGCGTCTCTCATAGCCTGAGTCGCTTTGGGACGGTAAACCTCATAAACCAACCAACCTGCATCCAAAAATTATATATATATATATATATATATATAAACGTAATTCGGTTGACACACGGTGTTTTTCTACCGTGTGTCAACCGAATTACGTTTATGTTCTACCGGATCCATCCGATCTTCACCCCCTTCTTATATATATATATATATATATATATATATATATATATATATATATATATATATAAAGTCAACAGAAGTTTAAAAACAACAGAATTTAATTCACGACGTTTCGGCTTGTCCGCCAGCTGAAACGTCGTGAATTAAACCCTATTATGTTTTTCAATTTCTGGTGACTTTATCTTATATTGATGAATCAGCTGCCAAGAAATCACTTTTGATATATGTATGGCGAAATCTGCATTCTGGCGTTTTTGACAAGTCGCAGCTTCCGATATACTGATTTCTGACATCGAAGCATTATTTCAGATTAAATATCACACGCATAATTTTCATTGAAAGGTTGGACGCAATCCTTGTAATTAAAATGGAGTCTTCTGATCGAAATATACGTGTCGCCCCCCTGCCAAATGAAGACTACTTTGAGCTGCCCAACTCAAAGCCGACTCAAAGCTTTTTCTTAACTATCTTCTCCAGCTCTCACCCTAAACATAATCGGTCAACAGCAATCAACTCACCGAAAAAAAAAAAACAGTCACTACTGGTCGTACCGAACACGCGCCCTTGGACTTCTTTGAATGCATGCAAGGTAGATTATTCTATTATCTGTTATTAATAGCTGTTAGCAATAGCTGCTGTGTCAGATTTTCAATGGGTTAGTAGCGTCTACATCGTTACACACCTTTACCGAAAACTCCCGCTGTGACCTGTTGCCCAACGTCAACTGTGTCCAGGTGCGCCTGAACCGGAGTGGACGTGTGAGTCAGGGAGAACGTACGACCTGTGGTGATCTAGGAGACGCTGGAAGTTGGGCGCACTCTGGGGCTAAAGTGGTGTATGGTAGGATCCCCATATGTCCCTTGTTCTGCCAGAGATAAATGGAAACGTCCGAGAGGTAATGTCTCACGCATACCTTGTCGCGTTCATGGACAGGACTCGGAATTCGGAGCGCTGTTGTTCTAGAAGCTCCGGTTGTCTCGCCAGCGTGAGGTTGATGTCTTTCTCCTGGGACATGGCGTTGATGAAGACGATGTTGCAGCCGTGGCGGTCGAAGGGAAAGTCGCTCATATCCGTCTTCCGAGACGGCAGGAAAGGTAAAGGTAGAAACAAGGGGCAGAGCCATTAGAAAAAAATTGATTGACCTTTATGAATCAGAGCTCTATGCCAACATAGAAAATTGAATATGGTGTTGTGGAACGTGGGTGCCTGCTGCGTATATAACAATCAGTAGCCTCCTCAGTCAGTAATTCTTAGGGCTCAGGGAAGAGGTGGAGTGCCTTCGATGCACAATTTGGCTCCTGTGACGGTACGGGTCTTCGTAGCGGTTCATTTTCTCGTTGGACTCGTGTTGACGTCAGGCTGCTCAGTGAAGTTCATATCTTCTTATGCTGTATGGTTACAAAGGTGTAAATGAGCAAAAGAGACAGAGTTTTGACTCTGTGATATTTCTCCCAGTTTTGATCCACGCAGGCACATCTGTAGTTGTCTGCGAATTTCATTCACAGTAAACTACTTCGCGCTCTATTGTCGACTTCATTTCTGGTATCGCAAACGAACGCACTTGTATAGACTTTAATATAAGCTAGTGAGATTGGTCGTGTGTCCTTTAGTCTCACAGCTGCGCATTCACATTCACACAGGGAGAAGGCGCCGCAAGATGTCGGTCTAGAGAGTCAAGAGCCCGTCTTGTTCTGGTTTCACGGTTCTGTTTTACAACATAATTGTCATTACTAGCCTCCAGTCACACTCTTTCTGATATATCACTTAAAATTTTCATCTCTTCCTTACATCCACTTTATAAATATTTGGAATGGTGCCAGAAACGTACTGATATTCATAGAATACGTTCCTAACTAACAGCCGCCTTCGTAACAACCCCCTATGTATTTAAGTACTTGGAATTGACATCACTGCTGTTTGCTGATATGCAAACTGCGACAACAAGATCCGCTGTATGTCGAAGTATTAGCATAGGATTGACGTACGTAGTATATCACAACACATGTGATATGGTCTACTCAATGACATAACGGGCTTTTGATTACGTCAGACGAATTCCCCAGCACTTGGTTCAGTTCCTTCCTTGCACAGCTTCCTCGCACATCCCCAGTCCGATTGATTCCGAAACGCATCTTCGGGGCCACTGACCTCGCATACTGCACCTATGGAGTAGAGCGGACACCAGCACACATCTCCCGCGCTGTTCAGCGAAGCCAAGGCATCCCTAGGTCCGCGCACGTCCAAACTGAAATCCAAGAAATCCAGTTTCATCCTCAGCGGCTCTGGCAACAATAACCGAAGCAGCAATGTCGCTTTCACGGATTCTTGGTTTTGAAAGCTAAAAAAAGAGGGATGAAACACGAAGGCGGACTACAGGACGAGCTTCATCCTGTTTCCTGGCGCTCTGGCAACAATAACCGAAGCAGCAATGTCGCTTTCACGGATTCTTGGTTTTTAAAGCTAAAAAAAGAGGGATGAAACACGAAGGCGGACTACAGGACGAGCTTCATCCTGTTTCCTGGCGCTCTTAAAATCAGTAATGAACAAAACACAGCCAGCTCTAGATTGGCTAGATTTTGAAAGAGAAAGAGAAAAAATAAAAACAACAGTGCCCTGCCTGCATCGTTCTCACGAGCACAATAGGCCACGGCAAACTCTCCTCACCTTCACAAACTTTGCTTAGCGTTCGTGTAAGTTGGCGAGGAAAAAAAAAAAAAGAAAGATCTACGTGGAGCGCCGCTCAGCATCTGCATAATTGTAAGCTCGGGTACTTTTCAACCCAGGCGTCACCGGCTGCTGTTACTAGTTGGGCTAGACTTTATAAACGGGCCTAGAAAGCTGTTTTAACGCTTTGGTGCACAAGATCGGGTCACAGTTGGCTGGCGTCAGGACGTTGACCAATCACAATATTGATTGCAATAGCGAAACGTTAGCTGCGATATTGGTCTCTGGACTCTACAATCTGAAAAGCAGTCAAGACGATAGCTAAGCACCGACGAATCACGAACTGTTCTTTCTTTGCATGTAGGCCTGCGAGCTGGACATTTAGGAGGACGAGCAACGGTGGTATTTAAGTTGGCCTTTGGGCGGACCAATCACGATGGCTTGTACAACGACAGCTCGAATGGCAAACAATCAAGTGATTACCTGCTAGTTAGGCCTGTTGGCCGGCCAATAAGAATGGCCTGTGACATGGTAGATGAGGCTGTTACGCATGTTGGCGTTTGGGCTGACAAAGCCTGCCCTGTCAGCACTACTTAGACAGTGGACAACCAAGAAATGTTCGTACTGTGCGCTAACTTGGAAACTGGCCAATCGGAAAGATTGCTCCTAAGGTGACAGTCAATCACAAGTGATACACGTGAGAAGCTTAGAGAATGAAGCTTCTGTACATTTTGCTGCCGGCACTCCCGCATACCAGTCCGCCTCACGCTGCGTTTACTTTAATAACACCGCTTCAGAACCTACTTTGCTCCTTTTGAAAGGACCACGTCACTGTGTAAGCGGAGACCGCTGGTGCCCATTTTCATTGATAATGCAGTCGCTAGAAAGACGCGTAAAGTATGGAGAATAAAAAACTTCCTGCAAAAAAAAAACAAAAAATGGCTGAGGCTTAGCTAAGGTCAAGCCTAGTCTGATGCGAAGCATAAAGATCCTCGGTCCGTGGCCACAACAGTCAACTGCCATCAAGGCTTACAAGGCACTCTTTCGCTTTTTGAGAGCGACTGCCTTGATTGACAGACTGTGATTATTTCCCGTTACTTCTCTCTTTCCTCTTTAATTCCCCTCATTCCCTTCCCCTGTGCAGGGTAGCCAACCGGAATCCTTTCTGGTTAACATCCCTGCCTTTCCCTCTCTCTCTCTCTCTCTCTTTGATGGCTAGGCTTGGTAATACATGGCTTTCCTTGGTTGAATACTTGGTCATTTTAATACAGCCACTAGAAGCCTTCGTCGCGGGGGAAGAAAACGGCATGGCTACAGCGGAACGCCGACTAACCCCGTGACGCGCGTTGGGTGAGCGCCTGGATTGCCACGGAAGCCGCGTCCGCCTGCCCGGTGGAGCGAGCGTTTCACCTACACCGAGTGTGAACGCGCGTTCGAAATGCGCGGGATGTGACGTCACCATACCACGTGATTCACACGGCGTGCAACCGCAGCGACGGCACAAGTTGGAGCCCCGTCTCTCATCTGTCGTGACGTCATTGCGTCACGTGGTGTGACGTCACCATACCACGTGGTCTGCACGGCGTGCAACCACAGCGACGGCACAAGTTGGAGCCCCGTCTCTCATCTGTCGTGACGTCATTGTGTCACGTGGTGTGACGTCACCATACCACGTGGTCTGCACGGCGTGCAACCGCAGCGACGGCACAAGTTGGAGCCCCCTCTCACATCTGTCGTGACGTCATTGTGTCACGTGGTGTGACGTCACCATACCACGTGGCCTGCACGGCGTGCAACCGCAGCGACGGCACGAGTTGGAGCTCGTCTCTCATCTGTCGTGACGTCATTGTGTCACGTGGTGTGCACGGTGTAAACGTCACCAAGGGCTTGGGTTACCTATTGTAATATGCTTCCCATAAAAAAAAAAAGTGTGCTGATGCAACCACGCTTTTTTGAGTTTGATATTACGCACCGGGTACCAATCAGAAGGGTGCCCTAACAAGTGCTCCGAGTAAATGTTACCAAGCCGATCACGGGCTCGACATCAGTGAGCACACGCGGAATTTTTAGAAGGGGCTGTGAGCATGTGCACTGAGGCCTTAGTGGTTGCAGGTGCAGTACCAGAACGTATCACTTGCTTGACGGAGCTCTTTAGATTCATCTGAAAAACTCAATTCTTGCAATTTTAGCATGCCACGAAACAAGTGCCACTTCAAGCGTTCCTTGGCAGTAGCCAAAACACTTTTCTTGTTCTAGATACGGGCAGCGTCTACCTATGGTACTCACGGTGAAAAGGGAATTATGGAAGGAGTCCACATTTCGCTGGAGTTTACAAAGACGCTGTCTAAGCCGCCGTACTTGTCGGCGTCCCAGGCAAGCCGCTTGTCCATCCATGACTTCACGCAAAATTGAAAAAAAAAAAAGCAACAATAGAGAGCTTCACTTTGTGCAGCAAGTCTCACGTATAAAAAAAGGGGGGGGGGGGATGAAAAGGGAATAACGTTACGCTGTCTTACCAAGCATACAAAGGCGTTCATGAAGAGGTGGCGACGCTTAGGAGTCTGCAAAGAGAGCACCGCCATGGAAGTGAAACTAGAGAAATCATAACATCTTCGTCAAAAAAGAGGGAAAAGCGTCATTTGTGTTCGACTAAATTAAATAGGATGCTGCGAGCCTTTGCGTTCTTAACACCAATGATTTCTTAACCAGCAGACGTGAACAGGTTCGGCGTTTTTTTTTTTAATTTTGAGCAGTGAACCTCATATATTAATGTCCTCTGCGCATTCAAAGGGGCACTGACGACAAATTTAAGAGGTGACTTCGATCTTCGGTAGCCACTTTCCACTGATAGAGACTGCTTTCAAGAAAAATGAAGATCTTATTAGCTAAAGCGAGCAGAGAATAAAACACTCTTATCATCATTAACAGCCATTCCCGTAAAAACACATCGGTCAAGTCAGGAGGTGAAATTCTGTGTCGCATAGAAATAAATACAAAGGTTCGCGCGCATGAATATTAAGGAAACTGTATATTGTTAGCGCTAGTTTGTGCATTTTATTACGGGGAAAACGAAGAAAACAAGGAAACATGAGAAATGAAAAGAAGCGTGCCCACGACTCTCGACGTCACAAAGAACGTCATGAATTCGAACCTCATGACGGGAAACAATTTTTAAATGCTAATGCCGTATTTCTCCGCAAGGAAAACGTATTTTTCTTGGGCACAAGCGTCAACAGGGTCCCTAGAGTGTCAGTTATCAGATTTTATAAGGAACAAAAACCGATGGTATTTCCTTTAGTGTCGCTTTAAAACTGTGTCCGCAACCTGATAGCGAAAACCAAACATTTGCAGTGTGTGAGACCGTCATCTTTCTGATCCAAAGAAATATTCTTTGCTGTGTCGCCTGAAATGCCCTTACCAGGGTAGGAACGCTAACGGCCTTGAGTTCAAGGGAAACCACGGTTGTCCCGTTGACGTCACCCTGGGGCCTCACTGTACTCTGGTACTTGCCGGAGTGCAGAAGATCCTTCTTAAGTCGCTTAACCTCTTCCGTGTTGTCACCGAAGGCTGAAAATAAAATCATCAAAAAGAAAAGAATCAATGATAGGAAGCATTCTACAACCTTATCTCAGCGTTGGCCCTCCCTCACGTCTGCGATTTTTTGTCCGAGTTCAACAAGGATCGGCCCAGCCTGTCCTATAGCAAAGAGCCTCCACAGTGAGGTGGGCGCAGAATGTTTTAATGTGAAAGCCTTTAATGGCTCATACTGTCATCCGTTAGCAAAGCGTGTCACACGCGTTTAACTCGGGAACTAAAAAAAGAGAGAAGAGAACCAATGGTTGCTTTGGACAGAGGAGGAAAAAAATGAACTTAGAGGCCAAGTTAGATGACTGTAGAGTAATAAGTTAATTAATTATAGGCAAAAATGTCGAAATTGCGTAGAAATAGCGTGGACGTCGATATAGCCACGGGAACGGTGCGACGTCACATCCACCGGAAGTCGTCACGGCATAGTGTCCTCGGCTTTCGCATCTCAACACTTTAGTTGCCAAAGTGTCGTCGCTATTTTGATGCACACGGAGGTACAAGGACAGGTCATAAATAGCGGTGTTAACAATGCTATGACTGAAATGTAATGCAGCCAGTTGATGCAGCAAGGCACCGTTTACATGGGTGTGCAACGGGGCGCATCGACTCTTTCGCGAAGGTAGCGCCATCCTGAGTCACAGATGGAAGTTAGGGCTTTTAGGCTTGGCCGCTTCCGCGAGCACCATACTAACCATACTCAGCAGCGAAATGAGCCGTCTACACGGCCTCAGCGCGATAGAAACCGGTCTCTCTACGACTCTGTCGCAGCCATGTAAATGGTGCTAATGGTGTATAGGGTCACTCAGATGAAAAAGGTAGGGTCCTACGTGGTAGTTCTTGTAGAATGAAGAGCAAAGGAAAGACGCTGTAACGGTCACTTGGGTAACAACAAAAACTATCTCGTTTCAAGCGCTCCATTTTCCTTGTTCGGTCACGCTTATCATCGCAAGATGGAGGTTGTTATGACAAGTGGAAAGGGAAATGCATTACTACAGGAAATTCAAGCAGCATACAAGAGTTTTAAGGCAAAACTTAAAAAAAAAATGTTTTCGAGGCCACCGGAAATGCAGCAACTTGGAATCGCCGTCTGCGACAGCTGTTTTGTAAGAAAGTAATCATCTGAGGTCTGTGTGAAGCAAAACACCTTTTGAAAGTTAGGGGGGTGAAGCAGCGTAGTGAAAAAACCAGACTCTCCCTAGTGAGACCTCTATCTCCAAGAAGCTTCAAAATTTGGCGTGCTTCGAGTGTAGCCCTGAAATTAAATTATCTGAACTTAGTCATGCTAGGATCTAGTTATGCCGCATCAGAGCACCAAGGAATCGGATGCTGCCGACCAAGGGCGTATTCTTTTGATTTTGAATAGTTGAAGAACATTGACAAAATGTTTGCTAACTACTTAAAACGAACATTACGCAACGCGGAAAGCTGCTGTTGGCGAAAGAAGTCATGGTGAGAGCCACCATCTAATATGTCACGTCAATACAGAGACTACCAGCGGAGTTGTAGTCGGAGATATGCGGCTGACTTAAATGCATGCGCTCCAGCAGTTTAGCGTCCGGCGATATCTCATTAATAAAGGCGCAAAAAATGCAGCATAAGCCCAGATCAAAGCGCCTCATCGACCAGTGGATAGCGAACAGAATACATGCGCACTATTAACTACACTGTTGCCCGTATAACTTGATTAATGATGCGAGTCGCAAATGCTTCCCTGGAGCACTCATTGAATCGATTGAAGCAGGGAGCCTGGAAGTTTCAGGAGGCGAAAAGAAGGGAGAGGGACGAAAGCAAGAAAGACAAAAACGAAAAAGAAAACACCCATCCTACCTCGCTCCAAACACAGGGCGAATACGCAGAAAACGAAGGCGTGGTTTGGCGACCGAGGCATCCGCATGTCGCCTGTGATGCGGAAAGCGAGCGGACGTAGACGACTTTGAGGAGGAAGCACTCCTTCACACAGCCGGTGGTGTCTTCCTTCTCTGCCAGGGGGCGTATCTGGGGCACCTCTCGGATTTACTACGAAGCATGCGTGTCTTGTTCCATGAAGTCTCGCGCGGAGCCCAGATGGAGCTAGTGGAAGCAAAGGAAAGAATCAGTACCATGGATCAACGTCACAAATTAAAAAAAAAAGAAAGGAACATATTCTCCTATGCTTTGCTTGGTTTCTGTGAACACTGGCTTGGTTCACATGTATGTTATAACGAGCCGACCATTCCTACACCCTTGTCTACTCAATAGCTTAACGAGGGCCTCGGTTCTAACTGGTAGTCTTGATGCCATTGGTAGCATAAGAGGATTCTCGCACAGCTTTCATCCTCACCGTTCGACCACGTTACACGTAACTGGTGGTAATAGAGGACATACTACATCCGCCGCTATGCACGAAAGTAGTGCTGGTAAATGCTCTCAAGGTTAGGTTACACGCAGCATAAATACTCCCGAAGGTAAAAGATTGGACAGCCGCCACCTTAGCTCTCGAGGTAGAGCACTGAGCGCAAACTCAAGTCGTGGATTCAGAACTCAACGGCGGAGTATTTTTTTCTTTTACTTTCTATCCAGTTATCGCTCGACCATTAGGTAAAGCCATTGTTAATTTCGCATTCATCAATACCACAAGTTAAGAAAAAAGAAACATTCCCCAATGCTTTTCTCAAAGTCGATGGCTCCTAGCTTCCTTCATGTGTACAGACAGAGTCAGAGAGACCGAGGGGCTGACAGATTCCGCCAAGTCTTGGTGACGTTACCTGGTAGCATTCGCACACTAAGAAAAGTTTCCTTCATGGTTTGTTATGGACGTTAGCTTTGCGTGTCATGACATGATATTTTCGTTACTTTTTAAAAACCAGTTCTCTCCATGCCACTTTGCAAGCGCAGTGCCGTCACTTTTCGTTTTATTTTACTGAATAGCTATGCTGAGTTGGCGGGGAATTCCTACAAGTAACATTCAAAGGAGTCAAGAGTAGGAAGATTTATCTTTTTCGATTGGCTTACTATGCATGCGTGCTATTTAGGAAGTTCAAACACTTTTGGGCATTACATGCATTGCCCATCTGTTAGGTCAAGTCGAATAATAAAAAAATAGATGCGTGGAAGAGATAAACTTGAACACGCCATTACTACACAAAGCTGAAACAACATGAAGAGTCTCGTGTCTTTGCTGACAGTTGGTATGAGGTCGGCACATCGGTAAAGGATAGGCACTATAGGGTGATGGGTAATAAATTGTTCGCTTGTTCGCATTCAGTATATCTTCTTTTTCTGAGTAAACTTTGCCGCGAATGTGCAGTGGTCTATGTCGCATTGTCCTCCACATTTGTGACTTCTCTTTTATGTACACCATCGACTTTCAAACACCGAACGGGCACGAAGAAAGGTTATTCTATAGCCCAAAGATCATCACCATCATCACAATCATCAGCCTGACTACGCCCACTGCAGGGCAAAGGCCCCTCCCATGTCTCTCCAATTAACCCTGTCCTTTGCCAGCTGCCGTCACCGTACCCACGCAAACTTCTTATTCTCATCCGCCCACCGAACTTTCTGCTGCCCCCTGCTTCGCTTGCCTTCACTTGTAATCCACTTCGTTACCCGTAAGGAGCAGCGGTTATCTTGCCTTCGCATTACATGCCCTGCCCAAACCTATTTCTCCCTCTTGATTTCGACTAGGATGTCACTAATCCGCGTTTGTTCCCTCACCCACTCTGCCCGCTTCCGGTCTGTTAACAATACACCAATAATTTTTTTTTTTCAAAGCTCGATGTGTTGTCCTTGAGCTGAACCCTCTTTGTTAGCCTCCACGTTTCTGCCCCATAGGTGAGTACGGGTAAGATACAGCTGTTGCATACGAAATGAAATGAAACGTCATCGATTCTCCCTATAGTCACCCCCCCCCCCCCCCGCCGATTGTGTCTTGAGATTGCTTGCTGTGAGCACCCACCACGCTCCCCAGGGCTTCGACGAACAGTGAGTGTGTCGATGAAACAGCCGCAGAACGAATCTTCACGCTGTTGTTCGCTTGTCCTAGTCCCCTAACATCCGGTTATAGCGGGGCAGTGGTGTGCGAACTCTGCCACGGAAGAGACGTGTCCTCTCAGTCGTCTGTGCCTTCCGTGTGACTGGCTTTGCGTAATGCATTTTCTTTTGTAATCGGGCAGGCATATAAACACGAGTTTTTATTAGTTTCATTTCAAATTATTGCGTCGAGTACAATATAGTTAATTCGAACTTCACACGTTAGCAGCCTGCAAACTATTAATTCAGGATGATGATAATTATATTTCACCCATTCATTGAAAGATATGTGGATTTATTTGCTTTCTGGTTGATTGATTGATTGATTTATTGATTGATTGATTGATTTTAGATCGATCAAAGAGTCTGTGAATGTGGCGCTGTCACCGCCGGTATAATTTTAGTGAAAAGCAGCACGTACTATGTCAGCAGCCATTGTGTCTCCTTTGTCCACTTTCGGCGAGGATTTTCATGCTCAAGCAATTAAACCCGGAGGGATTAAGCCTGCTTTTCTAACTGGTAAGAATCGCGCTAGGCCACTTCCTCCTTGGTTGCGCTTATCTTCTCATATGACGATTTTGTTGTTATGACCGTGTGTACGTTTGAGAGGAGGCTAGTGCATGAAACGAGGAAATATATAAATAAATTTAATGCTGTGAATAATAGTTACACCCTTTCGTCACTCCGTAAAGGACCAAAGGAGGGGGTAAAGAATCAAATCTGAAAGTTTCAGTTCGACTTCCGTATTATAAACCGCACGGGATGTAGTTTTCGCACTTGGTTGCATCGTAGCGCAGAAATATGGCCCTTAATATCTTGTGCCGAGTGTGTTAACCCGAACCTCTGGCGTGTTACACCTTCAACCGCACCAAGCTGCCTGCGTTGTGTACAGCACTAAAAAAGAGCACACCGAATATATGCAGCTGTGGACATGTTCTAACAATGCGGCGGGTTTTTAGTGATATAATTTAAGCAGTATCACATGGATTAAAGCAAAAATACTTCGAAACACGAAGGATACCCTAAGAAACACCATTTTAATCATTGTAAGCTGTTACGCCAAATCATCGTCATAATAAAAACCGATGCATTACACCAAGAAAACGAGCGTCATGAATCCAAATACGAGAAACAGGAGTCTGTCAAGAACTTGGGCGAGTAGCAGCCACTGTCTTCTCCGTTCACTGGTATCGTCGAACACGGAAAGCTGTTGTACATCGTCGGGCCGTGCGGAGACGTCGTCAGTGCGTTCGTGATCGGTCAGGCAAAGAACATTTGCAGCTGGTCTATTGAAGACTTTGTAAAGGGCATCGGGGGCGCCATTGCTGGTCCCGGAGGACAGCAGGTCGAGGACGAAAGGGTGTCCGGCCGTAGCAACCACTTGCACTACTGTAGCGAGCCCTAGGAAGAGCACTGGAAGAAATATTGAAGAAGAAAATAGACTTCTGTAGGACGGAAAGCTGGGTGAGTTGGTTTTTAATTGTGCTAGCCATAGTGGCACAGCGCGAAAGACAGACACAAGGGCCGGACACAAGGGACAACAGACACGTGTTGTCCCGCCTTCCTTTGTGTCTGTCTTTCGCGCTGTGCCAGTATGGCTAGTACAAAAGAAAACAGAGAATGATCAACTAGGCTTGCGCTTCGCCTGCCACATTGTTCACTTCCTTCGAGCCTCTTTATCTCTGTAGAGTCACAAAAAAAGAAAAAGGACACTCCACCATAGAGACCTTCCTTGCAAAACCCTGGTAGCCAACTTGAAATATAAAAAATTGTATATGGCTTAACAGCCCTTTACACACGACCGTTACCCTCTCTAACCCATACATTACTCCCTTTAACAGCCGAGACTTACTCATAGCTCGTTACGTGAACGTCTCTTTGACTTTTGTGAAACCAGACGGGGTCTCACGTATGTTGGGTGTCACCGCAGATGATCCCAGCAGGTGCGCAACTCTGCTCAGCATGACAGCGACGGACAAAAGATTCAGGCCTGCCACTGCTGGCCTGTGCTGAGAGTGCGCCGGTATCCAGAAGGCGGCCAGCATGACGAGCGCCGAGGCCACCCAGGGCACGGTGGTGGAGTGGAGGTGGCGCCTGGAGACCCTCCTCATGCGGAAGGTCACGTCCAAGAAGGACCTGCCCAGTCGGGAGAATAATCGACGTGGCTTTAGTTTAGCTCTGTCCAGCAAGCCTAGTGCTGAATGCATGGAAGATCGACGGACCCATGCACATGAGGAAACAAGAACTTCCGTTTCCTTCGCTTTACCTACGACGAATGAGTGTTAGTGACAAATATATACTGCTATACGTCTGCGGCTTTACTGAAGCAGCATATCTGAAGTCAACGAAAGGTTCGATCCCCTATCTCCGCACACCTGATCCGCAGGGAAAGTAGGAATAACAGCATCTTTATTGCATCTCACAACCCCTAGAGAGCCAAAATTCGCCGGATCACCTGAATATTCACTATGACATTGGCCAGCACAACTGGGTTCACAGCAGGACGATGGTCTCTCCCAATAATCTAATATTATCAGTTCCCAGCCAAGTCGAGGCCACCTTATCCCCGCTAACTTCCTAACCTTAGATGTCCATTTGCCTCTCTGTCACCGTCAACTACGTTCATCACCTCTTGGAATCCAGTCTGCTACCGTATGGAACCGCCTGTTACCTGTTCTCATCATTGCGTTCTCTGCCCATGTATATTTACTGTTCTTGACCTATGCTTGCTAGAATATCATTACCTCGAGTTCGCTTTATATTCTACGCTGATCTCTTCCTTCTATCAGTTTGCTCTCTACAGTACGCTGCGCCTATCTATATTTAATTTCCAAATTTATTTCTTGATCTAATTTAGTTTATCTCCGAGTTCGGGTCCATAGCCAAAATGAAACTTGCACACGCGAAGGTTTCTTCATTTGTCTCAAGCGCAGAAACATTGCTATGAAAAGCTGGTAGTCCCGTCCCAAAGTTACAAGGTGATGTTTTCTGGTATCGGCATCGACATGTCCAAGAAATGTCCCAGACGTACCGGTTCAGCGCCGTGTGTTCGGCGAAGGAGATCCCAGTGACGTTCCACTCCGTGCTGGCGTTGTCCTGGTGGCTTCCCCACACCGTGCCTTCGACGAGCTTCACCTGACTGTCGCTGTAAGCGCTGGACACGACACGGATGCCACACAGCTGCCAATAAACATGCATGACAGGTGTGAAGACAGATTAGGGTACAATGTGAGCCTGGAAACCTTTAACCCTAGAACCTAAACAACTCTGAAGCCCTACTAAACCCTGCTCAAACGACTTATCAGGGATTAAACAAAATTTTATTTGCCTTTACGGGTCTAGGAGTTCGAAGGACATACGTACTTATACTGTTGAACAACGGGCATATCCTCTGCTACAGAGCAGTGCGCGAAAAGACTGATAGAACTCGCTTTAGGGTTCCAAGTTCATACTGTAAGAGTATTCTTTCCTTTCACACAATTTTTTGCCTTACTCTCCTCTGTTCTTGGTAACAATTACACACTGACCATCCCGCGATGCTAGTCTTTTAATGTAGCTTGTTAGTATTCTACTTTAATGCCCCTTTCAAACACTCCTAACAGGCATCGCATGTTGAAAAAGACACGCTAAGCTGGGTGCTTTGTGTACCACTTTTAATTCGTTGACGACTGCTAAGTGCTTTCTCATAAAAGTGTGATAGTCCTTTTATGACTTCATTATTATTTCATTGGTTGTTTTGTTGATTATTAATGATTGAATTCTGACACGCAGTTTTAACAAGAGGACCGGTGCCAGCCGAGGCCGCGTGCCACATTTTTCGAAATTTTTGTCGTGACAAGCTAATAGGTGTCGCTCCTCTACCTGTTCGTCGTTGGGGAAGCCACTCATGTCCACCGCGCATGGCGACTTGATCTTGACAGAGGAGCAGGCCCAGACTGAGCCATCGGGCTGGGCGGTGAGCATGTTCTTCAAGCTGTCGAAGTCTTCCTTTCTGCTGCACGAATAATAAAGGGTTCGTTTTCGTTTTAAAATACGTGCTCTAGATGTTTAAACTGTAAATATGCGGTTTTTTTTTACAATTTATAAATCCAGGTCCCAAACCGGCCTCTAAGGGGAGGGGGGACGGTATATAAAACAACTTAACAAACAGTTCCTGAAATGCATATTGAAACCGCACATACAGAGAGCGCCTTGTCCTGTTTATTCTTTCTTGCGTCCATGCTTATTTGGCGATTAGGATTTGGATTCAAGTACACCAACTAGCCCACCTGTCTTTGTTGACTAAAAACTGGTGCTTGTATGCTATGTTCTAGAAAACTGGGCGATGACCCTTGTACGTTGGTGGTGTCTGGATTGACGGAGTTTTCTTCAACTGCATAGTTTTGAGTGAGAATTGTTTAGCGTACTTTACTGACCTCACTGATTGCGTGCTGGGGAAACTAACAGCATCGGTTACTAGAAGGACCAACGAATTAGAAGGATTAAAGTACTAGAAGGACGGCAGGGGTATAGCAGAGAGTCAAATCATGTCCCCTGTGCTCCCTTCTGTTCTCGTGCGCATTCCCATGTACTGTCCGAATACGAGTTGATGTCCTTTCGTTAGAATTTTTGATGCCGTACAGAGAGTAAGTGTTGTCCAGAAAATATGGTGTTGTAGGAGCGCTTCTGAAACTTACTTAATTTTGTCACTCGGATCGAATCAGTTGAATTAATCAGTACAGGACTCAATGAGATCCTGTAGCTGTCACCAAGATCAAATTAATCTGATTATAGTTAACCGAAAGGAGATGTGGCGACACTGACGATCTTGACTAGCTGTAAGCCGGCAAGTCAGGGGCGCGGCAAAACGAATATTTTGAGTGCATAAGAAGGTTAGGCATATAATTAACAAAACAGTAATAAATTAATACAACGCAAAAATAATAATGAAAGTACATGTGGCAAATCCAGGTTTAAAAATTCGTGCTACCTGTCAACTCTTTTCAGGTTACTATTGTTCTCGCTTTAAATAGACACACGCGAAGCAAATATTCTTGCTGTTTCTTGGTCGACTAGTATCAAAAATCCTCTCATATTTTTCACATATTACGAATTCAGTGGTATAGCGAAGTTGTCAGGAATCGTGCTTATGGAGGGGAGTAACATAAACATACGCATTGACGACATCCAGGTCAGGTGACCAGACGTCTCTCGCGTCGACGGCGATGAAGGCCATGTCTACGTACTCTCGAGCATTCCACGTCAGGCGGTGGTCCTTCCAGTACTGCAGCATCCGACAAGTACGCTCGATGACCACTATTTAGCTCGAAAGTGTTTTGTTCAGCGTTGGCACGGGTATCTTCCTTTACATTTCTTGGAGAATTCTTTGCTATGATAATTCATCTTAATTCCTTGCCCTCTTGTATGGGTAAATGACATGATGCGGTGTGTATCGGCCGAAGCATGGCCACAAATAATAGAGCTGAACCTCTTTATCCTACTTTCTTTAGAAACGTCGTTGACTTATTAAGCATTCGAGAGTTCACTGTCGACCCCCGCTCCCTCTTCAAAAGACACGCTCACAAGCTTAAAATGCAAATGACATTTCCTTTTAGGGATCTATTTAATTAGCTACTTCATTAACCCCTGCTATTCTTTGTGGTATGAAGCGATGAACTGAAGACGCCAGCGATCCATGCGAACTGCGTACACGTACGGACAGTATGAACTGTGTAGAAAAAAAAGAAAGTCAAGGAAGAAGCCAGCTTACCGCACACAACGACAGAACGATTCTGAACCAATCGTCCTGTATTGTCTGGAAAGGAAGCACACAGCGGCACTATTATTGTTGGACTGTCAGCATTGCAGGAGAACCACTTCCTCCCCCCCCCCCCCCCCACACACACACACACTTCCCCTTTTGCTCGAACGATACCTTCGGTTCTTCAAATGACTAACGTTAAAAAAAAAAACACTCCGATTATGCTTTCTCATTAACGCGTTTAACCACAACTACCACAACTAAAAAGGAGACTGCACTGACACCTGGGCGGAGCACTTTCGGACGGCTCCTCGCTGTCAGTTACGTCATCGATCTTGTGATGTGACGGGTAATCACGGTCTCGTGTTATCACGTTACCCGAATATGGTGACTTGACGAAGCCGCTTTTGCCACAAGTGAGCCACTAAGAGTTCTGCTGTAAAAAACGCATAATTCTGTAAGTAGATATATTAGATGTGATGTAATGATTAGTTTGACTTAATAGTCAGCTTGTATATCGACCGGTATTTGAAGGAATTGAAAATGGTAGAGCACTGGGCGAGTAAGGTACATGTTCTCAACACAATACCTTTTACTTTGAAAAGGAAAGCTAGTTGCAGTCGTGAGCTGACCGGTCACGTCATGGTTACGTTACCGGTCACATGATGGGGACACCGCGGTCAAGTGATGTGCTACGTCGCTCACGCCAAACTGAGCGACTAAAGGCTCCACTGCATGAGTTATCCAGCTGAGCAACTAGAGTCACCAGTGACAGTCTCTTACGACGTGCTTGATGCTCTTGAAGAGAAAAGCAACGCGAACAACGGTAGGCTCCGAGCTGTCATTCGTAGGTCTTGAGGTCGCGTCGTAGCCACGTTCTCTAAACAGCATCCTCCTGAGCCGCTCCACGTCTGACACGTAGCCGCTTACGGTTCCGTCCCCTCCTGCCAACAAAAGTGACACAAAAGCTAGAGTCTCTTAAATATCCTTCATGTAATTGCGAGCAAAAATGCGTCCTGGTTCGTATTACACAAATAGCCAAAGAAGTACATTGCGAATATAAATCTTAAACCAAAGAAGCGGTGTGAGCAGACGCCAACCGCTACAGTGCCGCCAGCGCAAAGAGGAAAACCGAACTGAACTAAATCCTAAATCACGCACCATCAACATGTTCAACAGCTTCTACTTTCTAGAATGAAGAAAAAAGTCTAGCCTCAAGGAAACAAATTATATTTGAACTGTAAAGATGAATATATGTTGGCGGATTAGAAGATACAGTATATGTACCATATTTCAGGACTTATTCAGGGAAGCTGCGGGATATTCTGAATTGCTTGCTATGCATAAATCTGCTAGAACTGATGCTTTGGCGAGTTGGTAATTGATTGAGTAATACAGCGCGATTTGAAACAGGGGTGTCCCCGTCTGTCTGCCTTCGTAAATAAATTGCAAATTCGTTTCTGAGGAAAGGAAATGGCGCAGTATCTGTCTCACATATCTCGGAGGACACCTGAACCGCGCCGTGAGGGAAGGGAGGAAGGTGGGAGTGAAAGAAGAAAGAGAGAAAGAGGTGCCGTAGTGGAGGTCTCCGGAATAATTTCGACCACCTGGGGATCTTTAATGTGCACTGACATCGCACAGTACACGGGCGCCTCTTGCGTTTCGCCTCCATCGAAACGTGGCCGCCGCGGTCGGGTTCGAACCCGGGTACTCCGGCTCGGTAGACGAGCGCCTTACCACTGAGCCACCGCGGCGGGTAATCTTCCTTCGTCCCTGCTTCAAATCGCGGTGCATAAATCTGCACTGGCAAACTTGAAAACATTTTGGTACTATTCTTTAATTATTAACTTGTAATGCCGAATAGATGCTAACGCAGTGGTCATTCACGTAAGAGCTAATACGCAAAGGAAAAAAAAAACTTCTATTACAACTTCTTTCTCCGGAAGACGAGGAAGAAATGACGCCTCTACTATCAGTAGAGGTTTGAAGTTACATCATATAGGGTAAAGAATAAGTTGGCTTACCACTTTGTGCCACCACAATGTGCGAGATTGCAAGGGTAACGAGCGTAGACATGAATCCGATATCCATCGAAGTATGCTTCATCGCGTTCGACTAAGACTAAGCCTCAAAGCGTTGTATGCACAACCAGTGCAGTATCCCTATCGAGGACGACGCAGCATTTGGATTCGATTTCCAGAATTCCAACTGCGACCCCCTCCTCAACCATTCCTTCATAGCGAGGTGAAGATGTCAAGCGCGAGTACGACAGTTACTTCATCTTATCTTCCTCCTTGGCCTAACCTAACAGAATGCCCCTTACTTAAAAGTACATTACAGGGTCTAAAATTTACAGTGGTTGAAAGCAGAGCTCTGTAAATATTCGTAAGGTTGATATCGTGTTAGTATATCTGCGACTTTACTAATAGCGGGCAACTGGACCGGAGACGAACGGAGCGGGAGGGTGGTAACGGGCGCAACGAGACACAGTGCGGCTGCAACGCCTCCCTTGGTGGATCGGGTATCTCCCTATCTTGCCGTGTGTGCGACGGACTGAAAGGCCTGCATGGTCGTCTTCGTTGCACGGAATCTTCAGTGAGGTACACGCGGTTGCCTGTGTCTGTCCTCTTCGCTTCCTCTGTCACAGTGATCCCAAGCGGTTGGTAGTATACTTCTCGACATTTTTAGTGCACACACGTGTGGTTGCGATCTTTCACCATGCTCAGTACCCATAGGATGAAGCGTCCATGTCGCTTACATTTACTACTTGATTTGGAGGTCTCGCGCTTATGGAGATTTGGTGCGGAGTTGGCGTAAAGCTAATGTCACTGGAAGCTACAAATACCGGAAAATTACTTAGGTATCCGAGTCCTGTGGAAATATTAAATTTGTCGTACTCAAATGAGCGGCAAAACGACTCTCATTCCAGGAATGCAGAGCGTGTTGGTAGGAATTCCAAGATTTATTAATCAAGACATAACACTGATGGCTGCATTTGTCGTGAAAGAGTGGGTCGGTTACATTCGTCTTTTTGGCCTGACACCGGTAAAAAAGACTGGAAGCAGGATGTTCAGAGGTCAAAACAAAGACAATAAAGGTAAAGCACTCCAGCGCCTCCTGACTTACATGTATGTTTCAAGAGTTCACTTGTGATTCGAGCTTTTCATGGGATGGTCTTTTGGAACACGGCTTAGTATGGGTGCTGTTCAAAAACCAGGTTGCCTTTCCAAAATTAAAACACTACTCACTGCACATTCTCGGATGTGCGGTGCACGTCGCTCGCTCTTGTAGACCATTGGAGTATGTAGTGCTGCCGACAAAAAAAAAAAAAGGTGAAGTTAGACAGCTGCTATACTCAGTTACAACTCAAGACCGAAGCGGCAGATGTCCCTCAAAGGATGTCCTCCAGCCAATGCCGTCGACCGATTTTTATGACGCCGCAGTTAATCCGGTTTAGTCGTGGTTATTCCCTTTCATCTGCAACCCACTAGGATTTCAGGCTACAAGGTCCAAAAAGACAGGACAAGGGGGGTGGTGGGAATAGATCGAGGGAGAAATCGGCCTAGGGGGCAAATCGGCTCCTTTCAGGGGCCACCTAAAAGTGCCCCCCTAAATTTTCCGCCTAAAGGGAGACAGTTACAGCACTTTTGCTTTTTTTTTTCGTAGACGTCTCGCATTTTACAGGGCAAAGCGGAATTTCAGTGCTACGCTGTCTTGTGAAGCGACATTCTGTCAATATCCTACACTTTTCGTACCGAGGTAAATAGTTGAGACCTTACTAATAGCAGACAAACTGGACCACAGATGTAGAAAGAAGGAGGGCGGTGACTGGAGTAACGAGATACGGAGCTCTCTCTACGCCCCCTTGAAGAGATCGGGTATCTCTCTATCTTGCCCGGAGTGCAACTAACTGAAAGGCCTGACTGCCGGTCTTCGCCGCCCTGCATCGTCAATGAAGTGCGCGCTGTTGTTCCTATTGGTCTTCCTTGCTTCGTTCCTCACAGTGGCCCAAAGCGGTAAGCGGTTTACTTTACTACTGAACGTATTTGTTATACACACATAAGGTGATGACCTTTTCCCTTCCTGCGTACCGTAATAAGAAAACTGTCTTAGACTCTTCGCCGGCATTTACTGTTTAATTGGTAACCCTAGCACAGACTGATGACTGACTGCCGAGTGGGCATGGCGTCGAAGTTATTCCCGATATTACTAGAGACGAGAAACGGAGGAAAATAAGATGCGCACGTGAACTGGTGTCCTCTAGAAATGTTAGGCCGCTTAGCCGTACTAAAACACAGGAGTAAAACGGGAGACACTTATTCGCCGAAAGGCAGTGTGTTCCAAAGATCTAGCAATCAAAAGCCGAACTTGGTGGCTGTTATTGTTTATATTATCTGAAAGTGCCTAAACGCAAAGATTTTGATCTACCCCCTTCCCCCCCCCCCCCCCCCCCCAGAAAAAAAAAAGTATGTACTTGTCATTTAGTGCAATGTTGAGGGGAAATCTTCCAAGGGGGAATGGGTTTGTAATAAGTTTGTATAAGTTTGTATTGTACGCATTAGCTTCCGCCTAGGCGCTGCCATACGGCTACAAAAAAAAGCTCTACGTCTTCCACAGAGACATTCGTAGTTGAAGAAAAAAAAAACTACGAAGCTTCAGTGGAAGCTGCATCATCATCAGCATCATCATCATCGGCCTGACTACGACCACTGAAGGGGTGAGGCCTCTTTCATGTCTCTCGAATTAACCCGGTCCTTAATCCTTGAAAGCTGTGTAGCTTTCCTCTGTAGCCGTATGGCAGCACTTAGGTGGTTGCTATTGGATAATGCTTGTGCGTTCGACTCCTTGGTTTCTTGTTTCCATATAGGCAAGCATTTCAAACCAGATTGTAAGGCGAATAAAATACAGACTTTCACAAACCTGTGCCGCACGAATTCACGACCATTACCCTCGTGTAGAATTGTGGCTGGAGCTTTTGTTAGCATGGTGTGGCTTATATGTGGAACATGCGAGAAGAAGGCTGCAGTAAACAAGCGTGCGAAGTGAAAATGAAAGTGCAACGTTCCGAAAGGCCTTTTTCTTCCTGGGGCTTGCGCAGATCAGCTGGAATCCAGTGGCTACGCGCCGGCAGTTCAGGAGATCAGGAGGCGTCTCTTACAGGAGAGCGGATACGACGCCTCCATAAGGCCAGCGAACGACAGCTCGAAGCCCACTGTCGTGCACGTGGTTATTCCACTCGTCGAAGTCAACTACGTCGTGAGTGTCTCCGTGTTGTGAGTTTTAATCGATATGTAACCGCTATGAGCATTGGATTTTAGATCTTTTTAACGGAATCTTCTTTAATCTGAAGAAGGAATATTCATCAATAGCTGTTCAGTTTTTAATATCTCCTGCATGTAAATAGCGGTATGCTGCAACTTTCCCGGCCTTTTGACGAATTTAAAATGAAGACCTTTGCACAAATCCAACACGCAGTTAAATGCATTCTAGGTCGCTTGCTCTGCAATTGGGCATTCAATTTTTTTTTTGTTCGCGTATGAGCGGGGCAGAAGATTTGTGGACAAGCTTTATAATTTTTTCTGTAGTCCCATTGGAAATGTATTAACCCTGAGCATAAAACGGCATTCTAGCAGGTTTTTTTTTTCGTTTTCACTATTTTCTTCAATCTTCCGCTAGTGCATCTATAAACCTCGACCCGCTTCCTGGCACGGAGCTGTAGCCTGGCGGTTTTTGCGCTCTCGCTCCAATCTCAGTTTTTTTTTTTCAATAGAACTATTTTACAACTTCTTCCTGCCACTGATATTTTCCAGAGAAATACGAGTGAATGAACTAAGCGGAACGTTTTGACTGATTTGTTTCTTTCCTGTACGTGTCCACGTGCACGTGTGCGCGTTCTTCCGGATTTGGCGAACATGGAAAGGATAGCAACCTTGAACCAAACAAGTCCCTAAACGCAGGAACGCTGCTCCTATCAGCTAAAGTTGACGTCATCGCTACAAGCCCTTTCACTCAACGCCGTTCTTTATTTTACTGTGCAGCCTATATGCGGCGAAACGGTCATTTGTGGTTGGTGTAAACGAGACGATTTTGTAGAAGCAGTTTGTAAGCGTCGAAACATACTGTCTAATGACAATGTGGGGGAAATGTGTTGAGTATTGCAACGATTTGTAGCTGGTATTGAATTTGTTACGCAGAACCTTGCGGACGAGTGGTTCACGGTTGCCCTTTATTTCTGCAAGGTAAGCATGACTTTCGCTGCGTTAAGCAAACCAAGTTCAGTGGATCGAAGTAAACCAGGGAAAAGCGCCGTTTAGCCCGCGGTATTCAGTGAGGATATTCATTCTTCACGGAGGGGCAGGTTGCCATGTACTGACATCAGCCTATTGCCAAGGGGCTGAGTAAGGCGGAGGAGCGAACTCTGCGGCGCCTGCAGACAGGAACTCTTCTCTGTCCTGCCATAGCAAAACACTTCGATCCAAACACAGATGGGCGCTGCCCGCACTGTGGAGAGATCTGCGATATCTTTCACATGGTGTGGGCATGTACTCGGAATCCTCACCTTCCCCCTTCCCCCACCCCCACCCGAGAGGCATGGGAGACTGCCCTCCTCAACTGCTCCACACTGGAGTCTCAAAGGGCTCTAGTAAAGCGGGCGCGAGACGGGGCCTCGTCATGCGGTGTCCCGGACTAAGGATACCGACCATGTAGCAGGGTTTGTTGACCCTCAAACTCTCTTTGTAAATTAAAGTTTTTCACCACCACCACCTATTGCTTGTATTATTAGTTCATTTTTGTTATTTTATACATGCTGTCTCGGTCTTTTGATGGAAGTACGTTCATCATCATCACAATCTGATGATGATGATGTAAGGTTTAACACCTGTGACATGCCCTAACAATCATCATCATCATAATCTGGTGATGATGATGATGATTGTTAGGGCATGACACAGATGTTAAACCTTACACAAAGAGAGCCTTCGTGGTACTGGGCAGAGGTATACTGATGACAAATAGAAGTCGGCGTGTACAAGTAGGACATCGCGTTCGAACAACAAAGCTACCACTCAAACCGAAAATGGAGCTTTTATAAGGAAAAATGAAAAAAAAAACTAGATACAGGTGTCGCTATCACCGGCTGATTTCGCAACTAAAATGCGTGAGTTGACACTGATTCTTTGCAGCGGATCTCAGAGCCCATATGTCACCTCGCCATCCAAAACGGTGGCGACCCGTCATTTTCTGCAAGGACGTCACGAGTTTGAATCGACTAGCGGGAACATTTGTAAATACAATTCTCTCGGCTATAAATACACTTTTTTTCTGCCTTACAAAAGTCAGCATAGCCAAAAAAAGCCAGGATTTCAATTTTTACTGGAAACAGCAATTGAATAGTATAGTCCTCAGCGTCCGTTTAACGTGGCTTCTGCTGGTTCAAGGCTGCACAAATAAGGGCAATGAGGATCATGATAATAAAAATGAATGGCAGCTGCGCTAGTGATGATGACAGTGCACTTGCAAACTGCAGTTCTGGGAAGACCATCGGCTGACATGGAACAAGGAGGACTTCGACGGAACGAGCCGGATTTCGGGTTCTATGGACGAGATATGGTGGCCACGCGTAGACGTTGTGAACGCGTGAGTACAGTGCTCTCTTTGTATAGCCGTTTCTATTTACGTATGCGCAGTTTTACGTAAATGCGCCGGATATGCATTAACATCTCATAACATGGGCACTTTTGTGGCGGCATATATATCTCAAAAGTTTCCGAATCCTTTAGGACTTTTAGTGAAAAATATTGCTGAGCCTCTCAGTTAAAAACGGTTCGAGATGACTGCTCAGTATAATAGTCATGGGAAAAGTTGTGAAGGACTAAGAGCTTGAGAAGAACTCTAGAAGGTCACGTATGCCAGCTACAGTGATCAAGTTTTATTTAGTCATTTTCTTCGCGCGAAACTGCCATGCTTTGAGCACGTTCAAGCATGACGCTATAAATGTGCTATATTTTAGCTTCGCCTAATGCTATGCATATGCCGCGAATTAAATGCATTATCTCTTCTAGCACAGAAAGTAATAATGAAATAACTAAATTTAGCAAATTATCACTTCACAAAACCTAATGCGTGTCATAATTATTATTATCCATGTCACAGACTCGTGGTATGCTGGGAACCTCCTGTCAAAAAGTTTTTCTTTTTTTTATAATTTTGGATTGCTTTCACTCTCTTTTTCCTTCTCCTAGGAGACGAGGAGACATCGATACACTGCAGGACAAGGTAAACGTATACAGCGGCGGCCATGCGTGGTCCTGCGACGCCATGAGGGTCAAGACGCCATGCAGCACCGACTTGAGCGGCTTTCCAAACGATAAGCAGGTATTGACCACAAGGTACCGCATCAGTACGAATGGTTAGTGCGCACCTGCACAAGAACAGCACTGAACGTGGGAACTGCTTGAACATGGCTGCATGAACACGCGCTCACCACAGCCACGGGCATCTTAGACAGGGAACATTTGTAACCGGTGGCACATTCGCTTCATTTAAGCATGAGCAAATAAAGGGCACACAGACGGATAGTTGCCCTTGATCTTATAAACCAGAAAGCAGTATTCGTGAGCTGTACATTCAGGCCTAATTTAATTTTTAAACATTCACTTTCGATTTACTATATTGGAATGCGACTATTGGAGCTCGTCACCATTGCATTACGCGACAACGTATACAGCTCGTTCGGTTGAAAAGCAGTCGACGTAGTAGTAGTCGGCATCGCGTGTCGAAAATAATCAGGGGCTGCGTAAAAAAAAAACCGTATCATGGTAATTTGTGTTTTTAGTGATTGATGATTGATTGGTGTGTGATAGGCGATTATGATTTAATGAGATCATTGTAATTAGTTGAATAAGTGATTAAGTAAAGAAATGAAAAATAAAAAAAATGAAAAAAGGGGGGTTCAAAGGTGCCAAAATGCTCAATGAAAAGCCAATATTTGATGATGGTAATTAAGAAAATTTCGGATCTGTGATGATCAATTATTTACTGAAGCAATTGAAAAAAAATTAAAATTGCGTTCATTTACACCACCACCTGCTACACGCTGTCGTGTTCCGCTCTTAAAGGCGAAGCTTAAGCATCCTCCAATTTTTACAATATTTTTATATTTGTTGAAAAAAAAACTCATTGCTAAGAAGAAGGCACCTCTAACGGCAAATATTCACCTCCACGTAACTGCTCTACGTGCTGAAAAGCATACAATTACGTGTTTGTAAAAATTAATAGAGAATAAGATTGCGTAAACCTTACCGACTGATGTCATCGAAGGATTGAGAGATTGAAAGAATGTCCAACTCAGTGATTGATCAAATATTCTATTTGTTGATTCATTCGCACTTGAATGCGCATGAGAAAAGCAGTCATGCTGTACCCTTACGAAAAATGCCCTTGCAAAAGCGCTACCCTCACAAAAATTTTTAGGCAGTCTATGGACTGTCCATACACTTCTGTCCACACTTTTAGGAGACCTGTGCCGCCGCGGTGGCTCAGTGGTTATAGTACTCGGCTGCTGACCCGAAAGACGCGGGTTCGATCCCGGCCGCGGCGGTTGAATTTCTTTGGAGGAGAAATTCTAGAGGCCCGTGTACTGTGCGATGTCAGTGCACGTTAAAGAACCCCAGGTGGTCGAAATTTCCGGAGCCCTTCACTACGGCGTCTCTCATAACCTGAGTCGCTTTGGGACGTTAAATCCCATAAACCAAACCAAACCAAACCAAACCACTTTTAGGAGACCTTTTGTCTATAGACAGCCTATCAAATAGGAACAGACAAAGGGAAATATCTATAGGAAGACAATAGAGTCTATAAGAACTCTATACTATAGGCTGTCTATAGACCATTTTTGTAAGTATAGCCTTCGGCCTTGTATCCTTGCTTCGCGCAGGCCTGCAGCTTGCGAGTGGGCTCCAGCGCCTACAGCGACAGCGAGGTCAAGATGGTCGGGGACGCCGCGTGGGGAAGCCGTCAGACAAACGCCAGCTCCGAATGGGTCCTGGACGCCATATCCTTCACCAACCACACGGAGCTCAACAGGTGTTTCGTAGCTACCCGCGTCCCCTTACACTGAATCATTTACTATTTCTTTCCGAGCTTCGTCTTCACGTAACATTCTTAGTGCCACTACTAATGTTAAGTGGAACTATCAATGCGCGCGGCTCTGGTCTCTAAACACCTGAGTCACCTGCCCTCCATGTCTAAGATTTTGGTTAGCGTGTGCTCACATTACACCAATCTTAAGGAAACCTTAAATGCTGCTGATTTCGATGTACGATCAGAAACCGATCAGGTGGTCGACATTAATGCTCATTGGTCCGTCAACGCTATGTTTTCTTTGCGCCCACTATCTCCTGAGACACATTTCCTATTCGGACTAGCAGATTGTATGACGAACTCTAGACGATCTGCATCTCTGTCCCCATATAGGGTTAGGCTTGTCTGCGTCTTTATGTTCAATCTATAGCTCCTCACAGGACATCTCTGCTACGAATCTATGTCTTTATAGTGAGACAGCTGTGCCTAGGGAGACATCTATGCGTATCCACTGTCACATTATGGGACGCGCCCGCTGGAGTTGTTCTTTATTCATCATCATCATCACCACACTGACTATGCCTACTGCAGGGCAAAGGCCATGTCTCTCTAATTAAGCTTGTCCTTCGCCAGTTGCGGCCACCGTATCCCCGCACACTTCTTAATCTCATCCGCCCAACTATCTTTCTGCCGCCCCCTGCTATGCTTGCCTTCCCTTGGAATCCACTCCGTTACTCTTAAGGACCAGCGGTTATCTTGCCTTCGCATTGCATTCCCTGCCCAAGCCCATTTCTTCCTCTTGATTTCGACTAGGATGTCATTAACCCACGTTTGTTCCCTCACTCACCCCGCCCGCTTCCGAACTAATAACGTTACACCTATCATTTTTATTCATCAACTCTTTTGCGACACCCAACAGGTCCTTTGTGGACGTGACCTTTCACCTGCGGAGGCTGGGCTCCAGGTATCGTTTCACAGTTACAGTGCCGGCGATAGCCTCGGCTCTCGTCATGCTGGTCGTGTTCTGGATGCCGCCGGATTCGGACCGCAGGCTGACCGTTGCCTGCCTGAACTTCTTGTTCCTTGCTCTCATGCTCTACAGGATAGCGGAGCTTATGGAAGACTCCGTGACGGTTCCTAAGATAAGTGAGTTGGGGGCTGCCTGTATTTCCTTTGAAATGTGGCGGCATTTGCCAGTTGTGTCAACGCGAATTTAAACACCCATTTTTTACACTAATCGGGAAGTTTCAAACAAGGAAAGGGTGCTTGCTACTGACATGGTTTACATTCATTGAATAAGATCATAGAGGCACCCGTGAATTAAGTTTGCGAATGATTGTGGAGTGCGTAGTTTTGCGTTAATAAAGTATTTTAAATAACAATGAGGTCGACCTAGCATGATGTGCGATTTCAGGTATATCTCTCGAACACATGTGAAAGGATGAAAAGAAAAGTGAGACGACCGTACACGTTTCATTCTCATTGGCCGATCCCGTAGTGATAGACGGCAATAAGAATACATTGGCAACGATGTTTGTGACCTATGTCACGCCAACCTAACATGCATATAGCCACTTAATACTTTGTCGGCACCAGAGCTCGTGAAGTTGGTCACATATTTAAACGCATTCGAAACTTGTCAGAGAATATCGGTGAATTTCTCTATATTCTTCCTTTCTTTCGTTTTCGTTTACTTTCCGTTTCTTTCTTTTCCTTCTACTATCCCGAATTCTCTTTCTTTACCTTCCCGTTTCCCTTTTTACTTTTTCTCTTTCCTTCACCTCATGAAGCACAAACGAAATACTCAGCAAAGAGATGAGAAAGTCATTCCAAATCGTATCTCTTTAAACCTTGTTTCTAAAATCATTTATTTTCTAACCCTGATCCGGGTCACCGTTTCAATTCGGGCCGCCTGAGCAAATACATGTATCGCCCAACACGCGGTCAATATGGGCTACGAGCAGTGCCCAGAGTATTAGGTAAAGTGCAATAGGAGGAGCGGTCAAGCTTTCCAAATAATAGGGCACTTGGATGGGTAGGAATCTGCGTTGTAGGTTGTGTGGTGGCTGTGTGGCATTTAATCCTATCAAGTAACATGATGTCTGCGTCATTGTAAAGCAGAAAGCTTAAATTTGTTAAGAAAGGTAGCTGTGGTATCCGGACGGAGGGAATGAACACACGGAGACGGCAGCTCAGGGTAAACTGTTTATTTCCAGCAAATAGTAGGGGGGGGGGGGGGGGGGGGGGGAGGGGTTCGAGAGAATAAAGGGGAGCACTGATGATGACAGTGCAGGGCGTAGGAGAAAAAAAAACTGAAGCTTAGGCTTGGCACAACAGAGCTTTTCAAGCTAACTACTTATTGCCTGTCAAACGAGTTTAATTCCTTTAGCACTTTTTTTAGTGCGAAAGTATGATTGGCCTCCTAACCTGGAAAATTCTGATGCGTCCTGGAGCCAATGAATTTAGTCACGGGATGAGGGAAACACAGGAAATAAACGAGACTTTCAAAGTGTAGTGACGGCTAAGCTGGTTTGCGGTGGGGTCATTAATGACAATGGCAATGACGAACGCCTTTTGGTTGAAGGTAGTTGGGAGAAGGGAATATAAGGTGAAGGCCTTCAAGGTCAACGCCTTCAGGGGAAATGTCTTCATTTCAAAGGCATTTAAGTTGAAGGCCTTCAGGGTAAATGCCTATCTGTAAAGACATTTAGGCTCAGGCCTTTTGGTACAAGGTATTCATAGTAAAGGCCATTGTAGTCAAGGCCGTTAGGCCAAATCTCTTCAGGTCAAATGCCTTTAGAGTTTAGTCCTTCCGTGTAAAGGTCTTTAGGTCAAAGGGTGCTTTCGCAAACACAGCACGTAAGGGCTTTAACCCACATTGACCTTTAATTTTTTTCATCGCAGTGATGATCCTGTCCGTGGCAGCTGTAGTCGAAATGCTCACTGTAGCGGCAAGCGCCCTCGTTATCAGCATGTCTCGCTCCAACACCCGTGTCCGAGTTCCCGATGCTATCCACCGACTGCTGACGGGCCCCTGCGGAACTGTGCTGTGCCTGAGCCGCAGCGATTCGCGGAATGTTTCTTCCCACGCAGGGGACAGTGAAGAGACGCCGACGTTCGACGAATGGCTGGAGAGGAGGCAGAGGTGGCTAACCTTGGCGCAGGCTGTGGACAGAATACTGTTCCTTTTTTTCGGATTCATGGCAATCGGTTTCCTTTTATGATTAGGCAGTTGGCGAAACTAAACTTCCGTATTTCCATGCGTTCCTGGACCAAATGAAGCTACAACCTACATGAGTTCGCCGTGACATTCGTCTAGCTTTTGATGACGGAGTTTGCGATTTGCTATCGGGCCTGAGGAGAAGTGCGCGGGGTACCGGTGCGCGGGAAAATAAAATTATTTCAACGCAGTCGCGTAAGCCAATCGCCTGAAATGTCTGAACGTAGTACGTGCGAGCCTACAGGCTCCATAAGTTCGTAACATTATCTGGCGGTTGGGTCACCGGTTAGCACTGTGCCATCCTCCTGCACACATGTTGCCCCAACGTTTCTGTGGGCCTTTTTCTGGTGGCATTTGATTTCTGGTGGTCCCGAAGTAAATTTAATTCTCGTCGCCAGGTGCCACTCTTGCAGCCATCCCCATGGGTGATGTTATGAGGACGTCTGGTGGCATTTGCGACTGTAGAAGTGTCGCATCCTTGGTAACGTCATAGTTTTCATTGCTTCGCTCATAATAGCTCCGTCCGTAGCTGCATTCATGAGATATGTCGTCATGAAATGGTTAAGCACTGCGATAAATTATTCCTGGGCGGTCGACGGGAGAAACGGGCCTTATTCGCCACGGGATATTGCTAAGGATATTCCGCCTTCAGCATACCGGGACCGTTTTGGGCGAAATGGCTGAACGCCACCATAGGGGGAAGGATAAATTCGCAATCTCAATAAAACTTGCTTCTCTGTAGATTGCTCCGACATCAATATGATTCACTTCTATTCAAATCTCCCATCACGCCGCAGTTAAAATTGTTAGTGCTAAGTTTAGCATGGGTGGAAGTGAATAAATCACATGCAAACCTGCACACTGCCTGCTGCAACCACTATGCTATGAATCACATATTTACAGTCATCAGTAGAGCCTGGACGCAGGACGTTTATCATCTTCTTCGCAAGAGAGTAGCAGCAGTAGTAGTTGAAGACCTTTATTCGGCCATAATTTACAGGCCGAACAAGTCGACCGCCTGGGCGACCAGAAGTGGCTGTTCTTCCTCCCCTTCGGCGCCAAGCCAGTCGAGCCAGGTGGTGATGGATAAAGAAGGTGGGGGGTAGGAACCCGACTGCTGAGCAGCCGGGCAGTAGAAGAGGCAATGGGCCAGGTCCGCATAGATACAGGAGCAGTTGGGACAGGAAGGGTCCGATCGATAGTGATAGAGAAAGAGACGAGACGAGGTGGTGACTGCATTCATTTGGATGTGCCGAAGAAGGCGAGTGATGAATGAGAGGGAAGGTAAAGGCGTTTATCGAGGTGGAGCTCGAGGTAGACCTCCTTTATTGTGCGGCGAAGGGTGAGTCTCCCATCGTCCTCCGAGGGCTTGGGCCAGGGGATCAACGGTGCCCGGAAAAGTGTGTCGCGGGCGAGCTGATGAGCCAGCTCAATGCCGTCAATCCCTGAATGCCCAGGGACCCAGCGGAGGAAAATGATGGAAGGCTGCAATGTGGAGACCGTTCGTTTAACCTCCTGTTGGAGAGAAGGGGTTAGCGTGCGTTTCTGTATGTGGTGTATAGCGGCTTGTGAGTCTGAATAGACTGTATACTCTTGTAGAGAGGGAACGAGAGCAAATGACTGAAGGGCATGTGCAATGGCGAGGACCTCGAGGACAGTGCTTCTTTTCCTGCGCTTGTGTGGGTTTCAGGAGCGGGGAGGTGGGGATGGTACAGGGCGTAGCCGCAGGAACCTCGAGGAGCCACGAAGGAGGCATCCGTGTAGGCTACACCCTGGGTATCAAAGAGAGGGGAATGGTGCTGCGCGGCCGCATGACGACGGCCGGCGTGCAGGACGGGGGACATGTTGGTCGGGAGGGGGAGGATACGAAGATTTAGAGCCGGGGTGGGACAAGAGAGTGTAACCCTACATTTTGCCACAGCTCTATTTACAATTGAAATAACGCCCTTTCATCGGTTTTCAACGGCAGGCGAAGAACTACTTGCTTCATCAATCATAATTTGATTGATTGAGTTGGAGGTACCCCACCACTCTTGTAGTCATCAAAACAGTAATTAAACAAAACGAAAGTAGCTGCAGGCGACATGAACGGTCTGAATAAAACTCTCGTAGACTGACGCCTAAAATTAGTTGTAATGGTAGCAGATAAGGTGGAAATTCAGAGAGGTTAGGAATCGAGCCATCTACCTCACATTTCAAGTTTGGAGAACCCCCACTGCCCCCCCCCCCCCCTTTTTTTTCCTTCCTTATTAAGAGAGCCTGCTTGCACACTCATATGGCTTAGGCTGAGATATAAATTTTTAAATGTGGCGTTTAACGTTGGGAAGCTACACATGAGCTATGAGGGACGCCATGGTGGAGGACTGTGGGTTTATTTAATCCACCTGGGGATTATTAACGTGCGCTGACATCGCACAGAACCCGGGCGCCTTTTGTATTACGCCTCCATCGAAACACGGCCGCCGCGGCCGGGAACGAAGCTGCGACCTTGAGATCAGCAACTTCGCGCCAAAGCCACAGCGGTGGGTTCCAAGCACAGATGGATCATGTAGCCATACCCAACTGACCCTGCTCATTGGTCAGAAGATTCCTGTATTCCGGAGTGGTGAAGTTATTGACTTTTCCGTAACGAGATATACGCAGCTGCTACGAAGACGATAGCCGCCCATGAAGTGCGAAAACGGCTGGTCACATGAACAGCCAACAAAACACGAGTTATTTGGCAAAGATGTCTTCAACTTTACCTTACTCCACACAGCACCTCAAGGGTCATGCTAGCTCACGGGACTGTTGAAATAGACTTCTCTCACACGAGAAAAAGGAGCTGGAAAGCAGCGCCTCCGTAGGCTCGCGGGTCTGTTCACATGGAGTCTGTGCGGAGCTGAGGCACACTCGTTGAAATCTGATACAGGAGGCAAGAACGCCCCCCAGCGCAAATGCAGCGTTTTTTCAGGGATGCTGCTTGGCGTGCGAGCCGTGTGCAAGAACAAAAGGTTTCGATGAAGCGCCTGGTTTTCCTCGTTCTCCTCGGTGCTGTGGCCCGGTGCACAGTCGGTTTAACGTCACTTGGTAAGCAGCATTAGCGACCGTCCTCACCTTACTGATCCTTAACGTCGTTCTGCGAAGAGGATGCAGTAATGACACTAGCGCACACTATTATCTTGGTAGTTAGTTTAGTCGCACTACATGCTGCTAACAGTAGCGTAGCAGTATTGATAGTGCAACTAGTATCACTAAGAAAGAGGTGGAACCACTCAGTCGTAGATGGCTCCTCTGTGCAGTCTAACAAAGATATGTCACTGAATTTCAATGCTTTCTGCTCTTAGTAGTGGTCAGCTAGCTCTGTAGCCGTCTATGCGGTGACATTGCTCTCTCGCTTGCAGTGCGTAAGCACACTGCAGTATAGTATAGTATAGTATAGTATAGTATAGTATAGTATAGTATAGTATAGTATAGTACAGTACAGTACAGTATAGTATAGTATCGTATAGTATAGTATAGTATAGTATAGTATAGTATAGTATAGTATAGCATAGTATAGTATTGTACAGTATAGTACAGTACAGTACGGTACAGTACAGTACAGTACAGTACAGTATAGTATAGTATAATAGTATATAGTATAGTATAGTATAGTATAGTATAGTATAGTATAGTATAGTATAGTATAGTATAGTATAGTAATAGCATAGTACAGGACTAAAGAATATGTCATCGCCTATCACGTAGCATACTAGACCGCAGTACAGACCTTCGCTTTCTTTTTGTTTAAAAAGCAAGGCGACAGCTCGTGCGTTCACGTAACGTAATATGTAGCGGTGTCCGTGTCTTTGACTTCCAGGAGACGATTTCGATGACACCTACGTGACGCACATCGAACACCTCAAGCGGAAGCTGCTCAGGGACCGAGAGTACGACCCAGCCACGAGGCCTCGAAACAACAGCTCAGAACCGACAGTCGTCCACATTCCCGTCCATTTTGAGAATATCTACCGCATCGTAAGGAGCTAAACCTACTTGCATTTAGTATACAGCGACTACCAAAGCTCGGTTTGTAGTGTGTATAGTTTCCTCAGAATTTGGCGGCTGTGCATTTCTTAGAAAACAAGCGATTTAATGCGGTAATGAACAAAACTGAAGCGCCATTTCAGTTACCATGAAGCCTGCTGCTTTGTAGCCTTCACAATCACCATCCCCGTCGACATCAGTTAATCTAATTCTACACGTTATCAGCATCTAGTGGAGGATAAAATACTCCCCCATAAACCTCCAATTTTGAGCAAGGTGCTGCGACAACGTTCGCGCATATTTCTTAAGCAGCCCGACTATCTGCCACATCCGACTGCATTTCCCTCTCCTTGGTGTTCACTCCATTGCGAAATCGACCAGCGGTTATATTTTCTACGCGTAACCCCAAGTCAGGTTCGATACCTCTTGATTCTAGAAGGATTCCCATGAACCCGTATTTTAATCTCGATTCCACTATGCTCTTTCTCAGTCCTGTAACGTAGCAAATGTAATTAGATAGATTTTATGCCACTCGCGGCACTGTACGTTCTCGGTGTCATTCCAAACATTTTTTCAGCGAGCCTCCATAGCTGGGGCCGCACGGGTTGCGTAGGTTTCATCTTTCTATGCATCTTTGAGCGTTGTTCGAGTCAAAAAGTTGCACTATCTCTACCCTACATTTCCCTGTATGATGAGGTTCGGTTTAGTTTATTGGGTTATTGGGGTTTAACGTCCCAAAGCGACTCAGGCTATGAGGGACGCCGTAAAGAAGGGCTCCGGAAGTTTCGACCACCTGGGGTTCTTTAACGTGCACTGACATCGCACAGTACACGGACCTCTAGAATTTCGCCTCCATCGAAATTCAGCCGCCGTGGGCGGGATCGAAACCGCGTCTTGCGGGCCAGCAGACGAGCGCCGTAACCACTGAGCCACCACGGCGGGGCGTATGATGAGGTGATACACTTGCAATGTGTGCCGTACTTAACGGCACACTTGATCCGAGTGGTTCAAAGGCTCGCACATAATTTCGGCTGTCGACGCATCACTCAGACAGCGTGATCATGCATTGCGAAAGGGCCCAAACACTTTGACAGTATGTCAGCTGCGAGCTGAAGGTAATCGTTTATTAGTAAATCCATACTGCAAACTAATGCGGCAAGCCAAGAAGATTGACGAGCGATCAGTGCGATGGATGCGGTGAGGAATGCGTTAGCATATGGGATACCATTTCGTGAGAGATTTGCGTTGACCTGAATTCATTCGCAACAATGACAATTTATTTCATTTTGACAAATTCTCTTTTTGCACCTTTCCTAGTTCCTTACCTGCAAATACAATTATAACAGTTTCAATTCTTCACATTTTATTTTTAATTTCATTTTAATTTTAGATCTAATTCCAGTTCTTCCATTTCCAATTGCATTTATTTTCCGAATTTCTTTTGCGAATTGCCATTCAAGTTTTTTCGAAATCTTTGGCAGCTCTCTGACTCCTCCTTTCCTCTCAGTCGTGGCGCACCTCTTCGCTCTAAGCTTCGTCATTCATGACGTCATGTAACCTACTCCTTCGCGCTACCCTTCTCTCCCCTTCACTGTAAACGGACAGACTGGCGCCCCTTTCTTTATGGCCGCTTTATTGCTCACGCATTAATTTGTCCCACGGAAGTGAACTGTAGCGAAGCATGACTCCCGCGCGTTTCACAAGGCAAGCAGGTGGAACCACGGTACTAGGCCACAGATTTCAGAACAGCATAAAGCAGAAGAGTTTATGTGGACGGCTTAAAGCAGAAGAGGCTTAAAGCAGGAGGCGCAGGCGCTGTGGCTCAGTGCTCAGCTACTGAGCCGGAGGACCTGGGTTCAATCCCCGCCGCGGCGTCCGCGTTTCGATGAAGGAGGAGGAGGAAAACTTTTATTCCTATTTACAGTTAGAGGTCGATGGGGCGAGCCGGAAGGGCCCGCCCCTTACAAACACTAGGAGGGATCCCTAGTCCGGAATCCCTGTAGCTTCCGCAGCGGCCCGGGCTCTAGCTACCAATGCCTGTTGGGCATGGAGTTCGGAGCAGCCGCGCAGGGCAGCTTCCCAGCCCTCTCGAGTGGGGTGGAGGTGGGGTGGGTAGGCAGGATTGGAAGGGCATGCCCACACCATGTGGTAGGTGTCCGAAAACTCCTCCTCACAGTGTGGGCACGCGCCCGAGAAAGAAGAATTGAAGTGCTTAAGTACTGCCGGGCACAGTACAGTATTGGTACAGAGGCGGAGAAGCCAGCGCTCCTCCACCCTGGTGAGGCCTTTACAGGGAGGGGGATAGAGACCATGAAAATTTTGATAAAGAGAAGTGATCTCTTTAAAGGTGATGGCCGGATTGAAATTGAATTCCGGATCAGGCTGCGGATGAGGCGACGCCCGGTGAGTAAGCGCGCGGGCGGCAGCGTCTGCTGCCTCGTTCCCCTCAAGACCCGCATGAGCCGGAGCCCACACGATGGTACGATGGGTCAGAAACCCTGTGTATTCGCATGCGTGGAGAATTTTGAAAGCACGGTCTGGAATATACCCTTGCTCAATATTGCGGCAGGCGCCCCTGGAGTCCGTAATAATGACTCGGGACTCGGGATCTGCGGCGGCCAGTGCAATGGCGATCTCTTCCGCAAATGTAATGTTTGGGGCACGGAAAGTAAGGCCCTGAACTGTAGTGTTTTGGTGGATGACGGCCGCCGTGTACCAACCCCCATGGTGTGGGCCGGCCGCATCCACATAGAAGACACCTGGCTTATGGCCATATTGTTGAGAAATAGCCTCCGCCCGCGCGAGACGGCGACCATCATGGGTGTCTGCAGTCATGTTCTTCGGAAGGGGTCGCACCTGGAGTGCAAAGCGCCAGGCTTCAGGGATGCGGACCCGTTCTTCTGTATGTGTTGCGTAGGATATGTGTAAGCGGGTCAGAAGGCGGCTCCCCGCAGGTGTTTTGCTTAGGCGCAAGTATTGATTGTTAAGATGAGCTTCTCGTAACTCCCCAAAGGTATTGGTCATCCCCAGACCGAGGAGACGCTTGTTGGACGTCGTTATGGGGAGGTCGAGCGCTCTCCTATAAATCTTGCGGAGAACTACTTCTAAGGCATTCTCATCGCATTTGCGTAGGTGGAGGTAGGGAGCCGAATATAAAATCCGGCTGGTCACGAATGCATTGGCCAGCCGCAGGGCATCTTTGCATCGTAGTCCCCCCCTTTTATTGGACACCCGGCGGAGCATCCGACCCACCTGGTCCCCCACCTTACGTAGCTTGTTTAGGGTAGTGTCTATCTTGCGCCTATGATGAATGAAAAGCCCCAGTACCCGGATCTCCTCGTGTTCAGGTATCGGTCCGCTAAGTAGGGAAAGGGCAATTTTGGTTGTGCACTTTGTGTTGGGGCGTATGTGCACAAATTCAGATTTGCTCGGGGAGCATTCAAGACCACAGCGACGAGCGTATTCGTCCACAATAGCTGCCGCTTGTTGCAGGTTGGTCTCGATGTCTCCAACCGATTGTTGTGTTGCCCAGAGGGTGATGTCGTCCGCATACAGAGCGTGCTGCACACCGGCGACCTCTGCCAGCTGGGTAGGGAGCTTCATCATGGCCAGATTAAATAGTAATGGCGAGAGGACAGCTCCCTGTGGGGTCCCTCGTGTGCCAAGTTGATATGGGCCATATTCTGTGTCTTGCAGCCGGATATAGGATTGGCGATCTGTAAGGAATTCTTTGATATAATTGAAAGTATTGCGCCCACAGTCTGTTTGCGACAAGTGGGATAGGATGATCTCGTGGGTCACATTGTCGAAAGCCCCCCGCAGGTCAAGTGCGACGACTACTTTATCATTGCTGGGGTGCTCGACGGGGTCGAGAATCTCCTTGTGAAGTTGCAACAGGACATCTTGTGCGGATCGGTGTGGGCGGAAACCGTACATGGTGTCTGCGAAAATGTTTTGCTGTTCCAGGAAAGCCGACAATCTGTCGCGGACCATAGTCTCCATCAGCTTCCCCACACACGAAGTGAGGGAGATGGGCCGGAGGTTGTCGGTGTTAATGGCTTTACCTGGCTTGGGAATGAAAGATGGGCGGGAAACGCACAAGGCACCCCGTGTTCTGTGCGATGTCAGCGCGCGTTCGCATCCCTCCAATACGACGTCCCTCAAAGACGGTGTGCCACTCGGAGCGTTAAACCTCACCAAATGTCTCTCAATTTTTCTTTCTGTAATATTTTTTCGCAAACGAAGTTCTATTGAGTGATGCAAACGATGTCACGAGATGGCGGGGCACAGCAGGTGTACTGGCGTACTAACTCCCCCCCCCCCCCCAAGAAAAAATGCTTATCTCCATCATCATCGTCATCATTCCATTGCATTTATATATGTACACACCACTATACAGCGGGCACTCGTCCTCAGAGGCTTTGGCCAGACGTTGCAGAGGTTGAAGTGTAATAGCCTGGTCAACAACCAGGAGCAAGAGATTTTAGGAGTTGCTCACATTACTGGCGATTTTAGAGGCGTGCGAGGGCTAACTTAACATAGTTTTCTGAAACAGACTGATATTACTGTTACTCCTACTGCTGCTGCAACAACTTCTTGGTTTGGTTTGGTTTATGGGGCTTAACGTCTCAAAGCGACTAAGGCTATGAGAGACGCCGTAGTGGAGGGCTCCAGAAATTTCAACCACCTGGGGTTCTTTAACCCCAGGTGGTCGAAATTTCTGCAACAACTTCTACTGCTACTATACTACTACCACTACCATTACGGCTACTAATTCTACTACTACTACTGCTACCAATACTCGCTACTGCTACTACTATTACTGTTAATAGTACTGTGATTTTTACTATTGCTGCTACTACTTCGCTATCATTCTATACAGCAGAAGAATCCTCTATTAAGGCGGAAGCCTTTAATGTCTCATCGTTGTAAGCAGCAGTTGTCGACAGAAATGTCACGCTTTTCAATTGGTCGAAACGGTCGTGACGTCACAGTGCGCGAATTTCAAACGGGGCCAATTGTAGTTTGGCTAGTAACCCAGCAACCAATTGAAGGGATCGTACAGTGATGCTCCAAATAAGTGGGACTGAGCCTAGTTAATTGCTTAATTACCCAATTAGCGTAACCAACTTTTCTAGTCAGGCCATATAAATAAATAAAACCGAGTAGGAAATTGGTCGAGCTCGGGAATCGAACCCTGGTCTTCAGAGTGCGAGACGAGCATGCTATCCACTCCGCCATGGCAGCTCGATGGTTTGGAATGAACAAAGGCGCGTCTAGTGAAAACGGTGTCTTCGCTCACTCCCATCCTCTTCCCTTCCCCTCCCTTCCGGCGAGGTTTAGGTGTCCATCGAGATATGCGAGACAGATACATTTCCTTTCCTCAAAAACCAATTTACCGACGAGCGAGACGTAGAATCGAATGGGCGATGGCATTCTATGGACTCCCTGGCAGCGTTGCAAGACGCTGTCGCGTTCCACTCTTAGAGGCGAAGCTTAACATCTTAACCACACATCAGTGACCTCAATTTTATAGATCAAAAAAGTGCCCCCCCCCCCCCCCCTGAATTTTGACGGGTGTTCACCGAGACATTTGAGACAGTTACTGCGTAATTTCCTTTCCTCAAATACAATTTTCATTTTCTTCATTACGGGCCCTCTTTGTCTTTCTTCTTTCACTCCCACTTCCTCCCATCCTCTACGGTGCGGTTCAGGTGTCCACCGAAATGACAGAGAATTACTGCGCCATTCCCTTTCCTCAAAAAGAGTTGCGTTCAAAGGGCAAGGCATCGCGCCGAACGGGTGGTGGCGTTCCGTGGACTCCCTGGCAGCGCTACAACACGCTGTCGCGTTCCACTCCTAAAGGCGAAGCTTAAGCGTCATTAATTAGGGCAGGGGCGGCCCTGACCCCATCTGTCCGTTATCGGTGGGTTGATAAATATCTGCCAGCAACTGACAGGTGCCCTCACTGCGGCGCTGCACCGGACATTTGTGATGTGCGGCACCTGTTGTGGACTTGCCCAGCGACGGCCCCTATTAGAAAACGGCTCCTCAGGGAGGTCGGCCTGTGGTGGAACCGTGACGGGGACTATGTGAAGTGGACTACGGACAATCACTTCACCAGCAGCCTATGCGAGTACCTCGCCGAAACTGGTCTACACTCCTTCTTTTAACTTTCTGTAACCTACATTCCACTCCCACTTTTCTCAACTTATGCCTCAAGGCAGACTTCACGAATAAAAAAAAAATTAGCAGTTAATTAGTATTCAGGTATTAATCAGTAATTAACCATTAATTAGTGATTTGTCATCACTTAGTAATTAGTACTCAATTATTTGTGACGCCACCAGTGCCACAGAAGCAGTCAAAGTGGTGCGGAAAAGGCTTTCGCCTCTATACGCACTTTACACAGTCAAAGTGCCTCCTGAATTTTTTCCATATATCCTTGCGGAGCCCCCAACACGGTTGAGTTGGCAATGAAACCATCTTATAGTAATATCGTATATAGTCTTTAACTTGAACCTTCATTCATGCCCAAAAATGACCTCGGGTGAAGGGGCACAAGTCTCAAACCCTCTGCATGATGAAGCCCTTACATAGGTTTCATTGCTTGTCGGTGGTAATACAAAGGCAATACAAGGGCAATACACACATTATACACGAAAGCAGTAGTCGCACAAACTATACCTTAGAAGTACCCTTAAAACGAGCTTCTATCACTCATCGAAAACAACACAAAGGCAGCTCAGCGGTCGTTGACGTTTCTGCTTGAGCACAGCCTTTATGGAGAGGAGGAAAGCTTGTCGGAATCGGACACTGATGGCGAGAACGCCCCCTGCGGAAACGAAGCACTTCCTCATAGGCGCTGTTTGGCGTGAGACGGCTGCTGTTGAGGCATATCTGCCACGCGTAAACGGAAGGGGTTCCAATGAAGCGCAACTTTTGGTTCTTCCTCATCGCCGCTGTAGCGGAGGTCACCTTCGCTTCCGCGTCAAGTGGTAAGCAGAGGTCACGACTGCCGTCACCTTACCAATAGTTAATGTTATTCTTGATGATTATAGCTGCAGTCGCTCTGAAAAGAAGCCCGTTAATAGAAAAACATCATTGAATCGCAGTGGTCCACGTTTTCTTTTATAGGTCAGCTTTCTTGCATGTCCTATGACCCTAATACCTTCCGGACTACTTATCACCTATGCACAGTATAAATACTCAATGCTTTCATTGCTTTCAATGGTTTACCATATTGATCTCATGGGACTACACAAGATGATCATGTCTTTTTAGTGCACTTTATACCACTCTGCAGTGTCTAGTACAGGACAGTATCGCACTGTAAAGTAGTACCGTACTGCAGTACGCAGTAGCGTAAAACAGCGATCTCATTCCCAATTTTATCAAGAATCTCGTCTTCTGGCACTGTTGTAAACTGATGGAACGTGCATTAATAATCTTCGTACAGACTGAGGTCGCTGTTTTAATGCGATATCATTGGAAGCCCCATGAGGCCGAAATGCGTCGTCAGATACAAAATTCGCCCGTTGGCTGCAGAGAAGTGACGTCATCAGACTAGGAGTAGCTTCACTTGCGGCAAAGGCATCAACAGCGGGTCATGCTTTCGCAATGCCAAAAGACAATGCAGAGTTGGTGTCCCTGTGAATTTTGTGGTTTGCAGGCGAAGATTTCGATGACAGCTACGTTTCGCATGTCGAACACCTCAAGCGGAGATGGTTCAGGGACCGAACGTACGACCCAGCCTACAGGCCATTTAACGGCACCGCTAAACCTTTGCACGCTCACGTTCACGTTCAATTTGAAGACGTCCACCACATCGTAAGGACGTCGGGTTTACTTCTTCTGAAATTGAAGAGACTAAAATTCTGGCTCTGTTGTTCCTCTCCCCTCAGTAATTTGCATATTTAATTCCTTATTCAAGCGCAGTTTCGTTACCCCACCGCATATACGATAATGAACAACTGAGAAATCAGATCATGCCCCATTGAACATTGTCTTTCGTCAGCGACAGCCGACTCCTGTTGACAAGTTTCCTAAACGCAGCCCACGACTGAGTCCTCATTCCATACAGATCGTATCCCTTCCTTTCATTCACTCTATCGGTCTAAACGAATACCATTACCTATTCCATACGCCCGAATATCATCCCTTTCAGAAAGAATATCATCAACTACGTTCATTTTCTAACGTATTATGCTCATTTTCACCCAAAATGATAAATAGGGCTTTCTTTTACTACCACCCCTGGTGTGGCTCCGATCTCGCATCTAAATCATTTCGTCAAACTTTAAGCTCGAGCCACAGAGACAGCGTAGTTTACATACCATTCACATATTTTTTTCTCGGAGGAACGCTAGCATTATCTTAATCCATAAGAAAGAGGACTCGGAGGCGTTGAAAAACTGCACAGCAATAAGCTTACTGTTCGCTGCCTACAAGATATTTACCGAGCAAATAGCTAATAGAATTACAGCTACCTTACCCTTCAGTAAGCCAAAGGACCAAGCTGGCTTTAGTGAAGCCTACTGGACAATAAACTAAATCCACCCTATCAATGAGGTTATGTGGAACTGCGAAGAATATATTGAACACCTGATATTAACTTCAGTCATGAAGACACTGCGGAACCAGGGTGTAGAAGAGGCGTATGAAAATGTGCAATAAAATATCTATTTCGGCTGCGCAGTTTATAGATTCCTCTATAGGAAAGGTAATACAATCCTCATTAGAAAGGGCGTCAGGCCGGGAAGCATAATCTATTCATCTCTCCAGTACTATTTACCGCGTGTTTGCAATGGTATTCAGTCCCATGGATTGGAAAGGGTAGAAGACAGAATTAAATGCAGCGTTCCTCAATAATTTCTAATTTGCTGATGTCATTGCCTTGCTAAGTAACTCAACGAACCAATTGCAAAGCATGGCCAATGACACAGGCAGAGCAGAATGGTGGGTTTAAAAATTAATACGCAGAAAACTAAAGCATTGTTAAACCGTCTGGGAAGAGAACTGCAGTTTGCGATTGGTAGCAAGGCACTGGAAGTGGTGAAGAAATGCATCCACTTGGGGCAGGTACTGGCCTCAGATCCGAACCACGAGTGGTAAATAACTAGGAGGATAAGAATGGGGTGGAGTGCATTTGGGAGGCACTCTCTATCCAATAGGTGATGAATAGCAGCTAAACAATATCCCTCAAAAATAAAGTAAATAACGACAGCATCTTACTAGTACTTACCTATAGTGCAGAAACATGGAAGCTGATTGAAATGGTTCAACTTGTACTGAAGCCGGAAAGAGAAGCAAGTTGAGGATTCACACGCTCTTGGAGCTAGACCGCTTTTTGTAAACGGTCGCGTACCTTTGTTTCTTGACGATACAGAGGGCAATGCAGTCAGCTTTGAAAAGTAAATTTATGCGTGCGACGTTAGGAGACAGGAAGAGAACAGAACGGACCAGCGAACAAATACGAGTTAATCACATCTCGTCGAAATTAAGAATAAAAAAACGGGCATGGGCAGGCCATGTAATGCGAAGGCAAGGTAACCGAGTAAGTTAAATATAACGGAGCGGGTTCCAAGAAACGTTAGCGTAGCAGGGGCCGCACATAGTTACGTAGGTGATGAGATAATGAAGTTTGCTTTGATAAGGTGACCACTGCTGGCGCAGGACCGGGTTAATCGGAGGGATAAGGGAAATGCCTTTGTACTGCAGGGGTCGTAGCTAGACTGATGGCGGTTATTATTGTAATACGCTTTTATTATTCTTCCCTCTGGTCAGCGTTGTACGGTTAAAACTGGCAGGAGGAACCTCACAGTATAATTACATGATGTCATTTCATGTTGTATCATATGCCGAAGAGTATATACCCTATTCCAGGTTCTTGCGGACGGTTGGTTTTCGGTCCATCTTTGGCTGTGCATGGTAAGTGAATTAACGCTGTCTTCTTTAACAGGTGTATGTTGGTGGAGAGGGGATTGTCGCAGTAATTATTGTGACTTCATCCCAGCAGTGGGTCAAATGTCTCGGAGTGTTTTGCCTGATTTCATGCCAACTCATTTGCACGCACCTGCGCATATTAATGTTGCATGAGTATTTTCTCTAAGCACCGAGGCTATGCAAGCTTCGTGCACTTATTAGCGAAGGCACTCGTTTCAGGGATAATATGAAGTTTCGCAAAACAAGTGCAGTGTTCTTAATAATGGTGCAGGTAGATAAAATATTTTACATCCCATGTGAACATCCGCGGTGGTGGCTCAGTGGTTAAGGCACACTGCTACAGATACGGAGTACTCGGGTTCAGCAGCCTTGCAAGGGAACATCAGTTCACATTTGGTAGCGAGGTGCTTGAAGTGGTAAGGGAATACGTGTACTTTGGGCAGGCAGTGGCTGCTGATCCGGATCATCACAGCGAAATAACTAGAAGAATAAGAATGGGATGGAGTGCATATGGCACGCTATCTGACATCATGAATGGCAGTTTACCCATATCCCTCAAGAGAAAAGTATACAACAGCTGTATCTTACCGGTACTTGCCTACGGGCCATAAACGTGGAGGCTAAGAAAAGGAGAACGGAGCGAGCTATGGAAAGAAAAATGATAGGTGGAACGTTAAGAGACCGTAAGCGGGCGGAGTGGCGTCTGGTCGAAATAAAAGGAATAAATGGCCTTTGGCAGGGCATGTAATGCGAAGGCAGAATAACCGCTGGTCCTTAAGTGTAACGGAGTGGATTCCAAGAGAAGGCAAAGGTAGCAGGGGGCGGCAGGGAGTGAGGTGGGCGGATGCGATTAAGAAGTTTACGGGGATACGGTGGCTGCAGCTCGCAAAGGGCAGGGATAATTGGAGAGGCATGGGAGAGGCCTTTGACCTGCAATGGGTGTAGTCCGGCTGATGATGATGATGACGACCCTGGTTAGAAGCCGGCCACGGCAGCCGTTTTTCGATCGAAGTGAAACGCAAAAAGCGCTCGTGTGCTGTGCCATGTCAGTGTACGTTGAAGATCTCCAACTGGTCGAAATTATTCCGCAGCGCTCCGCACTATTGCACCTCTCCCTTTCATCGTCATAAAATTTCGAAAAAGTTAGAAATGCGCGGCATGGCCATTTTGGTGCCCTGTCACACTCTCGCATTTGGCCATACGGTGCAGAACTGGAAGGACGATCGCCTGGAGGGCAGCAAGGAGGACTTCCAGGGAGTGCCCCACGTCAGTCTCGACCTCAGTGAAGTGTGGTGGCCTCGAGTGGACGTCGTCACTGCGTGAGTATCATTTGGTTTTGCAGCGACATCTGTTGAGGCTACATTACATTTCCCCTATGTGCGCGATGTCGTTGCCTGCGTAACGCAAAGTGCGAAGAGGAAACAAAGAGGAATGCAGAAAAGGGAAGTACGGCCAACATGCCGTGCTGACTGGTCTGAATAGGGTGACGTCACGGGGTACGTCACGAGCGCTTAGCGGGATCCTTCCAGAGAGCATCCGACGCCGCCATCCTTCCATTAGAGGTCGCATCTTGCAACGAGAGTAGCAAACACAGAGGAGCGTCTCTATGGTATCTAGCATATACCCCCTGAATTACAAGCGGTCATAACTTGCCAAGATACCCAGCACTGCTACTGGACGCAAAATAAAAATGTAATGAGTAAGCTACGCCAGGTTCGGTTGAGTTGTCAGGCTACTTCTTCAGATTACGCCAGTATTCTAAGATAGAATGAAAGTAACTAGCTAAACATAAAACTAGGAACCAGAGGAATAAAATATTCGAATACTTCTTGGTCCACTACTTCTAATCACCCTTTTTCACCTAACAGTGGAGCAAGGTAAATCATGAAACGGAATCCAGCGCTGTGGTGCAATATTTCAGTGATGCTCCACTGCGCAGTGATGACAGGGGCAGCCATCGGTGGGGGTTGTGAGACACAGTTTGCTCTTCCCAAGACACTTCTCGTGGCCAATCATTAATTTAACTACCACCTGCCACAGTGGACAGTTTTCTCACAATTCAGAGTGCAGGTTGGGATGACGTCACACGGTCACGTGACTAAGGTGGTCGATCTGCCACCAAGAACGACCTATGGCGGGTTGCTAACAACCCAGTGAGCACACAGAGACACCTCATCGACAAAGGCTAAGCGGCCGAGTGGAAGCTCTACTACTAACGCACTAAGGAGTTCAAAGATGAGCAGAAGTCTGATGTGAGGAACTGCGTAAGCAGAATGAGTTTCAGGATGAGGTTTTTTTATGGCCCTTCATCTTCCAGCATCCGATTGCCTGGAATTCCATCAGTTATTTTCGCTTTAACTTGTTTGGCTTTCTTGGCTCGCCATAATGACTGTTTTATGCTTTTACATATGCTGCATTATTTACATCCTTACTTGGTGCGCCTCGTTGTATCTGCCGATGACGTGCACTAGGTGGCGTCATACGCACAAGCAGGCGCGTCTTCGGCGCCCCTTTTCCTCACTCCGGACTCGCCTCTCGCTTGGAGGCATCACTCTTCGCTGATACCGTGATAACGATAACGGCGATAACGATAACCGCGATAACACGATAACTGATACCGCGATAACGCGATACTATTAACGCTTTCGCTCTGCCGAAGATTCGGCGTCGTCATGAGCGAGAGATCCCTAGAGAAGCAGCCAACCTGGGTGGGCCACCTAGGCCTCGTGACTTTGTGGCGTCTTCGCAACCTGCCCACCAGATTGCGAGCAAACTGCCCACCGTGGCAGGTGTCAGTTAAATTAATGATTGGTCGCTAGAGGTTGCCCGGGAAGAAAAACCTTGTTCGCACAATTTAGCCCTTCCCTTCGCGGCTCTTGCCATCGCTGGGCACTGGCGCATAACTTACAAACTGCACCACTGCGCCACTGCGCCGCGGCACTGCGCCAGTAGTGCTATAAAGTCTCCCACGGACGTATAAATGCAGAGAGTGTGCAATTCCGCATATGTGGGCGTTAACTCATTAATGCTATCACGTGATACCCTTCAGACGGAGCTCAGGAGTCTCCTACAATTTTTTTATATTCCCTCTCGACGTGGGCCGGCGCATGTAGTCGGCTTGAAAAGGAGCCGGAGGCTTCACTGAATGGCAACGCAGAGACACACGCCAGCATTTCTTTCTGATGGCACTTCTACTGCCTACACAGTGAAAGGCTGTAACTTTGGCTTTTCGTGCAGGAGACAAGAAGACTCAGACTTTCTCCCGCGGCTGGCACTAGTGACTCCCGAGGCGGGCATGTGGATGTGCTACAGTACTAAGGTTCGCTCACCGTGCTCTGTGGACGCAAGGGACTTTCCTAACGACGAGCAGGTGAGAATTATTTGCAAAGAAGCTTTAAGCCCTGATATGGTATAACATGTGCTTACGCTTAAGGCTGCACTCTCTTAAAATTTCTCTTAAATTTACGAACCTTTTTTTAAAATATGTTTATGAATGCTACAGACGTCTCCAACCCTCAGGCACTGCCTCTCAAGCATTCCTTGGCTTCGGCTGACAGGAACTGTTCTATGTTTATGAGAATAAATAAATTATCATTATTGTTATTACTCCCAGGCAGCCAGTCGCCCGCGAGACGCTCGAACTGGTCTGTGAGAGGCTCAAGCTCTAGCAGGATAGAGGCCAGTTCCAAACGGAAGAAAAAAGAGAGGCAGGAAACTTAAAAGCAAATGTTCTTTGTGAGAGATTCTATGTACCAGTGTCTCGGTGGCCAGTACGTTTTAGTCTTGGTGCAATACTTGTTAATGCGCTGTGGTGAAATTAGCTGGCCTTCTGGAGTCCGGCCGGGAGAAATTTCTAGAAGCTGAGAATTTATTTAAAAGGCATCAACAGGAGACCGTCGGCCACATTTCGAAGCCCGCCATACCCCTTGTGCAGGTGTGCAGCATTCGGCTGATGTCCAGCGCCTACAGCGACAACGAGGTGAAGTTGGTCGCAGGCCGAGTGTGGGGGAGGCACCAGCCGAACGCCAGCACTGAATGGAACGTCACTGGCGTCTCCTTCGCCAACCACTCGGGTCTGAACAGGTGCGTATGGTATGCTATTTGGATTCGAGGAGCAGGCGTGTGTTTAGTGCCCGGGCATATAACACGTGCTAGGTTTCTGTGACTGTTGGGTTTAGTGAAGTGAAGTGAAGTGAAGTTTATTTTGACATCGATTTGTCAGAGGTGACGGGACAAAAGGCAATTCATTTTTTGCCTGACGTGGCCCCGTCACCCGTTACATTGCTCAGGGGGGTGGCAAATTACACAGTAAAGTACACAAAGCAAAACAAGAAAAGTAACAACATCGCATACGTACTACATGAATTATATGTAACGATCAATGACTTACACATAATTAACACAGATGCAATGAAAAATAAAGGAAAAAACAACGCATAGCTAAAATGTAGCTAGGACAAAAAAAAATGAAATAGCAAACAATGAGATGCACAGAATTAACATACAGGCAAGGGGAGAAATATATATGTATTCGTAGTATATAGTATATGTATACGTATGACGTAACGAGCCCCTCGTTCCCGTACCCTTGTCTGCTCGTGCTCATAGCAAGAACTTAAGAGCGAGTGCAGGTTTTGGAAAGTTTTCATATGAGAAAGAGAGGAAAAGATTGTGTTACTGATACATCACATGGCCGAGATGTCATATCTTGAACGGTTTGATTCCTGGTGCATGATGCTGCTTCCAGCCCATGCCTCGGTTTTCCTTTTGTCTGCTGGCTTCTGAGGGAATAGTGATAGATCAAGTTAGCGCTTGTCTGGCGTCGTTCTTCTGTGATGTTCGGCTTTGTAGCGCTATAGCTCCCTTCCCCAACTACCAGAGTCCCCTGCCTTTGAACCCTACACTCTTTCTTTCCACACTTCATCTCCATTGGGTACTTTAAGCGCCACTGGTAGTGTTAAGTGGAACTATCCATGGACGGGACTTTAATCCCTGAACGCCTCGATAACCTCTTCTCCATGCCCACGCCTTTGATCGCCGTTTGCTCACATTCTTTATTTTTTAGGCCTACCTTAAATGTTGCTGATTTCGATGCACGTTAAACAACCAATCGGGTGGTCGAAATTAATGCTCAGTCCTCTGTTACTCTCCCCTCCTCCCAAAAGAAACCATCCACCATCCTCCCAAAACACACGTCATCTATTAGGACAAGCAGACGGCATGACGAGCTTACTGCGATCCGCATCTTTGTCTCTATATAGAGATTTTCTTGTCTGCGTCTTTATGTCCCAACTTGGTCCTCACAAGGCATATCTCCTAGGGATCTATAATTTACAGTGAAACCGCTGGGCCTATGGACACAATTAAGCTTATCCACTGCCACATCACGTGACATGCCAGCTGTGCTTCTTTACTGACCAACTGTTGCGCAACACCGAACAGGTCCTTCGTGGACGTGACCTTTCACCTGCGGAGGTTGGGCTCCAGGTATCGCTTCACCGTCACAGTGCCTGCGGTAGCCTCGGCTCTCGTCATGCTGGCCGCGTTCTGGATGCCGCCGGATTCGAACCGCAGGCTCACCGTTGCCTGCCTGAACTTCTTGTTCCTTGCTCTGATGCTCTACAGGATAGCGGAGCTGATGGGAGACTCCGTGACGGTTCCTAAGATAAGTAAGCTTGGGGCTGTCGGTACCTCATTAAAGCGTAAGGACATTTACCGTACCAACGTAAAAGTACCCAGCCATTTTTTTATCCTAATCGGGGAACTTCGAAGAAGGGAAGGGTGCTTGATACTGAAATGGATCACATTTAGTGCTTCAGTTATTTTAGGAAAGTGCTGATGATGATAGTGTAGGCCTTAAGAGAAACGAAACTGAAACTTCGACTGGATATAGCACAACTGTTGTAGCTGAATAATTTATTATTGCCTGTCGAACGAGCTTAACTTCTTGAGCAATCTTTTCTTCTTTTTTTGTCATCGCAGTTGCGTTCCTGTCCATGGCAGCTGTAGTTGAAATGCTCACTGTAGCGGCAAGCGCCCTCGTCATCAGCATGTCGCGCTCCAACACCCGTGTCCGAGTTCTCGATGCCCTCCACCGACTGCTGACGGGCCCCTGCGGAACTGCGCTGTGCCTGAGCCGCAGCGATTCGCGGAATGTTTCTTCCCACACAGGGGACAGTGAAGAGACGCCGACGTTCGACGAATGGCTGGAAAGGAGGCAGAGGTGGCTAACCTTGGCGCAGGCTGTGGACAGATTCCTGTGCCTTGTTTTCGGATTCATGGCAATCGGTTTCCTTTTATGATTAGGCAGTTAGCTAATCTGGATGTCTATATTTCAAAGCGTTCCTGAAACAAATGGAACTACACTAAGATCAGTTCACCGCGGCATTCGTCGAGGAGAGGGTTTGCTGTATCGGCAAAAAAAGTTTCCAGTATACGGGTGCGCGGAAAAAAAAATTTAATGCTATCACATAAGTCAATCACCGGTAATGTCTAAACGTATGTGCAAACCTGCAGGCTCCATCAGCTCATAAAATAACTTGGCGGCTGCGCCGCCATGCAGCACTACTATGTCTTTTGTTCATAGAACACACATCCCGAGAACTTTTTCTGAAGATGGTAGGTATCTGTGCCACCCTCTCGCTCACATGTTGCCTCAGTAATCCGATAGTTTCTGGTGGCCTTTTTTTCGTGTCGATCCCAAAGTAAATTTAATTTCGCACCGCCAAATGCAGGCATCTCCATGGGTAATGCTATGTGGACGTCTGCAGGAAATGGCGATTGTGAGGAATGTCGCAGCCTGGTAATTTCACTGTTATGACTGCTTCAGTCCTAATAGCTCCACTCGTACCTTCACTCATGAATTACGTCATCATGCAATGCTCAAGCATTCCGGCAAATGATTCCTAGGCAGTGAACGGAAGAAACGGGCTTTATTTTCGACGGGATATTCCTTTGGATATTCCTCCTGCAGCGTACCGCGGCTGTTTTGGGCGAGATGGCTAAACGCCTTCATCTGGGGAGAGCTGAAGTTCGCGTTGTCAATAAAGCTGCTCTTTTTTTCGAATTCCGTCGACATCAATGTAATTCACTTGTGTTCAAATCACCCAGGGGGAAGCTGTTAAAGTTGTTCGTGCTCAGTTTAGCATGGTGTGAAGCGAATAAATCCCATGCAAACCGACACACTGCGTGCGGCAACCAATATGCTATGAGGCCGATATTTACGACTTCCATCAGCCCAGCCTTGTCGCAGGACGTTTATAGTCCTCTTCACAAGTGAGTGTAACCCTAAATTTTTCTCGCTTCTGTGTCACACGGTAAGCTGCAGTAACGACTATCCTCACGTTACTGTCCTTTAACGTTGTTCTGCGAGTAAGCTGCAGTAGTTGCATTAGCGCCAACTATTAACGTAGTAACTAATTTAGTCTTACTACATGCTACTAGCTGTAGCGTTGCAGTAGTACTAATGCAACAAGTAACACTAAATACGAAGTAGAAGCACTGATACGTAGAAGGTTCCTCTGTGCAAAGTAGCGAAGTTATGTCACTGAGTCTCAGTGCTTCCTGTTCATTGTATTGGTCAGCTTTCTAGTCATCTTAATGGCGCGATTGCCCTCCTGCTTGAGGGCTTCGAAAGTACGCTGCAGTTACATTATGTTTTCATTGGTTTTGAGGGCTATTCGCTTGTTATATACTTATCACTGCAGTGCAGTATAGCCTAGTATAGGATACGATAGCATAATAAAGGAAGGAATGTGTCATTGTTATATATTGTCACGTAGTGGTGACTGCAGTCCGGAGAGCAGGAAGACAGCGAAAATGGCTGCTAAACAAAACTTTATTTGGGGTGACTTGCGCCCGCAAAGAACTGAATGAGTCTGCGGCGGTGTAGCAACAAGCTTGTTCGGCGGTCTTCGAGCCGAATGCCCTCCGTTGTCGGCCTTGTTCATTTTAAAGCAGAGAGCGAACTTTCGAGATAAAGCGTGGAACGTTACTAGAACATTCTGGAGCAACGTAGAAACGGCTGCAGCTGGATGCGATCAATCGAGGTAAATCTGGGCGCGTCTTGCAACACAAGGGAAGCATTAGGCAGTTTTAGCTTAGCGTTTTTACAGCCAGCGCGGCGGAGCGCGCGAGCGGATACACCAGCAGAGACGCGCGCGAGAAAAGAGTTTTAGCCGTGCGGTTCGCCTGTCTTCTCGAGCGGAATAGAGTCGAATTGCTCTGCTGCTCTCTACCTATAGGTCACAAATCGAGTTAGAGTGAAAGGATTATCAATTAAGCCTGCTAATAATGCGCTGAAACTATTTATAGTAAATGTAGATTCTGTGTTTTTGGTTATTTATTGGGTAAATATTGCGTTTTAGATGTACAAAAGAGGCTGCCATCTTGAATACCCATACACGCTCTCGCGCACTGCCTGTCGCTCCGCTGGAGAGGGCTTCCCAGCGGGCGTAAGCTTCGCTCCGTAAAAACGCTGGCCGGTCCAGCGACTTGCGCATCCGCAGTGGCCTCTGCGTTCGTCCGCTCCTCTCCGCTGGCCGTAAAAACGCTCAGCTAAAACTGTCTATGAAAGCGACGTGCCGACAGCTTTGAAAGGATGAAAAAAAAACAGTTACTACAAAGATTCGCGGCAGTATTATAGCGACTGAGCATAAATACTATAGCGGCCGAGTCTACCATCGCTGAGTGTAGGTATATTCACTCCCTGTTTGATAAAAAAATCAAAGGAATCCGAGAGTTCAGAAGGTAATATAAAGTAGTGCGAAGTGATGTCCCTTTTCTCGGCTTTCAAAAGACGATTTCATGACACCTGCATGACGCATATCGAATACCTCAAGCGGAATCTGGTCACAGGCCGTGAGTTCGACCCAACCAGCAGGCCTCGAAACAACAGATCCGAACCGAGAGTCGTTTGTATTCTCGTCCATTTTTTTTTTTATGCGTAGCATATTGCAATCACTCAGTTCAGCCCTTGGGCGCGGCCGGGCAGCCACCAAACCACGTGACGTCACCAAACCACTTTAAAAATAAAAAAAGAAAAAAAAACGTCTGAGATTGGTGGCGGTTGCCACCGCCCCGTTTCAAAGGGGGCGCTCCTATCCATCCATCCATCCATCCATACGTCACGGAGGAAAAGCTGCTGAGAAAATCGAGTGCCGCCAAGCAATACCTCGCGCAAAAAGACCGCGCAAAATGCAACGCATTCTTGGCTTAACCAAGCTAAGCCTGGGCAATTTTTTTTAAATATTCATCGCATCGTAAGGAGCTAAACCTATTTGCGTTTTGTCTACAGCGACTACCAAAGCTCAGTCTGCCACGTGCTCGACAGCCGTGACAAGGAGCAGACAGGTTCCCGGCAGAAGGGCGTTTCTTAATACGAAAGCATTACTTGGCTGTATCGACGATTTCGTGTCCGCGAAACGTGTCGGCAGCGATTTCTTCGTTCGTGTGAGAGTTAAGCGAAAAAAGAAGGATTGCGTGTGATACAGGATGATGGAAGGATGATGCAAGTTAAAATTTGGGCGATGTGGAGTAAGTAGTTAATTAATTAGAGCGAAAACTGTCACTTAGATGTCAAAATAGTATCGGATGTCGATATAGTGCGAGGACGTGAAAACAGTGCTAGACGTCAAAATTGCGGACAAAAACGCAACCACGGGATAGGAGATGATGAAATGCCGTTGGACACCAAATTAGATTGATCTAGAATTATTAGTTAATTAATTAGAGGCTAAAAGGTCATTAAGACGTCAAAATAGCCTCGGATGTGCATATAGTGCGAGGACGTGAAAATAGCGGTAGATGTCAAAACCGGAAGAAGCAAAAAGAGAGGCAAACAGTCTAAAGTGAAGCAAAGAGTGGCAACGAGTGTGAAGGAGGCATCAATGCTTTCGCATTTACCCAATGCGGGTCGCCGCAGTGATGTCTAACGTTTATGTGCCATGCTTATGTGTTGAGAAAGAAGCCAACAGCCACAGAAACCAACGGACACAGGGGATTTCTTTTTTTTTTGTAGTGTTGATCAATTTAGAATAATACTGAATATGTTACCGCTTAAAGCTAATTGATAATAAAAGCAGAAAGATGTGTTTGTGTCTCGGAAGCGCTCGGAAGGAACAGTCACCGCTCGCAGGCGAAGCTCTGCTTTTAACTGTTTGACGGCACATGCGCACTTCGCAGAGTGACTTATCAGCGGCGCGCACAGACATCACATAGTCACATCACACACTCTCAAGGTTAGGTTATTTGTAAACATAAATACCCCCCAAAAGCAGAAGATTTGACAGCCGTCGCCGTAGCTCAGAGGTAGAGCACCGGACGCGTAATTCGTAGGTCGTGGGTTCGGATCCCACCGGCGGCATGTGGTTGTTTTTCTTCTGCTTTTCTAATCAATTAGGTTTAAGCGATAAGATATTCAGTAATATTTTAAAATCGAACCACAGCACAAATAAATAAATGAATTGAAAATCCCCTGTGCCCCTTGGTTTCTGCGGCTGTTGGCTTCTCTCACAGTCATTCATTGTTTAAAGATTGGATGTAAGCTGTTAGGAAGGCTAGCCCAGCACCAAGTTCTACTGAAGTGTATTTCTAGTATAGTGGGCCCATCTTTTTGAGTGCTCCCCCCCGCCCCCCCCCCCCCCCCCCCCCCCCCTTGCTTCAAGTCAATTCACACGCCTTCATCAATCTAGTTCTGGGTCACGCGTTCTTTTCTGTTGTGTCGTCATCTCTCTGTGGTCTTCCTAATAGCGCTACATTCAATCTTAAAATAATGAATCACCAACTACCTGGCGTCACTTTCAACTGAAGTACCAAAGCTCGACTTGTTGTGCATAGTTTCCTCGGAAATTAATGTGTACGCATTATTTGGAAAATAAGATATTTAATGCAGTAATGAACGAAAGTGAAGTGCTCTTTCGGTAACTAACCTGCTGCTTTGTATCTTTCACAATCACTATCGACATCAGCCAGCTAAGTCCACACGTGATCACCGTCTAGTGGAGGATAAAAGCCTTACACTACAACCTCCAATTTTCAGCGAGCTGCGACTGTTACGTTCGTGCAAAATTAGCAACCTTATTCCTCAGCCCGACTCTCTGCCAGACCTGACTGCGTTTCCCTCTGCTTAGTGTCCACTCCGTTGCTAAGATTGACCAGCGGTTATCTTTTCTACGCGTGACCCCATGTCAGCTTCGATTCATTTTGATTTGAGAATGGCCAAGAATCAGCATTTAATGTTTATTCCACTATGTGATGCTGGCTTTCTGCCTTGTAACGTAGCCAAAGTAATTACTTTTTCTCCCATTTGCAGCGCTGTACATTCCCGATGTATTTTCAGCATTTTTTGGTGCGCATCCTCTTCGTGACGTCACGAAACATACTCCTTCTTTTCACTCCACTTCTCCTCTCCACTCTACTCTACTGTACACGGACAAATAGACACCAGGTTCTTCTTTTTCATGCCCATTTTATGGCTAAAGCGTTAATAATTCCGAAACCTATACTACGGTAAATAACTGAAACTAGGCCGCAGCGGTGGCTCAGTGGTTATGGCGCTCGGCTGCTGACCCGAAAGACGCGGGTTCGATCCCGGCCCGGCTGTCGAGTTTCGATGGAGGGGAAACGCAAGAGGCGCCCATGTGCTGTGCGATGTCAGTGCACGTTAATGAACCCCAGGTGGTCGAAATTTCCGGAGCCCTTCACTACGGCGTCTCTCATAGCCTGAGTCGCTTTGGGACGTCAAACCCCCACAAACCCATGAACCTTTGTGTAACCCGCCGCAGTGGCTCGCTGGCCGGCTACTGAGCCAGAGGACCTGGGTTCAACCCCGGGTGCACTACTACTACTACTACTACTACTACTACTACTACTACTACTACTACTACTACTAATAATAATAATAATAATAATAATAATAATAATAATAATAATAATAATAATAATAATAATAATAATAATAATAATAATAATAGTACTTTGCCGTCATTTTAGACACCAGAAATGTCCTCTATTCCACATATCGTTGCAGAGCGGCGAACACGATTAGGTTGATTTTGCAGTGAAACCGTCTTGTGGTATAATCTCACCATTACCTTTAATCCTCATTCAAACACAAAAGTGGTCTCGAGCGATGTGGCAGAAGTCTGATACCCCCTGCATGACGAAGCCCTTATAATGCTATCATTGCTCCGCGACGGTACATCAAATAATAAGGCAATACAAATATAATACACGAAAACAGTTAGTCGCTAGGAACTATACCTTAAAAGCACACTTGAAAGGAGCTTCTCCCACTCGTCAGAAAGAACACAAAAACAGCCACTCAGTCGTTCACGTTTCTGTTTGCGCACAGCCTTTCTGGAGAGGAGGAAAGCTCGTGGGAATCGGACACCGATGCCGATAACGCCCCCCTGCGGAAACGCAGAGCTTCGTCATGGGTGGCATGAGAGCTCCTATTTACGGCATATCTCTCACGCGTAAAGGGAAGAGGTTTCGATGAAGCGCAACTTCTGCTCAGTCCTCATCGCTGCTGTCGCCGGGGTCACCGTCGCTTCCGCGTCAAGTGGTAAGCAGAGGTCACGACTGCCGTCACCTTACCAGTAGGTAATGCATTTCTAGAGGTCTGTAGCGGCAGTCACTCGTGAAAGTAGGCACCTGCTTTGAACTAAAAAGCATCAATGAATCACCGTGGTCAACGTTTTTTTTTTTTTTATAGGTCAGCTTTTTTTCATGCTATATGATCCAGTTACCTTCTTGACTCCCTACTACATATCCACAGCACCATTACCCTATGCTTTGATTGCTTTTATTGGTTTACATGATCTGATGGACTACATAAAAAAAGAATCATGTCCTAAAGAGTGTTGACATTCTAGTGCACTTTATGGCATTCTGCATCGCCTAGAACAGGGTAGTACGGCACTTCAAAATAGCGCCGTACTGTAGTATGCAGAAGGGTACAATAGCGCCCTCATATCTGATTTATCCGAAAACCTCGTCTTCTTGCACTTTTGTAAACTGACGAAACGAGCACTAACAAAACGTCGTACTGTGTGAGGTAGTTGCTTTAATGCGATCTCATTAGAGGCCCCATAGGGACGAAACGCGTCGTCAGTTATAAAATTTACCCATTGGCTGCAGGAAAGTGACGTCATCAGACCAGGAGTGGTGTCACTTCCGGTGAACGCATCAACGGCTGGTAATGCTATCGCAATGTCAACACAAAATGCAACGCTGGTGCTCCTGTGAATTTTGTGATTTGCAGGAGAAGATTTCGATGACAGCTACGTTTCCCAAGTGGAAGACCTGAAGCGGAGGCTGTTCAGAGACCGAGCGTACGACCCAGCCTACGGGTCCTTTAATGCCAGCTCTGGACCTTTGATCGTTCGCATTGACACTGAATTTGAAGACGTCCACCACATCGTAAGGACCCCGGATTACTTCTACTGAGGCTGAACCGACTAAAAATTCTGGCTTTGTGGTTCCTCTTCCCTTAGCAATTTGTGTCTTTAGACAACCCCAGTTTGGTTACCCTCTCAGCATATGCGATAATCATCATCAGGCAAATTAAATCCCCCCCCCCCCCCCCCCGACGCGCCGACGCCGACTCCTCCGCCAACAACACCCGCACCGGATTTTTTCTGAACGGGTCTTTAACACTGTGGCGTTAATAACTTCATGCAGTTTTAATTATTCTACCCTCTCGTGCGTTGCATGGTTAAAACTGGCTGGAGGTACCTCCCAGTGTAATTACATGGTGTTACCCCATGTTGTCGCATATTCCGAGGAGTATGTGCTCTATTCCAGGCGCTTGAAGATGGTTGGTTTTCGGTCGTCCTTTGGCTGTGCATGGTAAGTGCATTAGCGCAGTCTTCCTTTTCTGGTGTGTTGGGGTGGGGAGAGGTTTGGTGCAGTTATTTTTGTTACTTCATCCCAGAAGTGGGTCAAGTGCGTCGGAGCGTTTTGCCTTATTTTGTGCCAACTCATTTGCAAACACCTGGGGATATGAATGTTGGATAAGTGAAGGTGAATGTTGCATGTCTCTGAATACAGAGGCCGTGCAAGCTTCGTACATGAATGAGCGGAGGCACTCGTTTCGGGGTTAACATGAAATTTCTCAAAACAAGTGCAGTGTTCTTCACAGCAGTGAAGGTGAATAAAATATATTTGAACCTGCGCGAACACTCGCGGCGGTGGCGCAGTGGTTAGAGCGCACTGCTGTTGAGGCGGAGTACACAGGTTTGAAATTTGCCGCGGCGGCCGCTTTCCGACTTCGAAGCACGCAAATGCAAACGGCGCTCCTGTGTTGTGCAAAGGCACTGCGCGTTAGAGACCTTCACGCGATCGAAATTATTCCGGAGCCCTCTGCACTCTTGCACCGAGCTTTCTTTCCTCTTTCACTTCAACCTTCCTCCTTTCCTAATGGTGCGGCTGAGGTGTCCACTGAGAAGTGAGACACTTATCGCGCCTTTCATTTCCTGGTAACCTATCTAACAAAGCCTACGGAAACTGACGTACAGCTAGCAGGTACTGGGGGATGGCGATGGTACCAGGGATACTTAAGTTAAAGCATTAAGGTTCAGTAATTAAGGTTCAGTTCATTAAGGTTCAGTGTGTGTGTGTGTGTGTGTGTGTGTGTGTGTGTGTGTGTGTGTGTGTGTGTGTGTGTGTGTGTGTGTGTGTGTGTGTGTGTGTGTGTGTGTGTGTGTGTGTGTGTGTGTGTGTGTGTGTGTGTGTGTGTGTGTGTGTTGGGCTGGCGGTTGGAGAACTGGAAGCTTAGAAACAGCTACAAGCTAGCTAGCTAGCTTTACAAGTGAGAGTTCGTGCAATGCAAAGGTTATTGAAGTCTGTATTCTGCAGAACCATGAATTCTGCGACGGAGCTTGTTCAGGTTGAGAGAAGTGGTAAAAAGATACGAGAAATCTCTAAAACTGGTGGCACCCGCTAGCAACCATTTCAAAGACGCTTTCATCACCCGCCCCCACCCGTCCGTCCGTCCGTCCGTCCGTCCGTCCGTCCGTCCGTCCGTCCGTCCGTCCGTCCGTCCGTCCGTCCGTCCGTCCGTCCGTCCGTCCGTCCATCCATCCATCCATCCATCCATCCATCCATCCGTCCATCCGTCCGTCCGTCTGTCCGTCCGTCCGTCCGTCCGTCCGTCCGTCCGTCCGTCCGTCCGTCCGTCCGTCCGTCCGTCCGTCCATCCATCCATCCATCCATCCATCCATCCATCCATCCATCCATCCATCCATCCATCCATCCATCCATCCATCCATCCATCCATCCATCCATCCATCCATCCATGGGATGTTTAGGGGACGTCCCAGGCTATCAGGCTCATGGGCGTCATCATCATCATAAAATTCAGCAAAATTTAGGAAGGCGCGGTGTCGCCATTTTGATGCGCTGTCACACACTCGCGTTTTGCCACATGTTGCAGAACTGGAAAGACGATCGCCTGGTACGCAGCGAGAAGGACATTCAGGGAATGCCTAGCGTGAGTCTCGACCTGAATGAAGTGTGGTGGCCTCGAGTGGACATCGTCACTGCGTGTGTATCATTTCCTTGTGCAGCGAAAGCTGCTGAGGCTACTTATCTCCTGTGTACGCGTTTCGTTGTTGGCGTTATGCAAAAGAGTGCGGAGAAGAAACAGTGAGCAATGCAGAAAAAGGGAAGCAGAGGCAGCAAGCCGCGCTTAATGGTCCGTACAGAGTGACGTCACGAATAACGTCACGAGCACTTAGTGTGAACTTTGCGGGGACCATTCCACCCAGCCATTCTTCCATTCAAGCTTCTATTTTGCAACGTGCGTAGCAAACACAGGGAAGCGTCTCTGCTGTATCTAGCATTTTCCCCCTGAAATAAACGTGGTCAGAATGGGTAGGAGCACCTAGCATATCTAGCGGACCAGAAATAAAAATGTTACGTGTACGCAACGCCAGTAGAGTTATCAGGCTACTTCTTCAAATCACACCAAAATCCTCAGAAAGAAGGAAAATAACTAGCGTAACTTAAAAATAGAAGTCAAAAGAATAATTAATTGGAGCATCGGTTGATCCACTGCATATACGGGCACTATCCCATTAACGCCATCGTGCCATACCCTCAAGGCGGAGCTCAAGTTGTCCCCTCCGATTTATTATTCCCTCTCGACGGGGGCAGGTTTATGCGCTCGGCTAGCTGCAATCGCCGGAGGCTTCATTCGATGGCCACGCAGAGACACACGCCAACAATGTTCGCCTGTTGGCACTCATACTACTTACAAAATAAAATGATGTTACTGGTTTTTCGTGCAGGAGGCAAGAAGATTCCGACTTTCTCCCTCGGTTCGCCCGCCTCAGTGCCGAAGCGCGCGTGTATATTTGCTACAGTGCCAAGGTTCGCTCACCGTGTTCCATGGACGCAAGAAACTTTCCTAACGACGAACAGGTGAAAACAATTAACAAGAAAGTTTTAACCACTTATATGTTATAACGGTATTGATTTACTTAAAACTCCTTTGCTTCTTTAACTATCTTACCCATATTGCTAAGGAGAGTCCCATCTTTGGCTCTTAATGCATGCATATGATTTTTGCCTATGTCTAATTACCTCTTGACTGCTTTTAGGTTACCTTCGTTCTTTAGAGCATGCCCGATTCTATCCATATTAAACGCCCTTATGTCGTCACCTTGTGCTTATTGATTAACTTTGATAGCTCTTCCAGTTCTATGCTGTCTGTGGGATTTGATGCTTTCAGGTTTAGGCGTTTGGCGTTGCTTAGTGAGATCTTTCGTCCCCTGAAATAGCTTTCCGTTATCTTGTCGAAGAAACCTACCACCTAGTTCTGCTGCGCACTCCGTAATGATAGCTGTGAGATGATATTTCAATGCTTGGACCTTTGCCATCTTCCTCAGTTAAAGCCGAATATCTATTATGCAGTGATATCTTGAATTCCTCTGCTTTCTCTCTTACCGCTTTACTTGTTCAAGGGTTCCCGCCTCACTAACTTTTCCGATCCGTATTCATGTATTGGCTAATGCGATTCCTTACCTTCCCGTGGTCGCTACAACACGCCTTTCGGAGGACTTCCACCTCCTCTACGATGTAAGGGTGGGCGCACAGTATTAAGTTTATTTCATTTTTAGTCTCACCGTTGTGGTTCTTCCACATCAGTTTCCTGTTCTCCCGCTTTCTGCAAAAAGTATTCATGATTTGTAAATTATTTCTTCCTCTTCCTTCTTCTTCTTCTTCTTCTTCTTCTTATATTATTATTATTATTATTATTATTATTATTATTATTATTATTATTATTATTATTATTATTATTATTATTATTATTATTATTATTATTATTATAGTAGTAGTAGTAGAAAACTTTTATTTAGATCTTTTAAGAGATTCGCGGATTCGAAGCCTCCGTCGTCTTTCGTGGCGCCGGCGACTTGAGGCTTCTCTTAAGCAAGGTTGGGCCCCTAGTCCAGGGCTCCACTGAGTCGAGCTGCATCAGTAGCGTGCCGCACTAAGGCCCTTTGGGCCGCGAGCTCGCTGCTGGTGAGCCGGCTCTCCCATTGCTCCGCACTCGGGAATTCGTGTTGGTGGAATGCTTTATTTCGTTCGCACTCCCATGTGATGTGGTATAGTGTGGGTGTGTCGCCGCACCAGGGGCAGTTTGCTCTGTATTGTGTTGGTGACATCTTGTTATAGATGTACAAGTTGGGGAAGGAGTTTGTTTGTAGCCTACGCCAGCCGACTGCTTCCTCCCTCGTGAGGGCTTTGTGTGGTGGTGGGTACTTGAATCTAGTCCCTCTGTATAGTTGTAATGTCTCTGTGTATCCCCCCTCGCATGCTAGTAGCTGAAGCTCCAGAACATCTGACATGCCTGCTCGGTATGTAAGCCCTCGAGCTAGGCTGTCTGCTGTTTCGTTCCCCGCTACGCCTGCGTGGCCTGGGACCCAGATTATGTGTTGTATGGGTGTCTTCTCAGCAGAGGCTGCTGCCCCACTGATTATCCTGAGGGCCATGCCGCTAATTCTGCCCTTCGTATAGTTTTTACACGTGTCTTTCGAGTCTGTTAAGATGTTTAGGGATCGGCCTTTCCTATAGCCTTCTGCTACCGCCAGCGCGACGGCAATTTCCTCGGCCTCCGTTATGCCCACGACCTCCACTGAGGCGCATGTGGCCATGTCTCCTGTGCTATTAACTACCACCGTAGCGGCTAAGCGCTTCCCTGCATGTACGTACATGGAGGCGTCCGTATAGACTGCGTTCTCTGATCGGCCTAGCCTCCTTTCTATCTGCTCGGCCCTTGCTTTTCGTCTGTCCTCGTGTAGGTTAGGATCCATGTTTTTAGGCAGGGGTCCTACATTAAAGGTCTTTCTAAGGTCGTCCGGTACGTCCGAGTATCTGTCTATGAGTCAGCACGTGTTCCGACCCAACCTTCTCAGGAGCGCCCTTCCCGTAGAGGAGCCTCTGAGTCTGATGAGTTGTGCCCCCAATTCAGCCTCGGCAAGCTCATCGAAGGTATTGCTGATTCCGAGTTGGAGTAGCTTCTCGTTTGATGCGTTTCTGGGCAGGTGTAGAGCAATCTTGTATGCCTTCCTGAGAATACAGTCGGCTTGCAACACCCAACCACGCAGTCACCCGTGAGACGCCCAAAAGTTAGCAGGATAGAGACCAGCTCCTAAAGGCAAAAAAGAGGCAGAAAGGTTCATTGTGAGAGATTGTATGTCCAGAGTCTCGGTATGTTTTAGACATGGTGCAGTACATGTTCATGCACCCTACTGAAATTAGCTGGCCTTCTAAAATCCGGCCGGGAGAAATTTCTAGGAGGTGGATTTATTCTCAAGGCATCGACAGGAGAACGTCAGCCACATTTCTAAGCCTGCCATACCACTTGTGCAGGTTTGCAGCATTCGGATGATGTCGAGCGCCTACAGCGACAGCGAGGTGAAGTTGGTTGCAGGCGAAGCGTGGGGGAGTCACCAACCCAACGCCAGCACTGAATGGAACGTCACCGGCATTTCCTTTCGCAACCACACGGATTTCAGCAGGTGCGTATGACATGCTATTCGGATTCGAAGAGAAAGCGTGCATACATTGACCGTACGTATAGCACATGCTCAATTTGTGTGACTGTTGGCGCCGTTGATATGTACAGTCTTTGTCAAAAGTAACTAGGCTACACGTTTTTCTTCTCAGTCGTATATTAACGCTATTATGCCAGCTCTACATCTCCGTATGGTAAGAAGAGCCCCTGTTCGCACCTTCAAATAACTTTTTGACCTTTAGGGAAGCCGTGAGGGCTCTGTTATACGAATGATAAGCAAAGCATGTAGCCTTGTTACTTGTGACAAAGACTGTACAATATAAGAAGCCCCGCATTCCCGTAGCCTTATCTACTCGGGCATATAGCAAGAACTTTACAGCGAGATAAGGCTCCCGTTCTGCACAAAATCCGGCATCGTAGACGTTACGAGCCAAACATTCGCGGAGAAGACACTTAATTGGGACACCTAGGTCACGTGACCTTGTGACGTCACAGCAACGAGCCCACCGGATTGTGAGAAAACTGACTACCGTGGCAGGTGGCAGTTAAATTAAAGACAGAAACAACAGGGCTACGGGCAAAACGCAAAATATACAGCCTCCCGAAGAACTACCTATGCAAAAATGAGGCTTGTGGAAGGTATTCCTTCTCACAATGCTCGGGAAAAGCAACTTTGGCCTTACAAGCCCCCCTGCAGGCTGTGCTTGAAGAAGACACCAGCCAGTGCAGTGGCTCGTCGCTTCTCCGATGCGCCGTTGGTGGTTTGAGGACTCGCCGTGATTTAACAATATAACATATTTTGTGTGGTTGCGTTTTCAGAATTGAAATGCAATCATTGTTTTAGTAGATCGAAGAGTGAAAGACAATGGGCTCATAATTGCAATAGAATCATAACTGGAATCGATTGGCAACTGAAAGAAGGATGCTCTCGCACTTCCGCCGCATCAGTCCAATTGATCGCCCCTAACTTTTCTGGAGCGAAAACTCTACTTTTTGAGGCAAACTCCCATGGTCTAATGTGGCGCGCGTTTGACCTTCAGCCGGCGGAGCGGAGGTGTGCCCTGTGACGTCACGCCACGTGACCTGCTGCGGAGACGCGTTGCAGCTGCGCTAGCCCGGACCCTCGCCGCTGCGGCACAACGTGACTAGCGGGTATTTAACAACAGCTTCGCCGGCGCAGGTCCCTAAACCTTGCCATGGACGAAGCGCGCGCCGGACCGAGCGCGTCGCATCTTCGCTGCATGCGCCAGGAGAACCATGCTTAACATAGCTTTCACTCGTATAACTAGGTTCGAGCGATGCTTAAACCAGCCTATTCTTCTCTTAGTTCTTAGTGTAGAAACGCCTTCTAGGGTTCGTACCCTGGGCGCTTTCTCGTACGTGCTTCGTGGCTACCCTTTTCCGCCCACCCTTCCGATGGCTACCCTGCAAGAATAAACACTGCTCGAGGTTCTCAAAGCCTAAACTCTACAATGCGCCGCGTACGGCATACAGTACAAGAATGGACGCGCAAAATGAGAAATACGACGTCACACATGGCGCGAGATGATGTTTCTAAGGTGAACTTGGAAAAAGTGGAAGCTGGAGAAAATAAAGAAGTCATCATGATCATCATCATCCGCCAGACTTACCCACTGCAGGACAATGGCCTCTCCCATATCTCTCCATATAACCCTGCCCTGTACCACCTGCGACTACCCTAACTTTCTGCCGCCACCTGCTACGCTTGCCTTCCCTCAGAATCCAGTCTGTTACCCTTGAGGACCACTGGTTATCTGCCCTTATTCGCATCACATGCCCTGCCCGCGCCCATTTATTGTTCTTGATTTCGTCTAGCATGCCACTAACCCGTATTTCATCTATGACCCACTCTGCTTTCTTCCTGTCTCTTAACATTACACCTATCATTTTTCTTTCCATAGCTAGCTGCGCTCTCCTTTACTTAAGTTCAACCCTCTTTGTTAGCCTCCACGTTTCTGCCCCATAGATGAGTACCGGTAAGATACAGCTATTATATACTTGTCTCTTGAGGGATATTGGTAAACGGCCATTCATGATCTGAGAGAACCTTTCAGACGCACTCCACCCCATTTTAATTGTGTCCTTTTAAAATTGGAAATTGTTTGTTGAAGAAAAAAAGTGGCGCAGTAATTGTCTCACATCTCAGTGGGCACCCGAACCACGCCGTAAAGTAAGGGAGGAATATGTGAGTGAAAGAAGTAAGAGAGAAAGAGCTAATTGTGTCTTTTCTCTGAGGAATTTTTTTGCTGTGCTTTCTGTTTTAACGAAGCAGGTCCTTCGTGGAAATGTTTTTTCACCTGCGGAGATTCGGCCTGCGCCACCGCTACGCCACCATCGTGCCATGCGTCGCTTCGGCGTTGGTCATGCTTGCCACGTTTTGGTTACCTCCGGCCTCGGACCGAAGGTTGACTGTAACGGGCCTGAATTTCTTGTTCGTCGCCCTCATGCTGCATAGGACAGCGGCTGCGATAGGATCGTCGATGACGGCGTCTAACATACGTGAGTCACAGTCCTTTTGTATCAATGGAGAACTCATAAGGCAGAGTTGTATACTGTGTCAGATGGACAGCGTTTATTGACTGAATGTAAATAGTGTGTAGAGCAAAGTCCACGACGACATTAAGGCCACAAATCTATACATTAGCTAAAAGATTTTTCTATTGACTGTTTATAGCCCTCACTGGCGCCAGTCTGTCGACTTTCTATTGGCACAATGTTACTTAAAGCGCATGTTTACACATTTAAAGAGTGTTTATGGATAGTCTATAAAAATTCTCCCTAGACAGTGCATAGACAAAAATGTAGTCAAAGTTTGGGGCCATAAAAAAGCGGCGCAGTAATTGTCTCACATCTCGGTGGACACCCAAACCATGACGTAAAGGAAGAAAGGAATGTGGGAGTGAAAGAAGTAAGAAAGAAAGAGCTAATTGTGTCCTTTCCCAGAGCAATTTTTTTCCTGTGTGTTCTGTTTTAACAATGCAGGTCCTTCGCAGAAATGTTTTTCCACCTGCGGAGATTCGGCCTGCGCCAGAGTAATAAATTTGTCAGTGGACATTCTCTAGACTGTCGACTGACAAAAGTTTTGTAAGTGTGGACATATACCTGCGTAACGGGGCTGCCTACTGCGTATGCGCAGTGACAGGTGCGCACCCCTACGAGGCGGCCCTTCGGAGTAGTCAATCGACGATGGCAACGAGCTTCACTCTTTCTTTTTGGACTGCGCTAAAACGCTCTATTGAATTTATATCAGCTGCGCTGCTTCAGTTGTTTGATGGTCGATACTGAATGACAGTTATTAACGGGAATGGCTGAAATTGAGAAATGACGACGTCTGTGCCTCAAATCTACTCGTTCGCCAATAGAAATAGCCGACTGCCACAAGACTTAGCGGTACAGTAAAGAAATCATTAAAAACAATTACTTGATGGTTGTATGGCACGAAATGTTGAGGAGTAAGGCACAAGGCTTATATACCCAGTCACCGAGTCGCGATAGATGGCGTCTTAATTCAAACAGACATTCAAATTATTTTCTTAACTTCACGTAAATTTGTTCAGATTTCCTACTGGATGTTAGTCAAAAATTTTCGAAGCAAATGCAACAACCGGCGCACCAATGAAAAAAAGTCATGAGGACCAACAAACTGCCGACTTCGGAAAGCTTTTACACCTTTACAGTTATTACAAAGGAGAGTTCCTCTGGGGTTTACAGAGTTAATGACGCTGTCCTGCACTGAAACCGAAAATTATGGCATTCACTTGTTGTCTGAAGAGCATGTTGTCCACCTGGCCTAAGTCATAATGGGCATATTTGTTACTGTGCCGGTAGCTTTACAAATCTGTAAGGGGATACGAGCACTTGTACTCACCTTTCTAGGCGTTGTGTTCACTAGGGTCATCGTATACGCTACACCATACGGCTTAAAAACAAACCATGTGGCCTCAAGACTTTTGACCTACATTTTACATAGTTCCCCTTGGCACAAGGCAGGTGCTATGGCTAATGTTGTCATGTCCTCCTTTCAGTTTTGCATGAAAGACACACATTAACGACCACCTTGACCTAGCAGAGCAGTGCAGCATTGAAATACATTACGCTAGCCCACATATTCGCATTTGTTGGGCAAATGCTTAGGGGAATCCCCCAAGGTGGAAAAAATTTGTAATAAGGGAGTAATTACTCATTGGCATCCACCCAATCGCAGCCATACGGCTACAACCCTGGACCAGGACGAATTTTTCTTTAACTACGAAGTTTCTGAGAAAGCTGTATAGCTTTCCTTTGTAGCCGTATGGCTGCGATTGAGTGGATGCCAATGAGTAATTACTCCTTTATTACAAATTTTCTCCACCTTAGGGGATTCCCCTAAACATTTGACCAACACTGTTCCCACTTCGAGTTATTGATCAATTCGCTCTCGCCCTACCATAAGCTTGCCGTCCCGGTTAGCTCAGTTGGTAGCGCGACTGCTCCGGTGAAGCGGTGGTCCCGGGTTCGAACCCCGGACCAGGACGAATTTTTCTTTACCTACGAAGTTTCTGAGAAAGCTGTATAGCTTTCCTTTGTAGCCGTATGGCTGCGATTGGGTGGATGGCAATGAGTAATTACTCCCTTATTATATTCGCGTTTGGCCTAATTACCCAAATGGAATGACTTTTTTTGCTTTCTAATTGTCTCCATTAAGCTTTAATTGGGGTCAGTATTTCGGGTCTCCAGCCCCTTCTTCTTTCCCTGTGGCGCAGTTTTCCTTGAACTGAAATGAAGCGACTAGAATCTCCAAAGCGTTTGTAATGTTGTTACGAACTGTTCCTGTGAGTGTTCTTTCCACCGCTTTCACTTAACCCTTTCGTCTCATGTCGAACATTTCAGTATTCTTCCTGGGACTGGCGACAGTCGTGCAAGCAGTCGGCGCCGTCGGGAACGTCGCCGTGCTGAACGGTCTTGCTTCTGGGAGGCGTATCGAAGTTCCTTACATTCTTCAGCGCTTCCTCAGTGGTGCAGCCGGGGCCAGCCTTTGCCTGATAGATCCCCAGCAACCGAGGACTTCCGCCCAGCAGCCGCCCGACGAAGAACCACAGCTTTCTACATTTAACAATGCCCCTTATCATGACGAGTACTGGTTGCTCTCAATGCAGGTTCTAGATCGACTGTTCTTTGTGGCGTTTGCGTTCATGACGCTGGCCTTTCTGGTGTAAACCACCGAGAAGATTTGCGGTGACCGTCCTAATAAAGTGTCGTTTCGCCTAACTGTGTAGGGATTGTAAACTAGGGTAGTTGGCTCGGTCAGCAGTATTGGGCGTAAGTAAGCCGAGCAGCTATTCTGTTCAACGTGCAATCACATCTCTCCTTGCAGAAATCAGGAGATGTACAGTCGTGAGCAGCATCAGAGGGAACAGAGTTTGAGCATTCGTTTATCGATTACTGCATTATTATGTGTGACAACCACAGCTCTTAAAATGTTCTAAATGGCTTTCCTCCTGGCGTATATTATGCCAAAGACATTCTAAAATTTAGTGTAGAAATCACCAGAAAATTGCCTATTTTGTGCACAAATTTTATCCGCTCTCGTATTGCTCATAACTGTCTGTCCTTGAGAACCCTGCCAACGATCATTCTAAGCATGAACATGCCGTACGTCCAACTTTTCAAAAGACAAATAGTATTTTTTTAAAGAAGGTCTTACCGGGTTCGGTTTACATCTTTCCGCACTTATGCAAGACAGGAGCCATTCATTGTATCCTCCATCCATTGAAGCCCAGGATACTTGTCTAAAATACACTCTGGACGTCGATAGGTGTTTATGTCACAGGAAACATGCAATCGTTTGTGATGAAAACACAAGTGAGTATAATCCTAAATTTTTCCATAGTTTCAAACGGGTAACAGTACGCGCGGCCACAACCCTGTTTATTCACGAAATAACGTTTGATCTGATTTCAACGGGTTGTCAATACACTTGGTTCAATCATCATTTGATTAATTGAGTTGCAGGGACGCACCGCAGCCGCTAAAAAGAGTAATTGTGAGAAACGAAAGAAGCTGCAGCCAAAACCAAAAGGCGGTGTAAAGCTCTTGCAGACTGACGCCAGAAGCTAGTTGTAATGGTAGCAGATAAGATGGAAAAGCAGGGTGTTCGGTGGAACAAGGAATCGAACAACCTACTTCACATCTGAAATTTGGCAACCCACTCCTGCCTTTCTTCTTATCAATAAGGCCTACTTGGCGAATGGAGGCGAATCGCGTGCGATGACTGTGCGATGTCAACTCGCGTTAAAGATCCCCAGGTGGTCTAAGTTAATCCGGAGCGATCTACTACTGCCTCCCTCAAGTGTAGCCTTGGAACGTTAAACCTGAATGTATATCCCTCAGTTTTTCTTTGTGTAATATTTTTTCGCTAACGAAGTTCTATTTAGCAACGCAGACGGTGTCACAAGATGACAGTGACTTGAGCTGGTGTACTGGCTTGTTCATGCCAGCCCGTTACAAAAGCTTAGCCACATCTTCATCGTCATCATTTCATAACATTTATATGTACACCCTCATATACGTGGGAATAGAGGAGTCAACGGTATGAGGCCGCCATCTTAAGCGGGCACTCATCCACAGAAGCTTCCGTCACACGTTGAAGAGCTGGAAGTGTAATAACCCGGTCAACAGCGAGGAACAAGATATTGGAGGAGTTGCTCACATTACTGGTGATTTTAGTGTCGTGTGGGGGTCTCGCGTAGAAAGTTTAACGAGGCTGCTATCACTGCTACACCTACTCCGACTCCTACTCCTTCAACAGCAACAACAACTACTACTACTGCTAGTACTACTACTATGAGTACTACTACAAGTAGTATTACTACTGCTGCTACTATTTCGCCATCATTTAAAACACCGGAAAAGTCCTTATTCCACATATACTTTCTGTGCGGCGAACGCGATTGAGTTGGCAGCGCAACCACCTTGTGGTATAATCACTCCTTTACCTTTAATCTTCAAACCCAAAAGTGGTCTCGGGTGGAGGGACAAAAGTCAGATACCCTCTCATGAGGAAGTCCTTACATCGCTTGCATCGCTCTGCAGCGGTACATCATACAAACGTAATACAAACGTAATACACGGAAGCAGTAATCGCACAAGCTATACCTTAAAAGCACCCTTAAAACGAGCTTCTCTCACTCGTCGAAAAGAACACAAAAGCAGCCCCTCGATCGTTCACGTTTCTGTTTGCGTTCAGCCTGTCTAGAGAGGAGGAAAGCTTGTCTGAATCGGACACCGATGGCGATAACGCCCCCCCCCCCCCCCCCCCCTTCCTGCGGAAACACTGAGTTTCGTCACGGGCGCTGCTTGGAGTGAGACGACTGCTATTGCGGCACGTCTTTCACGCCTAGACGGAAGGGGTTCCGATGAAGCGCTGCTTTTGCTTCGTCCTCATCGCTGCTGTGGCCGGAGTCACCGTCGCATCCGCGTCAAGTGGTAAGCAGAGGTCACGACTCCCGTCACCTTACCAATAGTTAATGCTGTTCTTGAGGACTGCAGCTGCAGTCGCTCAGAAAGGGAGGCCCGTGCATTTAAGAAAAAAGCAGCACCGAATCACACCGTTCTTTTTAATAGGCGAGCCTTTTTGCATGCTCTATGATCCTGTTACCTTCCCCACTGCCTTCTACATATGCACAGTACCATTAGCCTATGTTTTCATTGCTTTCAATGGTTTACCAGAATGATCTCATGGGGCTAGACAATAAGATTATCATGTCCTAAATGATGTTGCCTTTCCAGTGCACTTTATGCCATTGTGCAGCGCCTAGAACAGGATAGCATGGAACTTTAAAGTAGCATGTACTGTAGTGCGCAGAAGCGTAGATCAGGGTATTCTTATCTTATCTTATCTTATCAAGAATCTCCTCATCTTTCACTGCTATAAACTAACGAGACGTGCGTTAATAAAACATTGTGCGGAGTGAGGTAGCTGTTTTAATGCGATATCTTTAGAAGCCCTATGGGCCGAGAGGCGCCGTCAGGTACGAAATTCGCCCATTGGCGGCAAGGAAGTGACGTCACCAGACTGGATGTTGCCTCTCTTCTGGTAAAGACATCAATAGCTGGTAATGCTATCGCAATGCCAACACGCAAGTAAAGTTGGTGTCCCTGTGAAATTTTTGTTTTGCAGGCGAAGACTTCGATGACAGTTACGTTTCGCAAGTGGAAGACCTGAAGCGGAGGCTGTTCAGAGACCGAGCGTACGACCCAGCCTACGGGCCCTTTAATGCCAGCTCTGGACCTTTGATCGTTCGCATTGACACTGAATTTGATGATGTCTACCACATCGTAAGGAACTCCGACTACGTCTTCTTAAATTGAAGCGACTAAAAACTGTCGCTGTGTAGTTCCTCTTCCATTCTTAATTAGTGTTTATTTAAACACAGTTTCGTTACCCGCTCCGCATATACGATAATCACCATAAGCCAAATGAAATCCTTCCCCACTGATCGTAAGCTTTTCTTGTACTTGGCCAGCTGAGGCCAGCTTCTCGTGGTAAGTTTCTTTAAGTCAGTGTCTGTCCAGCGCATAGCGTGCCCCTTCCTTTCTCGTCTACGCTACAGATCTGATCGAGTACCGTTACCTATTTCATACGTTCGAATAGCATCACTTTCTTGTAGACGGTGCGTCGTCTTTGTTTTTCATGGAAATATTGAGATCAATGCAGTGAGCTTTGGAAAGGAACTTGAGGCTTGTAAAGCAGTTAAGAGGCAGGAAGACAGCACAGTGGGTCATCGAACAAACGCGAGTTAATGCCATCTTAGTCGCTATCAAGAAGATGGTTTAGGGTCTAGTTTATGGGGTTTAACTAAACCCTAAACCATCTTCTTGATAGCGACTAAGATGGCATTAAGAAGAAATAAGCCCGGGCAGAGCATGTGATGCGAAGGCGAGATAACTGCTGGTCCTTGATGGTAACGGAGTGAATTCCAAGAGAAGGCAAGCGTAGCAGGGGGCGGCAGAAAGTTATGTGGGTGGAGGAGGTTAAGAAGTTTGCCGCGATACGATGGCTGCAGTTGGAAAAAGACCGGGTTAATTGGAGAGATATTGGAGAGGCCTTTGTGCTGAAGTATGCTTAACTCTACTTACGATGATTACTGTTATAAAACATGAAGGTGACCCTTAAGCGCCGCCTTAAATGTATGACGCGAAAAGGTTAATTACTGCATATCCAGATGGTCATTCGCCGCTTTACATTCATAAATGCCTGCGAGTCCTTATACCCCTCCTGGTGCAGTTGTGCTGCGGTTAAGAGATGCGCCGCTGCCTACGATAACAGGTTCTCCTGGCGGTGGCGTTTGTGCGTCCCAGATTGGTCTTCCCGAGTGACCAATCATTACTTTAACTGTCACAGCTTCCACGGTTGGCAGGCTACGATGACGACTTAAGGTCACATGCCCTAGGTGGCCCACTTGCATCCTTGGCTGCTCTCTGGGGTCCGCCTGCTGGAGCCATGCCAGTGATTTTTCGCTCACAACGCGGATGCAGACAGCGCCAAAACCGGATTTCTGGTCAACGGGGCCTTTCACGCTATCGCGTTAATAACTTCTCGTTTTTTTTTTTAATATTGTTCCCTCAGGTCTGCGTTCCCCTGTTAAAACTAGCAGGAGGAAACTAACAGTTTAATTACATGATTTCATCCCATGTTGTGTCATATTCTGAGGAGTATGTGCTCTATTGCAGGCGCTTGAGGACGGTTGGTTCTCGGTCGTCCTTTGGCTGTGCATGGTGAGTGCATTAGCGCAGTCTTTTTCTCCCGAGGAGTATTGGGGAGGAGTTGGCACAGTAATTTTTGTTACTTCATCTCAGCAGTGGGTCAAGTGTCTCGGAGTGTTTAGGCTGATTTTGTGCAAACTCATTTTCACACACCTGTAGATATTAACGTTGCGTGAGTATACTCTCTGAACACAGATGCTATGCAAGCTTCGTACAATAATGGGCGAAGGCGCTCGTTTCAGGGATAGCATGAAGTTTCACAATGCTGTTGTGAATGTTCTTCACAACAGTGCAGGTGAATAAAGTATTTTTTGAAACTATGTGAACACTGGCGGAGATGGCTCAGTAGTTAGAACGCACTGGTACTGAGCCGGAGAACCCTGGTTTGAACCTGGCGGCGGTGCCCGGTTTTCGACGAAGCCGAAACGCAAACGGCACTCTTGTAGGCGCATGTGCATGTTAAAGATCCGTATGTGGTCGAAATTATTCCCGAGCCCTCTGCGCTATTGCCTATCTCAGCCGCATCTTTTACTCCACGTTCCTTCCTTCCCTCTCGGAGCGGTCGAGGTGTCCACAGAGATGTGACACACTTACCATGCCTTTCATTTCATAACATCCAATCTGCACAACTCTATGTGAAAGCACTTACACCTTGCAGACATTTCACCGAGCAAGCTGGTGCAACCATGGTAAACCTCGAATTCGTGGTCGAAAACGTCGTCCTACATAGTTACTGAGAGATGGGGATTGTACCACTGGATACATAAGTTAAAATACTAGGGTTCAGTGATAAAGAAGGTAGTGAGTGTGTGTGTGTTTGTGTGTGTGTGTGTGTGTGTGTGTGTGTGTGTGTGTGTGTGTGTGTGTGTGTGTGTGTGTGTGTGTGTGTGTGTGTGTGTGTGTGTGTGTGTGTGTGTGTGTGTGTGTGTGTGTGTGCGCGTGCGTGTGGAGAACTAGAAGCTTAGAAACAGGTAAGCGGCTTGAGGGTAGCTTTACAAGCGAGAGTTGGTGTAATGCAAAGGTTATTGAAATCTGTATTCTAAGAACCATGAATACTGCGACAGAACTTGTTCAGGTGGAGAGAAGTGGTAAAAAGATAGGAAAAATTTCTGAAGCTGATGGCACCCGCCACCACACGCTTCAGAGATGCTCTCATCACCCACCCTCACCGGTCCGTCCGTCCGTCCGTCCGTCCGTCCGTCCGTCCGTCCGTCCGTCCGTCCATCCATCCATCCATCCATCCATCCATCCATCCATCCATCCACCCATCCATCCATCCATCCACCCACCCACCCACCTGTAGAATGCCCAGAGGGTAGCTTACCAGGAGCTAGAGCGTCTGCATCACCATACAATTCAGCAAAATTTAGGAAGGCGCGGCGTCGCCATTTTGATGCGCTGTCACACTCTCGCGCCTTGCCATACGTTGCAGAACTGGAAAGACGATCGCCTGGTTCGCAGCAAGGAGGACATTCAGGGAGTGCCTCGCATGAGCCTTGACCTGAATGAAGTGTGGTGGCCTCGAGTGGACATCGTCACCGCGTGAGTACCATTTGCTTTTTCAGCGACAGCTGTTAAGGCTTCAGTCCCCCTGTGTACGCGTTTCGTTGTCGGCCTAACGCAAAGTAGTGTGAGGATAAAACAAAGAGGGATGCAGAAAAAGGTATGCTGGGGCAACAAGCCACGCTGACTGGTCCGAAGGGATTTACGCACAGGTTACCTCACGAGCTTTTAATGGGATCTCTCTGGGGACCATCGCATTCCGCCATTCTTCCATCCAAGCTTCCGGTTGCTGGGGAAGACCAACCATGGTCGCGCAATAAAGCCCCATCGATGGCAGCACCCGTCATCGCAGGGCAATGGCGCATCACCTAACCGTGTCAACAGTGCCTCAAGAGTTCTATGAAGAGTGCCAGCGATGTATGAATGTAAAGTAGAGAGCGTCCAATACCGCATATATGGGAATTAACCCATTAACGCTATCACGTAATATCATTAAGGCGGAGCTTAAGTGTCCCCTCCAATTTATTATTCCCTCTCGATGGGCGCGGGTTCACGAGCTCGGCTCGCTGCAGTCGCCGGAGGCTTCACTCGATGTCCACGCAGAGACACACGCCGACATTTTGGCCTGATGTCACTTATACTTACGGAGTAAAAGGCTGTACTTTGACTTTTCGTGCAGGACGAAAGAAGATATCGACTTAATCCCGAGATACACCATACTGATTGGAGATGCCCGCGTGTATCTTTGCTACAGTGCAAAGGTTCGTTCACCGTGCTCCATGGACACAAGAGACTTTCCTAACGACCAACAGGTAATAATAACTGACAAGGAAGTTTTATATGTCATAGCTGTATGTATTTGTGTGGAACTCCACGGCTGCTGTAGCTATCTTACCCATATTGCTAATGACATTCCCATCTTTGGCTCCTAACGTATACATCTGATTTTTGCCTATCCCTAGTTTCCTCTTCACCACTTTTAGTCTATCTCCGTTCTTAGAACATGCTCGATTCTCTACGATAGAATACAATACAGTGCAATGCAATACAACGCAATATATTTTTATTTTCCTGAAGAACTGGATGATCTCTTGTGCTAAAAGCTACAGCTAAGCTTGACGGCGTCCAAGAGACCATTACATGGCACCAGCACAGTGAAAAAAAAAAAACAGTGAAGTTTTAACAACAATGCAATAATAAAAACAAAAACTAAAAGGAAAAAAATTGTCACAACTGACTGTAATCTTAATGAAAATACAAGTACCAAGCAATCAACTGGAAACAGTTTAAAGTAAAAAAAAAACAATATTCATATAAATTCACAAAGGAAAAGTGTTAAAGCCCTCAGTGTGCATTTATTTGTTTAGTATTCTTGGGAGGTTATGGGCCACAGAATAGCATTTGCAAAATGCACGGAAATAAGCAACTACCTGAGAATCAGTATTTCTAGTTTCCACTTTATATTTCGTCCCTCTAAATATGCCAGATATCAGAAGGTTAACGACTTCTGGGAATAAAAAATAAACTGAATGTAGTAAGAGGAAGTCATACACCTTGTCTACAGGTATGATATTAAATGATTGAAATAAATCCTTTGTATTTTGCTTGGGTCCAAGATTTGCAATGTAGGGGATAATTTTTTTCTGCAAAACAAGCAGTTTATTTAAATTAGTTTTTTTTTTGTGGTACACCAAACCAGTCTACGATATCTAAGATGTGAGTTGACCAAAGCGTGATATATTCGAAGCTTTATTTTGGTCGGAAGTATTGCACGACAGCGCGATATAATTCCCGTAATGGAAGAAAGCTTTTTTTACGAAGATGACCAACATCAGTGCCCCACATAAGATGTGACGAAAAATACACACCTTATATCTTATGGTGATCAACAAGCTCTTTTTTTGCATTTAAATGATATAATGGGATTTACTTTTACTAATTTGTTTTCAGCCCTAAATATGTTAACTTTTACTTTATAGGATTTGACATGGTTTTTATTTTTCGACCGAGTATATAGCTTAGCTAGAACGCGGTTACACTTATTTATCAAGTTTTCGAGATTAGTACCAGAAAGAAAAAAGTACTATCATCAGCATATGCTACACATTTTACTGTGATATTAATTAAGATATCATTCACGTATGCATTATACAATAGCAGGCTTGGCACGCAGCTTCGTGGTGCACTTTTTTTTATAGGTAAAAGGGATGAGCTGAAGGCTTTAAGGGAGACACTTGAAAACCTGTTGCTGAGATAAGATCCCAGCGAGGTTAGACACGCACTGCGGATTCCGTAAGCTTGTATTTTATCTAGAAGTATGTCATGGAGCAAACCATCAAAGGCCTTATTGAAATAGGTAAAAATAGCAAATGAGAACAAGTTACCTTCAACGTTCAATAAAATATTTTCTCTCAATGCTTTTAAGGCAATTTCTGTCGACCTGGCCTTCCTGAAACCGAACTGTGCCTTAGTTGATAGGTTCTCTTTGTCGGAAAAATTTGTTATACGAGAAGAAATAATTTTTTTCCAGTGCTTTACAAAAAATAGGAAGTACAGAAATCGGGTGGTGGTTAGTCGCAAAGTTTGGGCCGCGTCCCATAAATATCGCAGAAATCCTAGCACATTTAATTTCGTCTTGAAAAACGCTTGACTCTAGTACTAAATTAAATATGTAAGAAAGTATGGAAGTAATTAGGGGCAGTACATATCTTATCGATATTACTTGAATGTTTTCAATATATGGTGGCTTACTGTTTCGCAGCAACATAAAAGTATTGTAAATCTCATGTTCATCAGTTCTCATGTTGATCAAAAGTTAGCATGATAAAGGGCAGGTCCCAAACGCAAAAAAGGCAGAAAACTTCATTAAAATGCAAAAGTTCATTGTGCGAGATTGTATGTCGCGAGTCTCGGTGTCCAGTAAGGTGCAGATGCTATAAATGTTAATGCTCTGTACTGATATTAACTGGCGGCTGAAGTCGTGCCGGGAGAGATTTCTAGGAACAGGGTATGTTTTAAACACGTACACAGAAGAAGGTTGGCCACACTTGCACAGGTGTGCAGCATTCGGGTGATGTCCAGCGCCTACAGCGACAGCGAGGTGAAGCTGGTCGCAGGTGAAGTGTGGGGAAGCCACCAGCCCAACGCCAGCACTGAATGGAACGTCACCGGCATATCCTTTCGCAACCACACGGATCTGAACAGGTGCGTGTGACATGCTATTCGGATTCCAGGAGAAAGCATGTATACAGTGACCATTCATATAGCACACGCTCCGTTTATGTGAATATTGGCGCCATGTATGTGTACGACATAACAAGCCCCACATTTTCCTAGCCTGTTCTGCTCGTGCATATAGCATGAGCTTTACAGCGCTATAAGTTCTCCCCTTACCCTTCTGCAGGGAAACCGGCGTCCTTGGCGTTGAGAGCTAAAAGTCCCTTGAGAAGTAACCTAGGAGCGCCACCTAGGTCACGTGACATTCTGACGTCATCACAACCTGCCCACCGGATTTTGAGAAAACTGACCACCGTGCGAGTTGACAGTTAAATTAGACGGACAGCAGCAGGCCTACGTACAAAGAGCAAAATATACAGCCATCCTAATAACTCATTGCGTAAAAATGAGGACTGCGGGGCGTGTTCCTTCTCACAATTCTCGGGAAGAGCAACCTGGGTCGCAAAACCTGCACCGGTGGCTGTGTTTGAAACGTCCTTCTGTCAGTGCAGTGCAGTGGCTCATCGCTTAACCGTTGCGCCACTGTGCCGGTGCGCCGTTAGTGGTGTGAAGACTCGCCGTGATCTCACAATGTGACACATTTTGCGAAGTTCCGTTTTCGTAATTGGAATAGAATCAGAATGGGAATAGATTGAGGGGTGAGAGACAATGGACCAGAATTGGAATAGAATCGTAATTGGAATAGAATCAGAGGTGAAACTTATTGGCGACTGAAAGAAGAAGCAAGAAGAATTTCTTCCGCATCAATCCAATCTATCGCCCCTCATTTTATTTTATTTTTTTGGTGCAGAAGTGCCTTCTAGGGTTCGCACCCTGGGCGCTTTCGGGTACGCGCTTCGTGGTTACCCTTTCGGCCCACCCTGCGAAGCTAAACTTAATAATAAACACTACTCGGGGTCCTCAAAGCCTAAACTGGACAAGGCGAAAAAACTGCGCAAAAAGATAGTGCAAGAACTGACGCGCAGAAAGATGAGTATGACGTCCCACATGACGACAGATGATGTTTCTGAGGCTAACTTCAAAAAAGTGACAGTTGGAGAAGAGATGGAAGTTATCATCACCATCCACCGCAGCACAAAGGCATCTCCCATGTCTTTTTAGATAACCTTTGTCCAGTGCCAGCTGCGGTCACCCTATCTCCGTAAACTTCTTAATCTCATCCCCCCCCCCCCCCTAACTTTCTTCCACCCCTGCTACTCTTCCCTTCCCTTGGAATCGTTATCTTGCCTTATTCGCAGTACATGCCTTACCCCCGCCGCGGTGGCTCAGTGGTTGCGGCGCTCGGCTGCTGACGCGAAAGACGCGGGTTCGATCCCGGACGCGGCGGCCGAATTTCGATGAAGGCTAAATTCTAGAGGCCCGTGTGCTGTGCGATGTCAGTGGACGTTAAAGAACCCCAGGTGGTCTCAATTTCCGGAGCCCTCCACTGCGGCGTCCCTCATAGCCTGAGTTGCTTCGGGACGTTAAACCGCAATAAACCATTAAACATGCCTTACCCGAGCGCATTCGTTCCTCTTGATTTAGTCTGGGACGTCATGAACTCGTGTATCATCCCTGGCCCATTCTGCCCTCTTCCTGTCTCTTAACATTGCACCTATCATATTTTCTTTCTATAGGTCACTGCGCTGTCTTTAAGTTCAACCCTTTTCGTTAGCTCCCACGTTTCTGCCACATAGGTGAGCACCGGTAAGATACAGCTGTCATAAACTTTTCTCTTGAGGGATATTGGTAAATGGCCATCCATGATCTGAGAGAACCTCTCAAATGCATTCCACCCCATTCTAATCGTGTCCTTTCTCTGAGCAATTCTTTTGCTGCGCTTTCTGTTTTAACAAAGCAGGTCCTTCGTGGAAATGGTTTTCCACCTGCGGAGATTCGGCCTGCGCCACCGCTACGCCACCATCGTCCCATGCATCGCTTCGGCGTTGGTCATGTTGGCCACGTTTTGGGTGCCTCCGGCCTCGGACCGAAGGTTGACTGTCACGGGCCTGAATGTCTTGTTCGTCGCTCTCATGCTTCACAGGACTGCGGCTACGACGGGATCGTCGATGACGGCGCCGAACATACGTGAGTCATAGTCCTTTTGTATCAATGGAGAACTCATAGGGCAGAGTTGTAGACAGCTTCGGATGGACAGTTTTAAAGATTTCATGTTGACAGTTCATAAACGGATGTTCACTATAACTATAAGGCCATATATCTGCATTATCTATAGACAGTCTCAAAGACTTGTCCATTGAGAATCCATAGCCCTCATTGGCAAAAGTCTTTCGACTGTCTATATACCTAAGGGTACTAAACGCGCATGCTCACATATCTGCACATTGTTTATGAATATTTAATAAAGATTGTCTGTAGACATTATACAGACTTAAATCTAGTGAAAGTGTAGGGCCATAAAATATACGTTATAGCTTTGTCTATGGACAGTCCGTTGACTTTCGACTGAGAATAAAGTTTTGTAAGTGTGTGCATACACGGGAGCAAAGCGGTGCTGCGCATGCGCAACGACAGGTGGCGCCCCCACGAGGCGGACCTACGGAGTAGTGGATCGACAGTGGCAACGAGCTTCCATCCTGCACTCTGGCTGTGCTAAAACTCTCTAGTGAATTTTCTTCAGCTGCGCTGCTTCGCTAGCTTGCTGATCGATACTGAACCACGCATTCACTTCTTCTTTCCACTTCTAGTTCTTCATTCTTTTAATGCGATAGCGTTACCAGCTCCATAGTGTCGAAATTCATCATCGGTCATAAAATTGACTCATTGGTAGGACTGATGTCACCGGACCGGAGCATTCTCATTGGCTGTAGGGAAGTTACTTCACCAGACTGGAACTGACGTCACTTTCATTAAAGGCATCATCAGCTGCTATTACTATCGCATTGCCAACAGATGCCGGAATTAGGTGTCCCTATGAATTTTTTTTTCCAGGCTATTTGCCCCCATTAAGCTTTCACTAGGGAGCAGTATTTTGGGCTTCCAGCGCTTTCTTCTTTCCCTTTAGCCTAGTTTTTCTGCAGCAGACACCAAACGGCACGAGTCTCCAAGCCGTTCCCAATGTTGCTAGTAACTGTTGTTGTGACTGTTGTCTTCTCCGCTTTCACTTAACCCTTTTTTTCTCATGTTCAACATTTCAGTACTCTTCCTGGGACTGGCTACAGTCGTGCAAGCAGTGGCGACCGTCGGGAACGTCGCCGTGCTGAAGGGTCTGGCTTCTGGGAGGCGCATCGAAGTTCCTTGCATTCTTCAGCGCTTCCTCAGTGGTGCAGCCGGGACGACCCTTTGCCTGATAGATCCCCAGCAACCGAGGACTTCCGCCCAGCAGCCGCCCGACGAAGAACCACAGCTTTCTACTTTTAACAATGCCCCTAAAGATAACAAGCACTGGCTGCTCTCAATGCAGGTTCTAGATCGACTATTCTTTGTGGCATTTGCGTTCATGACGCTGGGTTTACTGGTGTAAACCACCGAGAAGATTTGCGGTGACAGTCGTAATAAGGTTGCATTCCGCCATACTGCGGTACTGTAAACTAGGGTAGTTGGTGGTGTCTACAGTCTCCGACATAAGTGAACGGAACAGCTATTCTGTTCCAAGTGCAATCATGTCTCTCCTTGCAGAAGTCAGGGGATGTACAGTCGTGAGCAATGTAAGAGGGAAATGAGTTTGAGCATTCGTTTATTTATTATTGCACGATTTTGTGTGGCAACTTAAGCTTTTTCTGCTTTATAACTGCCTTTTCTCTGCAAAAATTTCATTTCCTCTCATATTGCTCACGGCTGGGTCTCTGCAGGATCAATGTCAGCATGCACATGCCGTACGTCTTAATTATTAAAAGGCAAATGGTTATTACTACTGGGCTCGATATACACCTGCGCTACGGTATGTCTGGGTTCAGTATATATTTGTCCTTGTCGTGCAAATTTGTGCCTCCTTGGCTTTTTTTCGAAATAAGGATTTCAGCCTGCACCTGTTGGTATGGTATTTTACAACTGAGCCTTTTCAAGCGTTTTAAACTTTCTAGAATCACACTTACGATGTGTCATGCACTACACTCCCCGTACCCTTGGCTTGAGTATGCATGCCCAACTAACAAGGCGAGGGCATGTAAAGCACTGCTCCCGTGCAAAAAAAAAAAAAAATGCGCTGCGATCAAGTGGATTGAGAGCATCCTCATCTACCTTCCCTTCGATTACGCTACCGTTCTGGAGCCTGAAGCACTAGCTCGGACACTACGACCACTACCGCTACTTGTAACCCCACTAAGCCGCTATCATCACTAGAACCCAGTCACTGTCACCTGTCACTCGTGTGTCCTTAGCAAGTTGCTGGCGTCGGTGTTTTGTTATAGCCGACATGTAATTATAGTTGGCGTTTTATTATAGTCAGTGTGTCACTACTATAGCTGGTGATTTATTATAGCCGATGTGTCATTATAGCCGGTGTTTCATTCTAGCTTGTGTTATAGCAGGAGGCCAGTTTAGAGTGAGAACTCCTTTATAAATGGCACCTGCCACGTTTGGCAAGCGGAGACCACACAGACGCTGACGCCGAACGGTTATCGCCGTCATGGCCGTCCTAACGCTACTACATTAAAATTTGACCAATGAGTTTTCGTCTTGTTTTCAAGACGCTACAGACGGAATGCTGACATTGCAAAGTGTGGCGAGGGCTGAAATAAAGGCTGAAATGAGCTCACAAGACTGGTCTATCGCCGGTTTACAAATTTATTAAGCCATATCCAGTAGACTTTCCGCCTACTTTTTTTTTTCATGATGGATGTCTTACAAGTGGTCGTCACTTCGGGATAAATAAAAATTTATGCAGCTGATAGAAAACAACATGAGTAAACCTTCGTTAAGGGCTAGTTTAAAAGTGTGAAGAGCATCGCTGCATGGTTCTCCCACACATTGAAAATGGACAAAAAGAAAATGCACCCGACAAACGCGAGAAACTAATCGCCTCTAGCAACTGGTATCGGCTTAATGACTACACACCTTCAAAAGGCCACCGAAAACCTTACAAACAAATGCCAAATAACACTTAAGTAATCCTAAATCGGCTTCACATGCCCTTCAGAACTCGTACTTGTAAGTGAACTGAACACAATGTTCAGAGAGCGGGATCAAATGTGGCAAATCACGAGGGCATCGTGATTCTGTCTAAAAAAGGATGTGGGACGGAAACTTGCTGCTAAGCAGAACTGCCTAGCGGCAGAAAAGAGGACATTTATGGCAACGAACAATATATACCGTATTTACTCGCATAATCCTCGCACTTTTTTTCGCAGAAAATCGGTGCGAAGTTAGGGGGTGCGATAATTACGCGGGGAAATTTTTTGAACAATGCTTTGGAGTGCTGAAAGCAAATGTAAATAGGCTGTGAACCGGGGTTCTCAAGCCAGCTATTGTAAATTTAACCAAAACTTCAATTGCAAGCAGGACTTACGTTTGTAATAAAACCACAGAGACGACAAACACTAGCTGCAGAAACACTTTATTTGCGAAGGCTGGCCGCCCGCAACATCACCATCACTCAGAGTCCGCGGAGTCCACGTCGACATTGCCATCGCTATCGCTGGTCGCTGCTTCGTCGGCTTCCTCAGCTTCACCCTCTTCATCTTCGTCCCACACCAAGTGGTCTTCTGTCGCGTCCAGGGCGTTGGAAATGCCAGTTTTCTTGAAACTCTTCACGACCACGTCATGCTCCATGCATCTGCTACCCAGCTGCACAGCAGCTCCACAGATGGCCTCTTTTCTTGCCACCCGGCGTAAGAGCGTGTTGGCCTTCGGCCATCCATTCTGCATACAGCCTCCGAACGTTGATAGTGCATGCACTTTTCCTTAGTTCTGTCGAGTGATGTTGGGGATGCGATGATTATGCGAGGAAAAAAAAAATTCCAGTTTTCGATAGGCAATGTGGGGGGTGCGAGCATTATGCGAGTAAATACGGTAGTACTGAAAATTTACAAGCGACCACCGATTATTCTCCAGTTTTCAACGATATGTAACTGTAAGCTAGGGTTAGTCGCGTATGTAGAAGAATTTGCTTCCGAAAAGGATTCTCGTTCGGGTGAGTCATGGGGCCGGATGGTGCCTACATGGAAATTATCTACATGAAATTTCCGACTGTGTGTGCTATGAAACGTGGGCCACACGAGAGTTTGTCCAAAAGAAGTTTTTCTCGCTTTAATGAAACGTGTCTACGGCGTAGTGTCGTAGTGCGTGCTGAGGACGTGAGAGAGGCGTCAGTTCGAAACGTCCTTCTACAATGGACATTCGATCTCTTGCCGTTTTAAGATGGAAATTATCAGTCTGCAGCTCACTTGGTTCAGATCACGATATTCAAGTAGGCCTACACAGTCGCTTTGAAAGATGGGAAGTGAGGTGCTTGTACTGACTCAGTTTGACGAAAGCGGAACGAAAAGTTCCGGATCTGTGACATTTAGAACGAAGCACCACGTCGAGTTGAATAGAATATTGCTAAAGAAGTAGTAGCAGTAGTAGTAGTAGTAGTAGTAGTAGTAGTAGTGGTAGTAGTAGTAGTAGTAGTAGTAGTAGTAGTAGTAGTAGTAGTAGTAGTTGTTGTGGTAGTAGTAATAAATAGTAGTAGTAGTAGAGTATTAGTAGTAGTAGTAGTAGCAGGAGCGGTAGTGGTAGCAGTAGTAGTAGTAGTAGCAGTAGTAGTGGTAGTAGTAGTAGTAGTAGTAGTAGTAGTAGTGGTAGTAGTAGTAGTAGTAGTAGTAGTAGTAGTAGTAGCAGTAGTAGTGGTAGTAGTAGTAGTAATAGTTGTAGTAGTAGTAGTAGTAGTAGTAGTAGTAGTAGTCGTAGTAGTAGTAGTAGTAGTAGTAGTAGTAGTAGTAGTAGTAGTAGTTTTGGTGATGGTTTAGTCATGAATAAAAATGTAGTAATAATAATAAGGGAAGATATGGCAGCAGGCAATATAGCTACCTCACTGATCAAGGTGCGCCTGAAATATACCACGGCAGAAAATAATGCATACAGGCGAGAGCCGAAGTGGGACGATCAGTCGTATGACATGGAGGACAGCGGAACAAACGCTACACAGTCAAAGCGGCGCCACGCAGAGGGCCGCGACGAGGAAGACGACGAAGAAGACGCGGTCCAGGGCGTCGGACACCAGTAGCCACTCCTTGGCCCTCTCCTGCGAGAGCCTGGTGACGGCACTGGTGTCTCGCTGCTCTTGCTGCTGCGAGGCGTCTCCCGTCTCCGACGGAACGGGGAACGGAGCTCCTCCAACGGGCTTTGTGGAGGTGTAGTCGCAGAGGCAGAGAGCCGCGCCCGCGGCGCCCGTCAGGAACTGCACGACAGCCGTCGGAACGGCGACCGGGAACAGGACCTGGCCTGAAGTCACATTGAGAAACGCCACCGCGATGATGGCGATGATCGCCTGCATCAGCATCGCGGCCTCCAGGAAAGACACTGTGAGAGAGAAGAAATTTAGTGCCAGTTGTGGTCAGTGGCCTTGACTGCGTTCTTCTGTTGCGGCACTTGTTTGAAAGAAGGGATAAACGGTGTCACATCGTAGTACGTCGCTTGCAAAAATACCCACGCGTTCACCTCCCATCCTAAGGCAGCCTATTATTCGGCCCAAGAAAGATGAGGGCCGGATAATCGGTACCCTTTAGAATACGCTGTTGTCTGTGGACGTGCGGTCCAGTTGACTCTGCTCCATGAACGTCTATACTCAATGAAAGAACCCCATCTTTAAGGGGCCACAACTGCGGCACTGATATTTCTGCCACTTCTGCAGTCTAAGAGGTATGAAAGTTTGGTAGTCTGTACCTCAGCAATAAAGAACTGATTACTTGACACCGTAAACGGGCGGTCAACGGATGCATTAAAGCAGGGACGAGCGTTCTGAACAACTACGTCCATCAATCAAGATCTGCGGGTGCATTGGAACAGCGATAGCCGCTGAGATTCTTCCCATCCTTCATCGAAAGGAAAGCGAGAGGAACATGGAAGAACTTCAAGTTCTCATCTTAAGCTTCGATAAGAGAAAAGGGCCAATTAATGATCCAGGTAGCCTAATATTATTGCAGAAATGTCACTTTTCTGTTTTGGAGAAACGCTCATGCATTCTTCTGTTGTTCTCTTTTTCTTGCCTTTGTGAAACATTGCAAGCAAACTTTGAAATATATCGTTTACATCATTATTAAACGTTTCGACGACATATCTACAACTTTCGCCAAATTAGTGAGCAGCCCTTCATGACGAGAACTTCCCGCTGTGATGCGCCACAACTGAATAAACACTTCGCAAGGAGCATGGGGCAGCGAGGATGCAATACACGAGTGCTGCAATACACCACTGCTAATAAATGCAGTTCACACGGTAACCTACGAAGGCACAGCATGGCGCCAGGCTTATAAAGCCGTACCATAAACAATAGCGGTGAACAGAAAACGTGCGAAGTTTTCTATTGCAAATTTGTGTCGATGCATAAACTTTTTGGTAGGGAACATCTCATATACTCAACTGCGAAGTTTTGCCACTTGAAACATCATTATTGCTCAAATAGTGGCAAAGGTTCAACGCAAAGCTTGAAAATGTTGGTAATCTTTTTTATAGTTCTGATTTTAACATAATAAGGTCATAATTTGAAATTTTGTTCTATAGTTATAAGCTGTACATTTAAAAGATTGCAAACAAAGCACTTGCATATTGCTTGGTTGGAACGTTTTAGTAATGTTTGCCAGCGAACAAATAACGTTAATAACTTTAAACGTTACCCCAACGTTCCAGTTTATCACGTAACATCCCTGCAACCTGTCTAACAGTTTTATAACGTATTCTAACGTACAGCGCTACCTGTACAGTTCACTTAAGGAGGGATAACAAAGATTAATCATTTCTTTTTAAATAAAAAATGCATATTCCTGCTCCCTTTTTGGCAGCATTTTTTTTTATTGTGCAGGGTGTGTTGCTGGGCAAGTTGGTCTGATATTCTGAACATTGTAGCGATGGTAGACGAGGGGCGAAGGGAGTACGAGACACATTGTGCCTTCTGTGAAACTAGTGGGCGTTGTGCCCCGCGGTAGCGCGTTCTTCACTTCCTTTCTTAGAAATCAATAAATAGTTCTCAGTTACAGCATTATCAATCTTCCATCGCAAAGTGATGTTTCCTTTTTTCACGCCCTTCGCGTGTCCTCACCTATCTTGGCGGGCCTGTAAGATCCCTCAAGTAGCGGAACCATCCTCTGCAGCATCAACGCGACCAGCAGCATGTTGATGCAGCAGAGAGTCAGGCGCAGCCTCGAGTTCGCTGGCAGCCAGAAGACGAGTAGCATCATGACGACGGAGGCGACCCAGGGCAGCGTCACGCTGAAGATGTACAGGGAGGAACGCCTCTTCAGCCTGATCGTCAGCTCCAAATACGTCCTGCACAGAGCAGTGATGCGACAATGCCAACTTCTGAGCACGCGGGAATCATTTATTTCCTGTTTCGTGGACCACCCCGTTACCAAACTGAAGCGGCAAGTATACAAAAACGGAGGAGGAGAGTCACCCCTGACGTCACACTGACGTCACCCATCGCAACTCATCACGCTGTTTGGTCCAAACCCAGTGACGTCATGTGTCAAAGCATAGTTCCTCTCCCTCGTAACTCCTCCAACTGCTGTGACGACACCTCCCGAAATATATGCATTGATTTCGTCTTTTAGAATCGGGCACTGAACAGGCCGAACACATCTCCTGCCACTTCTCGGCTCACTGTTTGCCACAAGTGCCTTGTAAAGTACAAGTTACCAAGTAATTTCTGAGTACTCTTCCTTAACTCTGTAAAGTGACCTTCCTGCTTGAACCTAACTATCGTCGGCAGCATATACGTAATTACATAAATAAATAAATCGCGAAATTGAACAACCTAAACAGCGTCGTTGAATATCGCATTATACAGTGGTAACCATTCTTCGAGCATCTGAATTGAAGTATATACTTTAAAGTTATTTATAATAGATATCGCGGTACTTTGATTATAATATGGCTCTAGATTATTATTGCTTTTAATCTAGGGCTCTTCTTTCGACCGAGTGAGTGAGAAACTGAATGTCAGGAAGTTAGTGTATGAGTGAATGTTAGTGATGTGAAGGAGTGAATGAAAGTGAGAACTAAGTGGCATCATATCAAGTATCAAAAGAGGCTGCGTATCACGAAAATGACGCTGCCCACCTGTTCAGCACGTATCCGCTCTCCCACTCAGGAAGCACAGTCACCTCCCACTCGTGGACCTGCCACGGCTTTGGTGCGAAGAAATGAGAGAAAGAAACATTCGGCAACATAGTATCAAATGCAAAACAATGGCAAACGAGTCTAATTTATGAACTAGGGCAGACAAGCACACCGGCGAGCTGGACTCTGTCTGCCAGCTCAATAAAGCAATGTTAAGAATCGGTGACAAAGTTCAGAAATAAAGGAAAAAACAGCGATATGCAGCTGGTCCTCTAAGGAAGGCGTCCACAGTGAAACACAGCCTGTCTACCATATACAAAGAAATTTTTTTGAACAATAGAAGGTGCAGGGGAGCATCTAACCAATGAGATACACTCACATCGGTGGAAGTGAGGGCGTTCTCGGCCAGGTCTTCAATCGTGTCGTACTCTTGTTCGTCGTCGGTGTCGACGAGAGAAGCGAAGCGGACCTTGCAGACATGCTCGTCCCTGGGGTAGTCGGCCAGGTTCATGGCACAGGGAACCCTCACACGAGAATAAGGAACCTGCAGGTTTTACGTTGAGAGCAGTTGAACGAGCTGATGTGCATCATGTTCCGTAAGTTAATAAAGAATTGGACCGAAACCCGACAGTCTGTACTGCCACGTGGTCGTGACGGCAGTCCGGCGAGCAGCAAGACTGCGAAGACTTCCAAAAGAAACTCTTTATTTGGGCTGACTCGCGTCCACAAAGAACTGAATGACTCGGCGACAGCGTAGCAACAAGCGTGCTCGGCAGTCTGACGCTCTCGGCCGAGCTCAGCTTAAAGCTGGCAAAGAACCATCATGATCAGGCGACAAGGAAATTATAACAATCCTGAACAATGCGGGAGCAGTCGCCCATGGCGGCGATCATTCGAAATAAGTCTGGTCGCATCTCGCGTCACAGACTAAATGATAAAGCCGACTGCCAGCGGCTTTGAGCGTGAGCAAACAAACAGTACGAATATTCGTGGTAATTAAATGTAGGCCTACCTGGAACACTTCTCCTTCGGACCGCAGGAACACTTCTGTGGTGCGAATGTGGAAGTCCTCGGGATTTCTGGGTCAGTACGATAAACGATGTTAGATGAAATGCTTAAAGAGCCTTCGCGCTTTAGTGATTGCTTTTTGTAGAACAATGCATTAAACGCCAACATTCTAAGACCCCCGAGCCCTTCCATCCATTCGCTCACAAAAAGCAAGATCGCTGATTGGCTGATGAATGCTAAGGGGAGGAGCGGATTGTGAGAGAGCAGAGAGGCACGT